>NW_026712327.1:0-325038 GCF_030504385.1 Musca domestica
AGTTTCAAATTCGATTTCGATTGTAATCAGTTTAAATATCAATTTTCTAATTTCAACTTGATAACTATCATTTAAAGCAGACTCTCACAAATTTCGTAGCATGAGGCTGGGTTAATGGTGATTTCAGTTGGGAGAATTTAAATAATTACAAACGAATCACATTGATTAGACAGACCATAATGTTACCAGAGAGAATGGAATTAGGCGAGGAGCGGGAATCGGAATAGAGGAGTTGCAGAAAATAATCAAATTATTTTCAATGGTTTTTGATACACTTGGATGGATCGATGGTTGAATTCACTTGAAATGTGTTGGAGAAGATTTGTTCACCTGTCATATTAATGTACTCTTGTGCTGGTACGTATGTGACTGCAGCCATAATATCCAGAGAAGCAATTATACTAACGACAAATCCATCCATACATACATGCCATACACATGTATGTGCACATGTTCACATGTGTATTTGTTCCATTGCTCGGTTGGATGGGCGTCTGCTTCGTTCATCCTTGGTCTTGGCCATTGTCATCCTTAATTGTATTGCTTCCTTTTCAATTTCAATGACCAGCAGTTTTTGCGTGTCAAGTATTTGCCTAAGTTATTCTGTGGTTTTCTCCGGAAGTATTTATTTTATGTGAATATGTGGAACAGGAAATTCTACTTGACACAAACGCACACACATACATACACACTCACTCAAGTACCGGTTACGTCAAAATCAGTAAATACATAGATGTTGATTTGTTCGCAATAAAATCAAAAGGCAGGATGAAAGGTAGGTACGTACTTTGTTGATATGGAATTATGATAATGCGGCTGTAATGTAGAGTAAGTACTTGGATAAACCGTCAATTTTTGAAAAAAATTAAATCTAATGATCGAAAATCAATGTTAGAAGTTTTTATAATCCATATAATAAAAAGCATCAGACACATATATTGTAAGTGTTCTAATATACTCTGCTGATTGAACGGTAGAAGCAACTGGACAGAGTTGAACGCCATGGTATTCCAATTACCCGGTAAATAGGATATGAGAAGTCCTCCCCAGACTAAAAAAAGAAAAAAAAAACGAATTGAAACTTGTAATACATTTGAGTGAACATTGCATTGTCATATTTTTTCTCATCACTGACAATAGACTGAACTGAATGTTAATCGCAAAAGAACAAAGAAAACTATGATGTAAAAGAAAATAAGTAAAAAAGCAGTAAATTCGGCCATGCAAAACTTTGAGTATCCTCCACCATTTGGGACGAATTAGGTAATTTTCCAAAAATTAAAGATATTAAAAATTCAGTTAAAATGGTAAAAATACCGAATATACTATATTCCGGGGGTACCATTGAATGGGGGATATATGATATCGTGACAATTCTCTGTCAGGGGGTAAAGTTCTAATAAAGAACTACTTATGTGCAATTTCAGGCAATTCGATTGAAAAATGTGTGGTATCGTCATGTGTGGGCTATACGATATCGTGGACCGATATAGCCCATCTTCGAACTTAACATGCCTCCAGAAAAAAGACAGATATGTGCAAAATTTTAGCTTCCTATCTTAATTCGTTCTGACTGTAGCGTGATTATAACGGACGGACAGGACTAAATCGTCTTAGAATTTTACGCTGATCAAGAATATATATACTTTCTTGGGTCTAAAATGGTTATTTCGATGAGTTACAAATGGAATGACTAACTTAAAATACCCTCCATACTATGTATGGTGGAAAGTATAAAAATGGTTGAAGACTGTTATTTTGCATAGCTATCGGATAATATCTATCTAGTGAATTGTTGAACAATGCCAATATTTCCATTAAACCCCGAATATTTATACCCTACACTAAATTGTGGTCAGGGTATTAGAGATAGACCCATAGTTCCTTTTGATGATCTTTATAGAATAAGGTTCTGAGTCGATTTACGCCTGTCCGCCCGTCCATATATTTTTTATAAACAAAGTACAGGTCGCATTTATTGCTGAAATCGAATGAACATTTTGTATAAATCATTTGTTTGACCCAAGGATGAACCCTACAGAAATTGGTGATATAGAATCGGTCAAAATTTAGGTATAGCTCCCATATATATTCGATTTGCCTTTTACCGTGCACCAAATGTGAAATATCCAAATAGAAAGGAATTTGCCACATTATCGAATTGAGTCTAGAAATAAGTATATATACAGAGTGAGATAAAAACAGCAACTAAATCAAACGCCATAATTTTTAATTTTTAATTTTATTAAATGAAAGCAAAAAATGTCGATAATAGCATCAAATTTTAGAATAAGTTTAGATTTGGTCAAATTGGTCACCTTTGGCACGAATTATGGCCTTCAAACGGCAAATGAAACGACAAATGTTGCTCTGCGGTATTTTGGCCCATTTTCGCGAAGCGCTTGCTTGAGATGATCGACACTTTGGTATTTTTTGGTGCCAACCTTGCTTTCCAAAATACTCCAGACACAATAGTCCAAGGGATTGGTATCCGGAGATTTTGGTTGCCATTGTGCGCTGGAAATGAATTGAGAAACCTCATTTTGTAACCATTTTTGGGTGGGGCGTGCTGAGTGCGATGGTGTGAGTACTGTTGGAATGTCCAAGGTATGCGGCCAAAATGTTTGCGTGCCCAAGGATTTAATACACAATCAAGAATATTTTCGCGATAATATTCTGCGTTTATTGGGCGTTTATTCTGCGTTTTTAGGCTGTTATGGCGGGCTACACCATCACCTTGGCCGGCGCTTGAGTTCTGGTGGTCAACCGAAGGTGCACATTTTTAGCTGACCTCTTTAACAAGTAAACACGATCATATTGATTGTTTACAAACTGCTGGACAACGAATGTTTTCTCATCGGAGATAACCAAATTCTGCAGTTCAAGACTTTCTGCCAAGCGTAGCAACTCTTTAGCTTTTTTGAGTCTATTTTCCTTCTGTTGCAGTGTAAGTTCTTGCACTTTTTAGAATTTCAATGACTTTACCCCGAGCTTATTTTTCAATATTTGCCGAATGGAATATTGCTATATGTTCAGCTCACGAGCCATTTTTCGGCCACTGCGACGCGGGATCCGATCAAGTCGTTTCTTTACTTTTCGAACCATTTCTGCTGATGTTCCTGTTTTCTTTCGTCCACTTTCTTGTCGTCGGGCTACGCTACCAGTATGGTACGAGACACAAAAGATTTATTCACATTTAAATGCTGGAGTGCTTCAACGATAGCCACTTTTGGTTTTCAAGCCAAATATAAAGAAATCACACTATCACGCTTAAATTCCATCACGAATAACTTTTTTTCTGGAAAATTCTCACCAAAATGCTTTTGTGCGCTAGTAAACAATAAGAGCCTTAATGCGAGCCAGTCTTGAAAAAGGTATTCGCAGCTAACGCTTTTGTTAGTCGGATGACGACAAATGATTCAGGAAATCAATCGTATCGCAAACCGAACACTAAATGTGACCGGCCCTGCCAAGTCGACGAGAATTATTTGCCTTATGCGGTGAACGGCATACCAACTAAACTAAATAGTTGCGCCCAACGAATACTGTAGTTGGGGCTGATATCGTTGCACATTCTTGTAGTCTTGCTTTGACCGTTGTTGTTGTTACTATTGGTACTTTGAGTGCGATTGTATGTTGTGATTTATGTATGCGATGCAATCATCAATGCAATCTAGAACTCTGTGAAGGGTAAAACAAAATTTGTAAATGAATCTAAACAGCCAGGGAGCGTTCATATTGGGCAATTGACACCAACATTTGCATTGACTTGTGGTTTAAAACATACCAGCATACGTACCATACCATACCGTACCATACCAACTTCTTCAAATACCGATGCTTTACTTTTGTTAACTGGCTATATACCTAGGAGAACTATTCGAATAGAGAACTTAAAAATTAAATTTTAAATAAACATATTACTTTTGAAACCTTCTAATCTAAATTTGGGGCGTGGTAAAATTCTAAGTGGAGGTGATAGTATTCGGCTTGTAGATTAAAATCCCAAAACCCCTCAAATAAAGAGATCCCTGATTTTAGCTATTTCGGGATCTTGGCCACACTTTCAATTGATTTGGCTCTTATTTGGTCTCTTGAATTGTAGGGGGTAGAAAACCTCTTCGCAGCTCCCATGATTTTGCCTGTTTCGTGGATATTGAAAACATTTTCCAATCGATTTTCCTACATAATTGGATTTCCACTATCTTAGAGAAAATTTACAATATTTGTATACATTTTGGTATATTTATTGTATAAAGAATTCGAATAACTTTCCGAACGGTGATAGAAGGAAAATAGACCTGTAGTTATCACACATCCAATCTTCCTGCGATATACAAATCATAGGCGATGTTATCAACAGAGCAAGGAATGAACTGCTGAACGACACGACAGGAGAATGATCTACAATCCCTTTCAATCATCAAATTGATTTTAAGTTGAAAAGAATCGTCGATTGAAAATCCACCATGTCAAAGAGTTCCCTGTACAGCACTACTTTCGTCAGAACTGACCCTAGCACCAGTGGCGTCTTAGAGAGGACTGGCAGAATCACGAAAGACCTTGACATATGTCTTGGAATTGGCCGCAATTCCCTCGAGGAAGTCTTTATACCGATAGCTTTCGAATCGGCGAATATTGGTTGCAATAATCTGGTCAAGGTTGCGGACAGTGCCGTCTAGGTTTCTTGATAAAATTAAAGATCCTTGGGGTAAGATAGGCCAGGATAATTATTTTGTCCTATATTTGGCATAATGGCAGGCGAAACTTAAATTCTCAATGAAGGTATCTATATCCCAAATCCCGGTAGGCAGGCAGAATTACCTCCTCCAAGTCACTGTGCAAGCGCTGTCTATAGCGCCAGATGTTTATCAGGTCAAAGTTAAGAAACGACTTGCCTTCTCCTTTTTGTAGGGAGCCTCATTGAGTGTCGCCCTGTTGTCGGACTCACAGTTATGGTTCGTTGGTGTAGGTCTCTCCGCTGCCAGTGCTATGCCTGGCGTGTGCAGGAAGAAGTCGATATGCGACCCGTCGCTACATTAGGCTAAGTGGGACTATCAGATGTCTATAGCGCCGGATGTTTATCAGGCCGAAGATAAGAAACGACTTGCCTTCTACATTTTGTAAGGAACCCATATTTATCTTTTTTTATGACTTTGTGCATTTGTTTGTAACAGGCAAAAGGAAACGAGATAGACCCATAGTTCCTTTTGATGAACTGCATAGAATCACTTTTTGAGTTGATTTATGCATGTCAGTCCGTCTGTCCATGTATTCTTGTGAACAAAATGCAGGTAGCATTTATTATCCGATTGAGATGAAACTTTGCAAACAACATTTGTTTGGCCCAAGGACGAACCCTATTGGAGATAATCGGTAAAAGTTTAGATATAGCTCCCATATATATACCTTTTATTGTGCACCAAACGTGTAATATCAGCCCGAATAGTATGGAATTTTGCACATTCAACCAAATTAGGCCTAAAAATAAGCATGCCAAATTTAATGGAAATCGGTTCAGATATAGCTATAGCTCCCATATATATTGTTCATCCGATTTGTTATTTTTGTCCTCCGCAGCCGTAATATGCACTCTGTAACAACAATATTTGGGGAAATATATCAAATGCAGCTCAGAAATACCTTTGCTAAATTTTACCGAGATCGGTTCAGATTTGGATATAGCTCCCATATACAACTTCGTCCGATTTACCTTTTATTGTGCACCAAACGTCTAATATTTGCCCAAATGGGATGGAATTTGGCACATACGACCGAATTGAGTCTAGAAGGTAGTATGCAAAATTTGGTGAAGATCGGTTCAGATATAGCTATAGCTCCCATATATATTGTTCATCCGATTTGTTGTATTTGTTATCCACAGCCGTAATATGCACTCCGTAACAACGATATTCAGGGAAATATATCAAATACAACTCAGAAATATCTTTGCCAAATTTTATGGAGATCGGTTCAGATTTGGATATAGCTCCCATATATATCTTTATCTGATTTAGAATTAATTTTGCACCAAATGGGCAATTCAAGTCCGAATTTAAAAGATACAAATGCTTCGGCGTATTTAGTCCTTTAAATTTTAAATTATAATTATAATCATAGGGTGTATGATTGAATTCTCCCATAAAAACTTTTAATTGTTATGTGGAGCTCAACTAAATTGGCAAAGTGGTGTAGGGTATCATAAAATCGGCCCCGCACGACTTTAGGACTTTCTTTACTGGTTGAGTTTCGCCCTGTTTTCGGACTCAAAGTTAGCGTAGGTCTCCCCTCTGCCAGTGCTACGTCTGGCATGTTCAGAAAGAAGTCTATATGCGACCCCGTCACTCTATTAGGCTAAGTGGGACTATCAGATGGAATGGCTGATACATCCTGACAATCGAGAAGGAAGACAGATATTGCTCTTCCCATGGCATCGACCTCTGCACCACCCCATAAGCGTTCTGGCATCCACCCAGTACAAGGTCGCCATTGCATGTAAAGCGAGTATGGGCTCAGATCCAAACTTTGGAAAGGACTAACTGGGCGCCACCACCAGACTGTAGCGAAACAAGATTCTAAATTTTCTGAGGAGATGCGGACTTTTTCGATTGAAAGCTATCATTGACTGAGACTGCAGTGCCGCCTCTTACGCCTGTCAGTATATCCTGGCTATAGACTCTGAATCTCTACAGGGCACATGATATCCAAAGCATACACGTTTTTTTCTTATATGATTTTAATATCACACTTAAAATTTCCACATGATATCCTTTTCGTTTTGTTGTTTTAACATTTTCTAAAAATAATCATTTAAATGAAATATATATTAAGTAAAGTGTTGTTTTGTGGTATCAGTTTGACATATTTACGAAATTTCTTCCCAGAACAAAGTTCCAATGTCCCACTACTATCATATCACTTTGGGAGTGTTGAAGTTACAAATACACATACATACATATATGTGGTTACAGGAGAATGCGTAGTGTTCTTTGTCCTTATTATTTTACCAATGATTTTTAAAACGTGTTTGTATTTGCGGTTTCAGCTGCGTATGTGTGTGTGTATAAGCTCTGTGGGTCGGTCGTTGTCTTTACTGCTAAAGTCATCATCATTATAAATGTCGCGCTACTATTTCGTTGTTGTTTCTGTTGTTGCTTTGCGCGTTTTATTGCATTCTTTTGTGGTCTCTGAAAATTGCACTTTTTCTTTGGGCGTTTCGTTGGTTGGTTGGCTGGCTGGCTGGTTGCCTGTGGTCTTTCTCATAACGACGAAGACGACGACGACGACATTTTAAGGATATTGTCTTGTCCTTATTTATGCAAAGTGTTTTGCTTCGATATTTTTTTAAGCATTCACTGGGGTTTCTCTTAGAGGCACAATGCAGTCAGTCTACGGAGAATTGAGTTGGAAAAAATAAATAACAAGAAAAAAAGGGGAACGCATGAAAATGCAAAGGCGAATGCAGGGAAACGGAAACGTAAACCTAAAGTTTATAATGGCAAGGAAATGAAAATATGGAAAACTAAATGAATATTAAATTCATCTTTTTTGGAAGGGAAGCACCACGAGGTATCATTTCGGGCGACTTAGGTTACAAAAGTCTTTTTTTTAGTTTCTCATAATACAAATTGAAAATACAAAAATTTAGAAAGTCGTTACGTAAATACAATATGAAGGAGTTTTACTCGTGCGAAACAAAATTAATGTACCAACACTCTACAAATCAGAGCCTACACCCACAACAAATTTTGTGTACATTAAGCCTTTGTGTATAATAAAGGTATACGAAAATGGTAAACCGACAAAGAAATTAATGGTCAAATGTTGTTACAAGGTTAGAAACTTAATAATACATACGCCAAGAAAGTGGGAAACATAGGTAAACGATTAGGGTTTTAGAGAACAGCAAAAGTGCATGCTAGTTTAGAATTATCGAATTTGCGTAAATTTGAATACAGTCCTTTTTTATAGCCTCGGGCTTATGGCTATAGAATATATACAGGGTGAGATGAAAAAACTGCAACCAAATTCAGACTGCTGTAATTTCTAAGCCACTCGTCCGACAGCTGTCAAAATTATTCCAGTGACAGCTCATTATATTTTTTACAAGCGAACAAAAGCATTTTGGTTAGAATTTTCCAGAAAAAAAGTTATTCGTGATGGAATTCAAGCGTGATAATGTGATTTCTTTGTATTTGGTTGGAAAACCACAGGTGGATATCGTTAGAGGACTCCAGCATTTTAATGTGAATAAATCTTTTGTGTCTCGTACCATCGCTCGTTACCGTGATGCTGGTAGCGTAGCTCGACGTCAAGGAAGTGGACGGAAGAAAACAGCAACATTAGCAGAAATGGTTCGAAAAGCAAAGAAGCGACTTGATCGAAACCCGCGCCGCAGTGGCCTAAAAATGGTTCGTAAGCTGAACATACCGCAATATTTCATTCGACAAATATTGAAAAAAGAGCTCGGAGTAAAACCATTGAAATGTAAAAAAGTGCAAGAACTTACACCGCAACAGAAAGAAACCAGTAAAGAAAGTCTTAAAGTCGGGCGGGCCGACTTTATGATACCCTACACCACTTTGCTAATTTAGTAGAGCTGCGCATAACAATTAAAAGTTTTTATATACGCTATGATTGTAATTATAATTTAAAGTTCAAAGGACTAAATATGCCAAAGCATTTGTATCTTTTAAATTCGGACTTGTATTGCCCATTTGGTGCACAATTAATTTGAAATCGGATAAAAATATATATGGGAGCTATATCTAAATCGGAACTGGTCTCGATAAAATAGATATTTCTGAGCTGTATTTGATATATTTCCCTGAATATCGTTGTTACGGAGTGCATATTACGGCTGTGGGTAGCAAATATGACAAATCGGATGAACAGTATATATGGGAGCTATAGCTATATCTGAACCGATCTTCACCAAATTTGGCATTCTAGCTTCTAGACTCAATTCGGTCGTAAGTGCCAAATTTCATCCTATTTGGACATATATTAAAAGTTTGGTGCACAATTGAATGTAAATCGGACGAAGTTATATGTGGGAGCTATAATAGTAAATAGCTATAATAATAAGCTATAAATCTGAAGCGATCTCGATAAAATTTAGCAAGTGTATTTCTGAGCTGTATTTGATAAATTTCTCCAAATATTGTTGATAAATTTCTCTAAATATTGTTGTTACAGAGTGGATATTACGGCTGCGGAGGACAAAAATAACAAATCGGATGAACAATATATATGGAAGCTATAGCCATATCTGAACCGATTTCGATCAAATTTGGCATACTTATTTTCAGGTCCAATCTGATCGTACGTGCAAAATTCCACACTATATGGACTGATATTACACGTTTGGTGCACAATACAAGGCAAATCGGACGAAAATATATATGGGAGCTATATCTAAATTTTTACCGATTATCTCCAATTTCAATAGTCCTTGGGCCAAACAAATGATTTGTGCAAAATTTCATCTGGATAGGGCAATAAATGCGAACTGTACTTTGTTTACAAAAATACATGGACAGACGGACGGACGGACAGACGGACGGACGGACATGCATAAATCGACTCAGAATGTGATTCTATGCAGATCATCAAAAGGAACTATGTGTCTATCTCGTTTCCTTTTGCCTGTTACAAACAAATGCACAATGACAGAATATCCTGACCACCTTGTGGTATAGGGTATAAATAGACTCAAAAGAAGCCCGACGTCATGGAAGTGGACGGCAGAAAACCACAACATCAACAGAAATGGTTCGAAAAGTAAAGAAGCAACTTGATCGAAACCCTCGTCGCAGTGGCCGAAAAATGGTTCGTGAGCTGAACATATCACAATATTCCATTCGACAAATATTGAAAAGTGAGCTCGGAGTAAAGAAAATAGACTCAAAAGAACTAAAGATTTGCTTAGCTTGACCGAAAGTGGTGAACTGCCGAATTTGGTTTTTTCTGATGAGAAAACATTCGTTGTCCAGCAGTTTGTTAACAAACAAAATGATCGTGTTTACTTGCCAAAGAGGTCAGCTGAAAATGTGCACTTTCAGTTGACCACCAGAACTCAAGCGTCGGCCATGGTGAGTTCTGGCTATGACCGGCGCTTTAGTCGCTCTCCGATCGTATTAATCGACTGTGGCATCAGAATAAATGACGAATATTATTGCGAAAATATTCTAGAGGGTGTATTTAAGCCTTGGGCACGCAAACATTTTGGCCGCAGACCCTGGACACTTCAACAGGACTCAGCACCATCGCACTCAGCATGCGGCACCCAAGAATGGTTACAAAATGAGGTTACTCGCTTCATTTCCAGCGCACGATGGCCACCAAAATCTCCGGATACCAATTCGTTGGTCTATTGTGTCTGGAGTATTTTGGGGAAGCAAGGTTGGCATTAAAAAATACAAAAGTGTCGATCACCTCAAGCAAGCGCTTCTATTGAAAATTAAATATATCTGTCCCAGTTCGGGTAAACACCCCATATTTTCGGAATTTTTAGGTTTTCAGTTACAATTTCCATCTGAATTAGTTGCGATTTTACAACCATAGTATGGCATATTAAGTTTGTCATTTCGCCTAATATGCATTTTAGACCCCACAAAGTATATATATTCTTGATCAGCATAAAATTCTACGTCAATTTAGGACTTTTGGTATTGCAAATTGGCCTAAGCCTTAGGCAGACAATTGTCTGTGCAGGTCCATGTATTTGTATAACCCCAATATAACGGTATCTCCCGCTATTCGGCATTTTGATCATATTAGCGACATTATTCACCAGAATTGTTTCAAATGGTAATTTGGTACTTGAAGTATTACAGAAAATTGTCTGTGCAGGTCCACGTCTTCTTATAGCCCCCATATAATGGTACCTCCGGGGTTCTGTATTTTGACGATTTTAGCGACATTTTTTCGCCCGAATTGTTTCAAATTTGGTATTTGAAGTTCATAATGGATAATGGATAGGCAGAAAATTGTCTGTGCAGGTCCACATTTTGGTACAACCTACATAAAATAGTACCTTCCTTATTGATGATTTTAGCTACATTATTCACAGATTTTTTCAAGTTTCGCATTTGAATTTTGGTATGGCGTATGACAAAAGTTGTCTATGCAGCTTCACATCGTCGTTAGGCCCTTATATGACGGCTACATTTGGTATTTTTAAGATTTTAACAGAATTTTTAAAGGATTTTATTTTTTTTTTGAAAATGGCCAAATTCGTTCTAAATGGTGGAGGCCGGCCGAACTTACAGCTTTTTTACTTGTTTGTATTTTGAAGGTACCTGCCTTAATAGTAAACCCGGCCGTTTTGAGGCATTTTTTAAAGTTCTGATCATATATTCCAAAAATAAACTAATAAATTTACAAACATATTATTTTTGTGTGAGAGATTTTTAGCCTTACGCACGTCCTCAACAGTATCTTATCGTATTATCCGTATAAGTTACGAAGCATAAACCGTCAGAAAAGAGTGAAATTCAAGAAATGTAGAGTTAAACAAGCTACGGAGGTATAACTGCACCATGAGACTTGGACTTCTTACTTCCGAACTCCTGGTTTCTGACGGACAATGCTTGGAATTTTTTTGAACTTTGGTTGTCAATTTTTACCTTAGCAGCTGTTATCAGTTTTATTAAAAATTAAAAAAACAACAACGAAACACACCCACATCTGGTATTATTTTCAATTACAATGTTAAACACTTGTTCCTTGCCTTAAAACATTGTTTTTCAAATTGCCAAAGGATACAACAAATTTTACGAATATTAACTTATGATAGCCACGCAATATACCAACAAAGTTATTACAATAATCTGAACTTGCCAGCCATATTGCTTTTTATTTAAATTCCTTTACAATATGACAAACTTCCCACACCTCAAGTGTCACAAAATCGTGCTTGACTCCTCATACACCTACCCATGTAATTGATGAGTGGTGCTTAACCTCACTTCTAAATTTCGGTAACTATACATCTGTTGCCAAATTTTTATTTACTTTGTTTTTGTTGGTCAACAACTTGTTCCGGTTTTGTTATTGTTGCGAGCAAAAAAAACTCTGTCAACACCTTCGCGTGGCTAAGTGGTAGACAACAACAAAAAACGCAAACTTTGAAATTAAAACTCTTAAATGTGAACAAAAAACACTACTAAACCGTCGTTTGTCCATCACATTCGCCGGAAGTTTGGCAAACAACTCACGTTGAATTTGCTGTTATGGGAAACATGAATTGCCAACATTTACAACCACGTCCAAGTGTTGTTTACCTTTGCCCATGTAAATTATGGCAAAAGGGCGGTATGTGAAAACGGACTGAGTCCTGCATGTAACATCAACTAGTGGTATTAAAAAAGTTGCAGGAATTACCAAAAAAAAAAAAATGTTAAAGCATTTCAAGTTTTACTCACCAGCATTTATAATATTTGTTACGGATTAGACTAGCCACGGAATTTATCAGTAGCTTGCAAGTAGGTAGTACGTATGTACTTCGTCGATGTCTCGTCGAATCCGTTTAAAAAGTATAAATCACAATGTGACCTAAACAGGTCTCCCCTTCCTCATTTTTGACATTTTAACCTCAAGCGAGTCACCAAAGATGTGTTTCTGATTCGTTTTCAAAAGTTGCCTTTAAAGGGTATCGTAACAAGTCCAAATATTCTTAAAAATTATATTTCAAAAAATTCTAGTATAAGCCTCGGAATATAAAAAAAGATTTATCTTACATACAGGGTGAGTTGAAAAAACTGCAACCAACTTCAGACTGCTGTCATTTTTAAGCCACTCGTCCGACAGCTATTAAAATTATTCCAGTGATATCTCATTATATTGTTTACAAGCGTACAAAAGCATTTTGGTGAGAAGCAGAGGGCTGCAATGAGTATGATTGAGTGGGCTTGATCACACACAGTGGAAATACAATCAAACTCAATCAGTCGGTCAGATGCAACTTGTTCATTCGAGTTACTCAAGCCAAACGAAAGAGTTGTGATCAAACATGTATTGATCGAAGTTTTGTGATCGCAATCAAACAGCTCACATGAGTTATTTGTTTACGAACTTATGTTGAATTGTTCATAACGGGTCGATCATCTATGAGGAGTCTTGTCGGTTTGATTCATTCCAGTTAAGTGAGTGATTTGATTTGATTAAAACACAAATGTTCGAAACTGAGCGAAATCATGATTGTAATTTTTCAAAGGATTTCATAACTAAAAGCTGTCCCTATAAAAAATGGTGCAAATTATATTTAATAAACAGACAATGTTTTCATTTTATTTGGGTTTTTGGTGTGTTAGACTTCAGTGACTTATTTGAAAAAAAAAAAAAAAAACAAAATTAAATTTTTTAATAAAGAAACACATCATTGGTATTTAGAAAACTAAAAATATTTAAATATTTTTTTTTTTATTTTACAATATTGGTCAAGATTTTCACAAACTTCGATCTTTTCGTTTACCTACACCTGTGTAGTTTCTACTTACAACAATTTCGTTCGCACTATCACAATATTCTTCCATTTCAAATATTAAAAAAGTCAAAATAAACTGTCCTAACTTGATTAAATGGTTGAATAAACAATGACGCTGAGCGAACTCGATTCAAAGAAGACAATCACGGTTGTGGTTGCTCATTTACATTCATGTGTTCGATCAACTCATGTTGCTGAACACATCAAACCGTCTCGAACGCTCATGTTTGATTGTGAGTGAAGTGATTCAAACTGAGCGTTCGATTCGATCCGAAGCGAAAACGGTCATTTCATTCAGATCAAACTAAACGACTGCATCAACAAAAATCAGGTAAGAAACCGAGTATGCTTGAATTTTTGCATACTCGTTGCAGCCCTCTGGTGAGAAGGTTCCAGAAAAAAAGTTATTCGAGATGTAATTCAAGCGTGATAGAGTGATTTCTTCTGGAAAACCACAAGTGGCTATCGTTAGAGCACTCCAGCATTTAAATGTGAATAAATCTTTTGTGCCTCGTACTATCGCTCGTTACCGAGATACTGGTAGCGTAGCCCGATGTCAAGGAATGGACGGAAGAAAACAGCAACATCAGCAGAAATGGTTCGAAATGCAAAGAAGCGACTTGATTGAAATCCGCGTCGCAGTGGCCGAAAATAGCTCGAGAACTGAACATATCGCAATATTCCTTTTTATAAATATTGCAAACTGAGCTCGGGGTAAAGCCATTGAAATTCCAAAAAGTGCAATAACTTAAACCGCAACAGAAAGAAAATAGACTCAAAAGAGCTAAAGAGTTGCTTGACTAAAAGTGGTGAACTACCGAATTTGGTTTCCTCCGATGAGAAAACATTCATTGTCCAGCAGTTTGTAGTGTAAAATGATCGTGTTTAGTTGCCAAAGAGGTTAGCTGAAAATGTGCACCTCCGTGTGGCCACCAGAACTCAAGCGCCGGTCATGGTGAGGGTGTGGGCCGCCATAATAGCATATGGTTGCTCTCCGTTCGTATTAATCGACCGTGGCATCAGAAAAAATGCAGAATATTATCGGGAAAAAATTCTGGAGGTGTATTAAAGCCTTGGGAACGCAAACAGTTTGGCCGATGAACTTGAACATTCCGCACTCAGCATGCGCCATCCAAGAATGGTTACAAAATGAGGTTCCTCGCTTCATTTCCAGCGCATAATGAACACCAAAATATCGGGATACCAATCCGTTGCAGTAATGTGTCGGAAGTAATTTGGAAAGGAAGATTGGCACTAAAAAATACTAAAGTGTCGATCAGGTCAAGCAAGCGCTTCACCGGGAATGGACCAAAATACCACAGAGCAACATTTGAGCTGTGTGTGCACCCAAAATGTATTGCACAGAAAAGTACGTATGATCTTATCAATTAAAAGATCTGTTTGTTTTGGTAATAAATTGCCAAAAATAGTGGTCTAAAATTCTTACTATTTGGGTTAAAAAATTACACATAATTTCGGATAATATAATTTTTCCCGCTTTCGAATTGGTGAACATTTGCTATCAAATATAAAAAACACATTTTAGGGTTAAAGCCATGGTAGAATTAAGAAGGTAAAGCCATGCAATCATATGTTTACAATTTATTTTTCAAAATTTGGAGTAAAAACTTCCACATAATTTCGCATAATATAATTGTTTTTCTCGCTTTCGAATTAGTAAGCATTTGCTAGTAAATATGAAAAAACACATTTTAGGGTTAAAGACATGGTAGAATTAAGAAGGTAAAACCATGCAATCATATGTTTACAATTTTTATTTTCAAAATTATTCATTTGACAACATTTTATTGTTAAAATGTATATTTATAAATGCATTGTACATGCACAAATAAGAGATGGGAACCTTCTTTCCACTAAGTGAAATTTAACAAGTTAAATTACAGAATATGCCAAGAGGGGTATGCTTATTTGAAATGACTTTACCTTCTTAATTTTACCATGGTGAAATCCGTACTTCATTTGAGTAAAGGCTACTTGCTACTTCCTTATATCCATTACCTTATTTAAAAAATAATTTGAAAACTTTGATTTGGTTGCATATTTATACGTTTCACCATAAGTGCAAACTATTTAGTTGAACCCAACAAAAAAATGTTGGCCACACGAAAAAGTTCACATATCACGGTCACTTGCAGAATGCAAACACAATTTGTCTTTAGAGTTAAAAGCCAAAAAAAGGGGGAAGAAAAAAGTCAATGATGAACATAGTTTCGTTGATTTATGGGCACACTAAATGTGTTTTGGAGAGCGTGAACACCCACACCTTCCATAAAAAAAAGTAGTGGTGGTGCTGGTAAAACCATACATACCGACATAAGGGAATGGAAAAACAATCGGTCACGAAACATTAACACATGAAAGTACGAAAAAGAACGGAATAGCTTTGAATTGTACTGCAATTGAAATTTGAAATATATGTATGAAATTCACAATTAAAGCGAATTTATGTTTTATCCCGGTTATTTCTAAAATATTTCCAGTGGAATTAAAGTGGAATTTTCCTATACGATTGAAATATCAAATCGCACATCTTTATACATTCTAACAAGTAAACCAGTAAAGAAAGTCTTAAAGTCGGGCGGGGCCGACTTTGTGATACCCTACACCACTTTGCTAATTTAGTAGAGCTGCGCATAACAATTAAAAGTTTTTATGGGAGAATTCAATCATACACGCTATGATTATAATTATAATTTAAAGTTCAAAGGACTAAATATACCGAAGCATTTGTATCTTTTAAATTCTGACCCATTTGGTGCACAATTAATTTGAAATCGGATAAAGATATATATGGGAGCTATATCCAAATCTGAACCGATCTCGATAAAATTTGGCAAAGATATTTCTGAGCTGTATTTGATATATTCCCCTAAATATCGTTGTTACGGAGTGCATATTACGGCTGTGGGTAACAAATATAACAAATCGGATGAACAGTATATATGGGAGCTATAGCTATATTTAAACCCATCTTTACCAAATTTGACATACTAGCTTCTAGACTCAATTCGGTCGTAAGTGCCAAATTCCATCCCATTTGGACAAATATTAGACGTTTGGTGCACAATAAAAGGTAAATCGGACGAAGTTATATATGGGAGCTATATCCAAATCTGAACCGATCTCAATAAAATTTAGCAAATGTATTTTTGAGCTGTATTTGATATATTTCCCAAAATATTGTTTTTGCAGAGTGCATATTACGGCGGCGGTGGACAAAAATAACAAATCTGATGAACTATATGTATGGGAGCTATAGCTATATCTGAATCGATCAAATTTGGCATACATATTTTCAGGCCTAATTTGGGTGTATGTGCAAAATTCAATACAGTTCGGGCTGATATTACACGTTTGGTGCACAATATAAAGCAAATCGGACGAAGATATATATGGGAGCTATATCTAAATTTTGACCGATTATTTCCAATTTCAATAGGGTTCGTCCTTGGGCCAAACAAATGATCTGTGCAAAATTTCATCTGGATCGGGCAATAAATGCGACCTGTACTTTGTTTACAAAAATACATGGACAGACGGACAGACGGGCGGACGGACATGCATAAATCGACTCAGAATGTGATTCTATGCAGATCATCAAAAGGAACAATGGGTCTATCTCGTTTCCTTTCGCCTGTTACAAACAAATGCACAAAGACATAATACCCTGACCACCTTGTGGTCAGAATTGCTTCAAATTTGGTATTTGAAATTCGTAATGAATATGCAGCCTCAGGCAGCAAATTGTTTGTGTAGGTCCACATTTTGGTATAGCCCCCATATAATAGTACCTCCCTATATTGATGATTATATCTACATTATTCACTGATTTTTTTCAAGTTTCGTATTTGAATATTGAAAAGGCTTAATGGCAAAAGTTGCCTGTGCAGGTCCACGTCGTCGTTTAGACCCTAATATAGAAGCTACATTTTTAAGATTTTAACAGAATTTTTAACGTATTTTATTTTTGTGAAAATTGCCAAAATCGTTCCAAATGGTGGAGGGTATTCAAAGATCGTTCCTGATGAACTTACAGCTTTTTACTTGTTTTTATACCCTCCACCATACTATGGAGGGTATATTAATTTTGTCATTCCGTTTGTAACTCCTCGAAATATTCATGTCAGACCCAACAAAGTATATATATTCTTGATCAGCGTAAAATTCTAAAATTCGTAAAATCCATGTCCGTCTGTCTGTCTGTTGTAATCACGCTATCTTTGGAACAAATTGAGATAGAAGGCTTATACATGTATCACATGTATATTTTGCCAGTAGGCAGGTTAGGTTCGTAAATGGGCCATGTAGGTCCAAGTTATCATATAGCCCCCATATAACGGTACGTCCTGATATTCGGTATTTTGATGATTCTAGCGACATTATTCACCGGAATTGTTTCAAATTTGGCATTTGAAGTTCGTAATGGATACTACAGTCTAAGACAGAAAATTATCTGTGCAGGTCCACGTCTTCATTTAGCCCCCATATAACGGTAACCCCCGATATTCGGTATTTTGATGATTTTAGCGACATTATTTAACGGAATCGTTTCAAATTTGGTATTTGAAGTTCGTAATAGATACTGCAGAATAAAACAGAAAATGGGCTATGTAGGTCCACGTCTTCATATAGCCCAATATACCGTACCCCCCGATATTCGATATTTTGATGATTTTAGCGACATTATTTACTGGGATTGTTTCAAATTTCGCATGTGAAGCTCAAAATGAATACTTCAGTCCATGGCAGAAAATTGTCTGTGCCGGTTCACGTCTTCGTATAGCCCCCATATAACTGTACCCCCTATATTCGGTATTTTGATGATCTTAGCTACATTATAAACTGATTTTTCTTCAAGTTTCGCAATTAAATATTGTAATAACTTATGACAAAAGTTGGCTATGCAGGTCCACGTCGTCTTATAGGCATTCGGTATTTTTAAGATTTTAACAGAATTTTTAACGGATTTTATTTTTTTTTGGAAATTGCCAAATTTGTATCAAATGGTGGAGGGTATTAAAAGTTCGGCCCGGCCGAACTTACAGCTTTTTTACTTGTTTAATATAATCCTTCTCCAAGTGATATCGTGCACTCTAAAGCAAACTTTAATTGCTCTAAATCCAAATGTTGGTAGGTGGTATGATCTACTTCAAATAAATACTTTTGTTACGGGAGCTCTACTAAATATGCATAGTGGTCTAGGGTATTATATAGTCGGCCCCGCCCGACTTTTGATTTTTCCTTACGGGTTTCATTTATAGACAAAAATTGTTCAAACTTTATTACAACATTCGAATATTCATATATTCATTTTAGTGACATTTTGTAGCTTTTTAGCTAGTTAAAGAAGTTAACATATAAACAATTAAGTTGTTACTATAGATATTGCCGAACTTCTGCTGTTCCTCTCGGTTGCTAATATCGATATCGTCTTGGTACAGGAGCCCTATCTGTCCAACAATAGGGTCTCCGGGCTAAATGGCAATAGCTCAAAAAGTTTTCGCCTACACCAATGGGGACAAGGTGAGGACCTGTATAGTCGTGGAAAGAAACTTAAATCCAATATTTCTTTCGAATTTCAATAAAGGAAACATCATCATCAGTAAGACTGGATAGAGGTAGACCACTTCAGATATCCACAATATACATGCCCTACGAAGATCCAAAGATGTCCTGGACCTGTTAAAGGAAATGAGCAGTACATGCGATATCGTCCTTGGATGTGACGAAAACGCCCATCACTTCTATTGGGGAAATAGCGACACGAAAGTCAGTATTCAATTTTATACCCAACAATAAACTTAGAATATGTAAAAATGCAATGGCAAAAGGCATGTCAGAATAGTGTAATAGGAAAAGTCATTGACATCACCCCGTCCAATATGGACGACTCTGCTATAAACAATTGAAAGGTATCTGAAAAGTGCTCCTTCTCAGACCACAAGATGATCTTCTTCCAGGTGGCTAAATGTGGTGTCAGACTTATAGGAATCCAAGATGAACAGACCACGGCAAATTTAAATCCTTTACGTCAGAGTTGAAACAGTATCCCTGAGATCTGAAACCAACCAATTATGTCGAGAGAACAGTGAATATTGTCTCTAGTGTTATTCTTTCGAGTCATAAGAAATCTTGTCCACTAACTTATCGTGGGAGGAAATCCCAGTCAGTTTTTTATCGACTAAGGACCTTGCTATTCTTCCGAAAACTGCAATGGGGTCTTTTAACAGGGCCAGCGATTTTAACCATGGGCGTATGGTATCATATAGTAAATTAAGTAAAGGAGAATCAAATAAGGGATATATACAGGGTGAGATGATAAAACTGTAACCAACTTCAAACTGCTGTCATTTCTAGGCCACCCGTCCGACAGCTGTTTAAATTATTCCAGTGATAGCTCATTATTTATTGTTTACAAGCGTACAAAAGCATTTTGGTGACAATTTTCCCGATAAAAAGTTATTCGTGTTGGAATTCAAGCGGAATGGTATGATTTCTTTATACTTGGCGGGAAAACCACAAGAAGCTATCGTAAGAGCACTCCAGCATTTAAATGTGAATAAATCTTTTGTGTCTCGTACCATCGCTCGTTTCCGAGATACTGGTATCGTAGCCCGACGTAAAGAAATGGACGGAAGAAAACAACAACATCAGCAGAAATGGTTCGAAAAGCAAAGAAGCGACTTAATCGAAATCCGCGTCGCAGTGGCCGAAAAATGGCTCGTGTACTGAACATATCGCAATATTCCATTCGACAAATATTGAAAAATGTGCTCGGGGTAAAGCCATTGATATTCCAAAAAGTGCAAGAACTTACACCGCAACAGAAAGAAAATAGACTCAAAAGAGCTAAAGAGTTGCTTCGCTTGGCCAAAAGTGTTGACCTGCCGAATTTGGTTTTCTCCGATGAGAAAACATTCGTTGTCCAGCAATTTGTAAACAAACAAAATGATCGTGTTTATTTGCCAAAGAGGTCAGCTGAAAATGTGCACCTTCGGATGACCACCAGAACTCAAGCGCGGGCCATGGTGATGGTGTGTATTATATAGACGGTCCTACGGACTTTTATTTTTTCCTTAGTGGTTTCATATTAAGTAAAGGAGAATCAAAAAGGGATACATATGCACATATGATTTATTTTTCACTTTGTGAGAGATATGATTATTCGAATGTTCCATATGGTATATTAATTACATTTCTGTTATGGATAGTTCGTCATACACTCACCTTTTTATTCGTTCAACTTATCACCACACAGCACATAGTTTATTTAATTAATCAGATTTCCAACAATTATAAATCTATCGGAGCATTCAAGATACCACACAACAGTCCTGTAAAAATGTTAATAGAATCCCTTTCAATAACCTGATAATGCAAATTGGAAAATCAAATGCAAATCCACAATAATGCAATGTCAGTCCAACAAATGACAATCATACCTTAGCGTAATCGAAATGATGCGAGCCAACCAACCGTTCCTTGATCATAATGCAATATGTACGACCTCCTACCAACATATAATCCCGAACAAATAGTTTGGTAATTGCTGCTATGATGAGCTTATTGAATTAAATGCCGCCATCAACGGGAGGCAATACAACACAACAGCAACAAACAAATAAATATAAAAAAACCCTCCCTCTACTTCAACATGCTGACAGCAAAAAAAAAAAAAAAAAAACACTCAATTTTCATAAACGGAAAATTGGAAAAAATATAAAAAATCGAACCGAACCGAAAGCAAATCGCATTTATCATGTCATTACAGTCAAATAATGATACTGCACATGCAATCTATAGAAGTTGGCAAAAGCAAACATCATCGTCATCATCATTTCGTAAAATGGCACAATGGGTACAGCGCTGGAAATGGGAGACAAATAAAATAAAATCAATCTGAAGAAGTTCTATTATTAACCATTTTCCTCGGCACATGCTGGATCTTTAATTATCCTCATTTGGTTATATTGAGCCCAGCGAAATTCAAGAGTTCGATCGCGTAATCTGAAACAGACCCTGAAATTTCTGTAAGATAGAAAATCTTTGATCTAAATCTTGATGTTAGGCTACATTCCGAAGCGCCAAAGCCCTCATCCAAAGCAATGAACCACAAATCATTAATGGCTGTCACTCAAATGTGAAAAACGTATTATGGAGCAAATAATAGAGGTGAGTAATTTGAAGAATTTTCAAATAAAAACAATCATACAATATGCTGCAGAAGAATGGGATCGCTACATGTCGAATTAGAAGATGGACAAACGAGGCTCGTTGTCATAACTCTTATAAAATATGAAATAAGGTTCCGATTGTCTTCGAGTTTCGCGCATCTTTATATTTTTGCAAACACAAGATTAAGGTGAAATATATCGGAGCACTCCCTCTGGTGTCTCCCACACACAACGGGTCAAATTTTGAATACATCTGTTTCATTATTAATTTCACAAATTCCAATATTTCTACTAACACAAAATTTGATTTGAAGATGGTGGATATCGGTCCACTCCTTTTGGCACTTCACGCACAAAGGGAAAATCTGGGACGTTGTAATATTTATATCAGACTTAGGTCACTGCTTTCGAACCACCTCCATAAAGGGCCGAAAAATAGCTCGTGAGCTGAACATATCTCAATATTCCATTCGACAAATATAGAAAAATGAGCTCGAGGTAAAGCCATTGAAATTCCAAAAAGTTCAAGAACTTGCACCGCATCAGAAAAAATAGACTCAAAAGAGCTAATGAGTTGTTTAGCTTGGCCGAAAGTGGTGGGCTGTCGAATTTGGTTTTCTCCGATGAGAAAACATTCGTTTTCCAGCAGTTTGTTGTGTAAAATGATCGTGTTTACTTGCCAAAGAGGTCAGCTGAAAATGAATGTCGAATATTATCGCGGAAATATTCTGGAGGGTGTATTAAAGCCTTGGGCACGCAAACATTTTGTCCGCAGACCTTGGACATTCCAACAGGACTCAGCACGCGCCACCCAAAAATGGTTACAAAATGAGGTTCCTCGCTTCATTTCCAGCGCACAATGGCCACCAAAATCTCCGGATACCAATCCGTTGGACTATTGTGTCTGGAGTATTTTGGAAAGCAAGGTTGTCACTCAAAGATACCAAAGTGTCGATCACCGCAAGTGCTACGCCGGGAATGGGCCAAAAAACCGCAGAGCAACATTCGGGCAGCTTGTGACGGTTTCATTGGCCGTTTGAAGGCCAAAGGTGACTAATTCGAACAGTTCTAAACTTATTCTAAAAATTTGATGCTATTTCCGAAATTATTTGTTTCATTCAAAAAAAATTAAAAAAACAACAAAAAAGCAGTAAGTTCGGCTGGGCCGAACTTTGAATACCCTCCACCGTTTGGAGTGAAGTTGGAAATTTTCAAAAAAAAAAAAAAAAAAAAAAATAACATTCGCCAAAAATTCTGTTACTGTTTGTGTGGGCTATACGATATCTTGAACCTATATTGATATGAATTTTTAGACAATTTCTATTGAAAAATGTTGCTAAAATCATGAAAACACCGAATATAGGGAGGTACCGTTATATTGGGGATAAACGATATCGTGGACCTATATAGAAAATTCTCTTCTAGGGGATAAAGTACTCAAAAGGAACTCCTAGTGCTTATTTCCAGACAATTTCATTGAAAAATGTGGCTAAAATCATCAAAATACCGGGGGCCCGTTGTATGGGGGCTATACGACATCGTAGACTTTTATAAAACAATTCTCTTCCAGAGGGTAAAATACTCAGGAAGAAGTCCTTTTATGGATTTTCAGACAATTCCATTGGAAAATGTGGTTAAAATGATAAATAATGGGGGTACGGTTGTATGGAGGTTATACGATATCGTGGACCTATATAGACAATTCTCTTTCAGGGGGTAAAGTACTCACAAGTAACTCCTTGTGTGGAATTTCAGACAATTCAATTGCAAAATGTGGCTAAATCATCAAAATACCGAATATCGGGAGGTACCGTTATATGGGGGCTATACGATATCGTGGAACGATATATCCCATCTTCGAACTTGACCTGCCTGCAGACAGAAGACTGATCCATGCAAAATTTTAGCTTCCTATCTTGATCCGTTTTGACACTAGCGTGTTTGTAACAGACGGACAGACAGACGGACGGACAGGGCTAAATCGTCTTAGAATTTTACGCTGATCAAGAATATATATACTTTGTTATGTCTAAAATTATTATTTCGATAATTTCGATTGATAATTATTCGCATACAATTGGAAATAAATGTTCAAGTTCGATTTAATAATAGGGTAAACCTGGTTCTCTTGGCTTAGTACTCGTTTAAGAGTAGGCCCTAAATAACATTTCAAAAAAAATTGGCCAGATTTTATATTGACTACGTACTCGACAAATATCGAGTGAATAAATAAAATAATAGACATTCCATACATACGAACACTCGATTTGTCACCTACTGTTCGTCACATAAGTCTCAAACAAGTGCCTTACAAAGTATTGAAAAAAAAAAAAACAACCAACAGGAAAAAAAACTTTTTCGAACGTGTAAGGCAATCTTGCAATATCTTTGCCCTGAGGCATTGCTTGAAGTTAGATTGTCGTTGTATTGTTCAGAAAAAAAAAAAAACGAATAGATGAGACTACTTTTATACTCCTGGGTTAAAAAAAGAAGAATACCAGTCATAAAAATACAAATAAAATAAAATTCCACCAAAACTTCTCATCAAACACACTAACAAACCACCTCCTCCTATTTAGACTCCACCCACATGATCAATGGATAGACAGCAGTTTTTTTTTTCCACTAACTATGGCAAGGGCAATTTTGCCATAAACCAATTGATGGCATTACTGGCTTTAAATAAAAAGAACGAACGAACGAACAAAAAAGGAAATCCAACAACAAACACGAAATGCAGAAAAGCTGAAAAGGACTCTCGAAATTAGAAGATAATGCGATTATTATACGTGATGGTATCAAAGGAAAAAACTGAAATGCTTGAATCAGTGTGGAATTTATTGAGGATAGGAATTAAGTGATAAACGTCCAATGATGTCAACAAAGGACATTTGAATCGAACACCAGCAAGAAGTCAGCCAATTACATGACTGATGATGATGAAGAGAGAGGGTGGGGAACGAGTTGTTTGTTCATTTTATGCTTTTGAAGCGGACAAAAAATCAGCAATTAAATTAAATCGAAGAACAATAGAAATGAAGACATGTATCTATGTTAAATATCAATATGTGTTTGCATTCAAATGCCTTTATCGTTTTCAATATATACCAAGTAAAAAGTATCAGACGGTTTTTGCCGACACTCAGCCAATGTTCGTTTATTTAGATATATTTTGACTTGCGTTATGATTATTCAAACTGTTCACCCTTCTATGGGGGAGGTTCGTATCTGATCTAAGTGCAATATAAATATTACAACGTGCCAGATTTGACTATATATCAAATCGTTTTGGACTATGTGAAATGTTAACAAGGTCTGCGGCAAAAATGTTTGCGTGCTCAAGGCTTTAATACCCCCTTTAGAATATTTCCGTTTGTAACTCGTCGAAATATCATGTCAGACCCAACAAAGTATATATATTCTTGATCAGAGTAAAATTCTAAGACGATTTAGCCCTGTCCGTCTGTCTGTTGTAATCACCCTATCTTTCGAACGAATTGAGATAGAAGGCTAAAATTTTGCACACAGGTATATTTTGCCAGCATGCAGATTATATTCATAAATAGGCCATGTAGGTCCACATTATCATATAGCCCCCATATAACGGTGCCTCCCTATATTCGGTATTTTGATGATTTTTGCGACATTATTCACCGTTATTGTTTTAAATTTGGTATTTGAAGTTCGCAATAAATACTAAATCCTAAGACAGAAAATTATTTGTGCAAGTCCACGTCTTCGTATGGCCTCCATATAACGGTACCTCCCGATAATCGGTACTTTGATGACTGTAGCTACATTATTCATCGATTTTTTTTAAGTTTCGCATTTGAATTACAAGGCTTATGAAAAAAATTACCTATGCAGGTTAATGTCGTCGTATTGACCCTAATATAACAGCTACATTCGGTATTTCTAAGATTTTAACAGAATTTTTAACGGATTTTTATTATTTTTGAGAATTCCCATATTCGTTCCAAATGGTGGAGGGTATTCAAAGTTCAGCTCACGACCCATTTTTCGGCCACTGCGACCCTAGTTTCGACCAAGTCGCTTCTTTACTTTTCGTCACTTCTGCTTTACCCCGAGCTCATTTTTCAAAATTTTTCCGAATGGAACAGTGCGATATGGTCAGCTGACGAGCCATTTTTCGGTCACTGCGACGCGGGTTTCGATCAAGTCGCTTCTTTACTTTTCGAACAATCTCTGCTGATTTTGCTGTTTTCTTCGGTCCGCTTCCTCAACTTCGGGCTACGCTACCAGTATCACGGTAACTAGCGATGGTACGAGACACAAAAGATTTATTCACATTTAAATGCTAGAGTGCTTTAACGATAGCCACTTTTGGTTTTCCAGCTAAATATAAAGAAATCACACTATCACGCTTGAATTCCATCACGAATATCTCTTTTTCTGGAAAATTCTCACCAAAATCGTTTTTTACGCTTGTAAAAAATATTATGAGCTGTCAAATATAACAGCTGTCATACGAGTGGTTTAAAAATGACAACAGTCTGAAGTTGATTGCAGTTTTTTCATCTCACCCTGTATGTGTAATATCAGTAATAAAACAAGTAAAAAAACATTAAGTTCGGCCGGGCCAAACTTTTAATACCCTCCACCTTAGCGTAAAGGAAACATTAGAAGAAATGTGGCAATAAACATTAAAATGCCGAATATCGGGAGGTACCGTTGTATGGGGGCTATACCAAATCGTGGACCTACACATGCAATGTTTCGCCAAAGGAGCTAGAACCCCTTATGACCTACAAATAATAATTTTCAGACAAATCCGTGAAAAAATGTGGCAAAAATCATCAAATTACCGAATGTTGGGAGGTACCATTATATGGGGCTTTACCAAAACGTGGACCTATAATTATAACGACTCGCCACATGAACTGGGACCCATTATGATCTACAACTACCAATTTTCAGACATATCCGTGAAGAAATGTGTCAAAAATCATCAAAATACCGAATATTAGGAGGAACCGTTATATGGGGACTATACCAAAACGTGGACCTATAATTACAACGACTCGCCGCATGAACTGGGACCCATTATGATCTACAACTACCAATTTTTAGACATATCCGTGAAGAAATGTGTCAAAAATCATCAAAATACCGAATATTTGGAGGTACCGTTATATATTATATCGGGAGGTACCTTTATATGGGGGCTGTATCAAAACGTAGATCTATACATGCAATATTTTGCCACACGCACAGGGACTCGTCATGACCTACAAATGCCAATTTTCAGACAAATCCGTGTGGCATAAATCATCAAAATACCCAAAATAGGGAGTTACCGTTATATGGGGACTATACCAGAACTTGGACCGATATATCTCATTTTCAATACCAACCATCCTAGACACAATGAAAATTGCTCTACGTCAAATAATGTGGGCTGTATCGTGATTTCAACAGACAGACAGACGGACATCGTTAAATCGACTTAGAATTTTATGCTGATTATGAATATATATACTTTATGGGGTCTCCGACGAATATTTAAGGATGTTACAAACGGAATGACACCTTTCCAAGGTGGAGGGTATAATTAGGTATATTTTTTCAGTCCGGTATATAATGCTTATCGAAGACGTATCATGCACTATACAGCAACGTTATTTGATACAAAAGTCTCCGTCAAATTTGTTGTAAATATATTCAGAGTTGGATATAGTTCCCAAATTGTGACTACTCTAAATCCACGATACGCATTCAAATAAGTGGAAGCTTTACTAAATACGCATAGTGGGGTAGGTTATCATACAGTCGGCCCCGTCCGACTTTTTCCTCTCCTTACTTGTTTAAATTGAATTAGCTATTTTAATTTTAGGTAGCATGCTTTCTAAAGAATTAATAAAGTTTAATCTGGAATAACGAGAGTGACACGACAACCATTATTTCTGCAATATACTTCACAAAATTATTCTTTAATTCGAACAATACGACACCGTTGATTTTTCACCAAAAACTGTATGCAAATGTCATTTACAACGAATATGAACTTTTCACAATAAATTATCAATTGAATAAGCTTGGTGCTGCGTGCGTCCTTCGTCCTCTACAGAAACTTCGACAATTCTTTCTGTCGAATTCACTTACGTGACATTCTTACCGCACCCAATTAAATTCGAACCCTACTTCATGTTCGATGACAAAAATCCGAGGCAAAAAGAAAACGAAACAACACTTTACTTCACTTAGCAAAACTAATCGAATTAACAAAAGTAAAGCGTATTTTCTGCATCATTTCAATCAAATATAACTTCGAATATTATCATTACTTATTACTGGTACGCGTCACATCGAATCGCAGCGGTGTACCGAGCCATGCCATCGATACACACACCCACCCACTCAGCATAGGACAAGTACTTTTTAACATCAAGTAAGCAGTTCAGCGCAAATTTGTGTACGAGAATATGCTCTCTGTGGCAACTGACACACATACACATGTAAACATTAAAGAATTTGTATGTGACAGTTATGATCTGAACTAAAATTCTTTATTTCGCAAAATTTTTAATAGAACGTCGTATTTTAGGAATGATGAAATACAAAAAGAAATATATACACTGGGTGAGATGAAAAAACTGCAACCAAATTCATACTGCTGTCATTTTTAAGCCACCGACAACGTTCGACAGCTGTTAAAATTATTCCAGTTATAGCTCAATACATTGTTTACAAGCGTACAAAAGCATTTTGGTGAGAAATTTCCAGCAAAAAAGATATTCGTGATGGAATTCAAGCGTGATAGTGTGATTTCTTTATATTTGGCTGGAAAACCACAAGTGGCTATCGTTAGAGCACTCCAACATTTAAATATGAATAAAACTCTTGCGTCTCGTACCATCGCTCGTTACCGTGATACTGGTAGCGTAGCCCGACGTCAATAAAATAGACGAAAGAAAGCAGCAACATCAGCAGAAATGGTTCGAAGTGTAAATAAGTGACTTGATCGAAACCCGCGTCGCAGTGGCCGAAAAATGGCTCGTGAGCTGAACATATCGCAATATTCCATTCGGCAAATAGTAAAAAATGAGTTAGGCGAAAAGCCATTGATATTCCAAAAAGTGCAAGACCGCAACAGAAAGAAAATAGACTCAAAAGATCTGAAGAGTTGCTTCGCTTGGGCGAAAGTGGTGAACTGCCGAATTTGGTTTTCTCCGATGAGAAAACATTCGTTGTCCAGCAGTTTGTAAACAAACAAAATGATCGTGTTTATTTGCCAAAGAGGTCAGCTGAAAATGTGCACCTTCGGTTGGCCATCAGAACTCAAGCGCCGGCCATAGTGATGGCGTGCGAATATGCGTATATTATCGCGAAACATTTTGGCTGCAGACGTTGGACATTCCAACAGGTTCCTCGCTTCAATTCCAGCGCACAATGAGCATGAAAATCTCCGAATACCAATCCGTTGGACTACTGTGTCCGGAGTATTTTGGAAAGCAAGGTTGGCACTCAAAAATTCCAAAGTGTCGATCACCTCAAGCAAGCGCTTCGCCGGAAATGGGCCAAAATACGCAGGGCAACATTTGAGCAGCGTGTGACGGTTTCATTGGTCGTGTGAAGACCATAATTCGTGCCAAAGGTGACCAATTCGAATTAATATAAACTTACTTTGAAATTTGATGTAATTTCCGACATTTTTTGCTTTCATTCAATAAAATTAAAAAAAATAAAAATTATGGCGTTTGACTTTGTTGCCGTTTTTTAACTCACCCTGTACTAATTTATTATGATCTGGAGGGTATACATCGATTTATACTCAAATTTCTTGAAAGCCAAATGATGAACCCTTTAATGATGACTTCTAAATATATTCTCATGATTTCTTTATAAGCACTTCTCGAAAATAGTGGTGGTGCTGAAATCATATATTTTTTCGCTATTCTAATTTCAGTTTTTCCCCCGTTCTTTGCATTGCACTTCAAGCAAGTTCCTTTTTTCCGGCGAAGATTTATGTGCGAACTTTAATGTCATTTGGTTCTTCGTTCGTTCCTATTTGCGTGCTCTTTAGAGGTTACTTTTTGTGCATCTTTGCTTCTTCGATTATGTCATATTGTGAATTTTGTTACCAATTTCTTTCCCTTTGTTCAAAATCCGGCCCGCAATCAGCTTCACCCCTCTCCCTGGTCGTTGGGTTCTGTTTATGGGCAAATATGTAATGCACACAGAGAGTTTGTGGATGACGATGTGGCTGGTATTCACTTGGAGATTCTTGATGTTGTCGCTCGTTCGCTAGCTAGCTGACTGGCTGCTTGGCTGGTTGACTATACGTTGCCATTGTTGTTGCCTGGTGTTTGGTGGCATCATTAAAAGTTTGTACTGCAGCTGTAGTTAAATTATGGCATTGTATTGAAAAGTTTTCTTTTTTCTCGCCCTCCCTGAGCTCTTTTTTCGGAGCAGGGGGGGGGGAAAACTGATGTCTTTGAAAAATGTGCTGTACTTGAGTGCAACTACTTTTGAGACTAGGAATCGAGAAGAGCCGAAGTTCAACAAAGTAATTTAATAATAAAAAAGAAAATAACTGAAAATATACACAAAATATATAATGATACAATCGGAATAAGGAATCAATGCAATTTTACTTATCGTAATAAGCCTATAAGTGGGCTATGTGCCAAACAGCTGCAATGAAACAACCTTGAAGTGGGCTACCACTTTAATGTATGTTGGCGTTAAAGTGAAATAACGATTACCAGAAGAGAAGCTGACAAAATTCCGATATACGTGGTATACAAATAGGTTTATGTAAATAATATCAATAACTATCCAGCAAAAACTTGGGAGCTGTATAAAATAATAACCCATGAAGAGGTAATGTTAACAATCTAACTTCTGCATTATTTGTAGACTTAAAAGAATGAATTATTAAAAAACATGTACAAAAAATTCTGCTAAAAAAGGCACTAAAATTATTAAAATATGGATTATTGGGTGGTATAAACGAAAACGCAAATACATCCAATTTTCTGGCAGAAAAGCAGTGCTTATTTTTAATTCCAAATACCAATTTTGAGGTGATTCCTTTGAAAAATGTGGCTAAAATCGGCGAATTACCGAATAAACAAATAAACACTTCACCTCGTTCGTGCTCTAGAGTGATTTTCACATTTTTCAACCTTCTGGCGGGTCTGTATCTTCTTCCACTGCGTAGAACTTATATTTGCAGATCAAACCTAGCGTGTTATAAGATGTCAAAAAGATCTCCTTGCCCGCATCCTATGTGCTGCTACCTAGCGCCTTGAGGACCTTGTTCCCACTTTTCATTTTGTCACATATAGCTTAGCCTTGCGGGGCCGACTTGAACATGCTGTCGAATGTGACCCCTAAATCTTGGGGTAGTTTGTGATCGGAATAATATTTACCTCGACCTGCACATTCAGCTTTGTTTTCATCTCCGCAAAAATTTGTTGTTGATTTAGTGGGATTCTGAAGTAGATATAATAGCCGAAAATCGGTTAGAAATGGGCATTTTTGTTACATAAAAATGCTTCACCTTAGCATACAGAGTAAGATGAAAAAACTGCAACCAACTTCAAACTGCTGTCATTTCTACGCCGCTCCGACAGCTGTTAAAATTATTCCAGACACAGCTCATTATATTGTTTACAAGCGTATGAAAGCATTTTGATGAGAATTTTCCAGAAAAAAGTTAAGTGAATGGAATTCAAGCGTGAAAGTGTGATTTCTTTATATTTGGCTGGAAATCCACAAAAGAATATCTGTAAGAGCGCTTCAGCATTAAAATGTGAAAAAATCATTTGTGTCTCGTACCATCGCTCGTTACCGTGATATTGGTAGCGTAGCCCGAAGTCAAGGAAGTGGACAGAAGAAAACAGCAACATCAAAAGAAATGGTTCGAAAAGTAAAGACGACTTGATCGAAACCCGCGTCGCAGTGGCCGAAAAATTGCTCGTGAGCTGAACATATCGCAATATTCCATTTGGCAAACATTGAAAAATGAGCTCGGAGTAAAGCCATTGAAATTCCAAAAAGTGCAATAACTTACACCGCAACAGAAAGAAAATAGACTCAAAAGAGCTAAAGAGTTTCTTCTTTTGGCCGAAAGTGGTGAACTGCCGAATTAGGTTTTCTCCGATGAGAAAACATTCGTTGTCCAACAGTTTGCAAACAAACAAAATGATCGTATTTACTTGCCAAAGAAGTCAGCTGAAAATGTGCACATTCGGTTGGCCACCAGAACTCAAACGCCGACCATGGTGATGGTGTGGGCCGCCATAACAGCCGATGGTCGCTCTCCGCTCATATTCATCGACTGTGGCATCAAAATAAATGCAGAATATTATCGCAATGTCCACCAAAATCTCCGGAGTCCAATCCGTTGGACTATTGTGTTTTGAGTATTTTGGAACGCAAGGTTGGCACTAAAAAATACCAAAGTGTCGATCACGTGACGGTTTCATTGGCCGTCTGCAGACCATAATTCATGCCAAAGATGACGAATCTGAACAAACCTAAACTTATTCTAAAATTTGATGCTATTTCCGACATTTTTTGCTTTCATTCAATAAAATTAAAAAAAAAAAAAAAAAAAAATAAAAACTTATGGACTTTTTTTCATCTCACCCTGTATTTACAATCTCATATATCAAATAAGGGGATGTTAGTTTGACCGCTTATAAGTCAAGAACTGCTGGACTGATTTTCACGATTCTCATCAATTTGGATTAGTCTCTTGCCAGAAAAGGATAAAATCTTAGAAAATCGCGTAAAAATATGACGTTAAAAATGTGAATATTTTTTGTTACATTTTTATACCCTACAACACTATGTGTTGGGGGTATTATAAGTTTGATTGGGCCAGAATTTATGTAACACCTCGAAATATTGGTTTCCCATATAGGAAAGTATATATAGATCTTCCTAGCTCGCCGAGCTGAGTCGATCTAGCTATGTATGTCCGTCCGTCCGTCTGTCCGTCTGTCCATGTTAATTTGTAATCACTCTACAGGTCGCAATTATGGCCCGATCCTTACGAAATTTTGCATGAAGGTGGGGTTAGGGTCAGAATAGAACCCTATTTCTTTTGGAGATGATCGCCAAATGTTTAGGGGTTGAAATGGACCAAATACTGAAAAAATTTCGGATTTTGCAGTAGCTATACAGTTCGCAATTATAGACCAATCGACGCGGAATTTCGCATGTTGCTAGAGTTTAGGGCGGGGAAGAAGCCTACCTATTTGTGTGGTCATCGGATAATATTTAGCGGGTAAAATAGACCATATCTTTTGTGTTGAAAAAATTCAAAATTTTTCATTAAACCGCGAATATTTTAAATCCCGGCGAAATCACAAAGCCATGACAAGGTTACTTCTGATCTTTACATTGATGTTAACATCCAACAAATCGGATATATTGCAAAATATGTGCGATATATATGTCTATCAAAGAGGATATGCTTGAAAAATCTCTTATATGTCGAGAACGGCTGAACTGATTTCGACAGTTCTCATTAATTCAGAATGGCATCTTGGCAGGAAAGAAACAACGTCTAAAAAAATCGCATAAAAATATCTCTCTAAATATGAAAATATTGATTTTTTAAAATTTTCTCATATTTTTTCAATTTTGTCATATTCTTGGCATATTTTCATTTTGAATTAAACATTTGGTAATATTTCTACAGCTAACAAAACTAAGTAGTTAGGATTTCAGGATATCATATACAGATCGCATTTATGGCCCGATCTTTACGAAATTTCGCATGGGAATAAGATGAGGGTCAGAATAGAATATATTTAGGGTTTGAAATGGACCAAAAAACTGCAAAATTGTCAGCAGGTCGTAATTATCGCCCGATCCTCACGCACATTTGAATGGGGGTTACCGGACATTACAAAAGCCAAGCAGTTTTGGATGGCCATCCAAAAATATTCAATGTGTGAAATAGTTTGCCAACTTTTGTAGACAAAATACGAAAATGTCCATTCCAGTGACTCTTTGGAGAATTCACAAATACAGGAAAGACGCACTGACTATTTCGTTAACGCTGATTTCGTGGAAGAATATAGTCAAATGTCTGTATCTCATATAGATGCGTTTCAGTCAAAAACCAATAATAAATGTTAATCTTTTGCCACTTCTGAGAGATTGTAGGTCTTTGGGAAATATTGGTTCCAGATCTGGGAAGACCATTTACGTGCAACATCTACCAATAAATTGGAAATGAGCAAATTAGTTTAATTTGCTATTATTCGAAAATTAGAGAACGGAACCTGATGGTTTTATTTTATTATTTGTCACAATATCTTGTGAAATTCTTTCGAGTATCTCGCCTATATAAACTGTATGGTTTATTATAGTGTTGTAGGGTATTCAACGGTCGGCCTCGCTCGACTGTAGCCTTTGCTTACTTGTTTTTTCAAGTTTTGTCATATTTTTTTCAATTTGACTTACAATTCTGAATTGTACATTTTCTAAAGATTTTCTGCACCTTGTGTGGTGAAGGTATTGTATACAGGTCGCAATTATCGTTCGATCCTCACGAAATTTTGTTAGGGTCAGAATTAAAGCATACCGTTATGGAGATGTACATTTAGGGTTTCAAATGGACCAAGAAAAATAATATTTTCCTGATTTTGCAGTCGCTTTACATGAGGAGTTAGGAACAGGGAATAAGTCGAGCATTTTGGATGACCATTTTAAAATGGACAACGACTGTGTGTGAATTTTGAATTTGAATCTGGGCTCTACTACATTATTTCAAAATCAAAATCTTCCAAAGAGAATTTGGACATAAGAGGGTTTTCAACATATTGTTTACATTATTACTTGTTTATCATTAAAAACAATTGCATTTATAGCTCGTCGTTCTAGCTGATGTTTATCTGATGTTTATGTAATAAATGGAACGATTTCTGAGCTTCTATCAAAAAACTCTTCCTAATCACAATTTCTAACATCTATGCATAACACATTTTAGTAATTACAACCAAAACAAGTAAGCAAAGGCTATAGTTTTATACCCTACAACACTACAATATGTTAAAAGCCCCCTTATGTCCAAATCCATTTTGGAAGATTTCGCTTTTGAAATTATGATTTTGACTAGGGACATTTGCCCAACATTTATGCACTCCGTCGGGCTGTTAGTTGTTGTCATCCATTTTACAGCTAAATATAATCCAATGGTCATCCAAAATGCTAGAATTCTTCCCTGTCCTTAACTCTCTTCACAGGCGTGTCGATTGGCTTTAATTGTATGATCGGAAAAACATTTCTGTTTTTGGTTAATTTGAACCCCTAAATATTTTGCAATCATCTCCAAAAGCAAGAAGCCCCTCTGTATCTTCAAATTTAGACTCATCTATATGATTTGCTTGTCTACGATATTTGGCTATATTCGTCAAGGAAATCAGCATAAAACAGCAAGTAGTTCGCCTTTTGTGTATTTCGGATATCGCCTGTAAGTAATGCTGGTATTTTTTTACACAAAATTAGTGGTCCATTGATCCGCTGTCCTAAACTCTAACTTTATGCGAGATTTCGTGTCCTTTGGTTTCTATTTGTGACCTTTACAACGGCTGCAAAATCAGAAAATTTTTAGTTGTTGGTCCATTTCAAACCCTAATATATTGCGGACATCTTTGAAAACAATAGACCTAGCCCTTCTGAGCCCAACCCTACCTTTGTGAAAATTTTTGTGAGAATCGGACGATATTTGCAATACTTATATAATATCCCCAACCTGTGTTGTAAGGTGAAAAAATATTACAAAATATTATAAGTCAAATTGAAAAAATCGCATGCGATAAAAAATATGAAAAAATAAAAAATGTCACAAAATACTACAAAATCTATAATAACATCATTATTGGCATATTTTTCTGCGATTTTTTTAGATTGTATACTTTTATGTCAGGAGGGCATTCTGAATTGACGAAATTTGTCTAAATCGGTCCAGCCGTTCTTGAGATATAAGCATTCTAACTAACATTCCCTTCCTTTGGATATACACATTGCATATATTTCGCTATATATATATATAACCGATATATTTACTATCGGCATCTTCGTAACGGTCAGAATTGACCTGTTCGTCTATTTTTGATTTCGCAGGGATTAAAAATATTCGCGGTTTAACGGAAAATTTGACTTTTATTTAACACAAATGTTGTGGCCTATTTCGCCCACTAAATATTACCCGATGACCTTCAAAATTGGAAGGCTTCTGCCCAGCCCTAATCTCTGCCCAGCCCTAATCTCTAATCTCTGATTGGTCTATAATTGCGACCTGTAGAGCAACTGCAAAATCAGGATTTTTTTCAGTTCTTGGTCCATTTCAACACCTAAATATTATGCGATCATCTCCAAAAGCAATATGGTTCTATTCTGACCATAACCCCACCTCCATTCTAAATTTCGTGAAGATCGGGCCATAATAGAGTGATTACAAATTAACATGGACAGACGGACGGACGGACATACATAGCTAGATCGACTCAGCTCGGCGAGATAGGAAGATCCATATATACTTTCCTATGTGGGAAACCAATATTTCGTGGTGTTACATAATTTTTGGCCCAATCAAACTTATAATACCCCCAACACATAGTGTTGTAGGGTATAAATATATCACATTCACAGACAGACCCCAAATTGGTACAAACTTCCCACATCCTTATTTTTTAATGAAAATTGGAATGTCTTAAAATTTTTTCCAAGTATATAAAAATTTGGCAACAAATTTCCAAGTTTTAATACAATGCCATTTGTAATTGTTCTACAACCTTCCCCTTCAACCTAAAAGGTATACCAATTCCAAATAATTGATGTTCCAGCAATGAAAAAATTACAAAGAATTTTCACAAAATCATTTCATTGTATTGATCCTAATACAACTCCCCCATCGGAAAAAATCAATCAGCACAATGTTCTCGTGTTCTCACATAAATTTAATTTGAATTTTGATTTGAAATTTATTGCAACGATTAAATGACTCTTAAAGACCATTCCGAGAACAGTCAATCATTCAGCTCACACTCGTCGGTATGAAGGATGTTCATTCAATGCTCCTGGAGGATATCGAAATACACAATTCGTAGTTATTGCTATCCCATTAGTGCTGAATGAACGAAGCAGATATTCTGCGCTTAACTTTTGTTCTCTCTTCTCTTTTTTTTTTTTTTTTTGCCGAACAATTTATTTCTTAGGGGATAATAAATGTAACTCATTAAACAACTGGAATTGTCTTCGAAAACATAAATTCAAGTTTTATTGTTAATGTTTTAGGTTTATTTTTCGTTTTGTTGCTGTTGTTGTGTTGCCTGCCATTCTCGAAGAATGAACTTCATACAAGTTCCTATCCCAAAAGAAAACAAGAAAGATGGAACACAACTATGAGCACATAGAGCGAGATTGGGGGTGAAAGAGTGCACGACTTGGATAGTTCGGTGGCAGAGCAAAGGATGAGCATCATCTGCTTCATCACGCACAAGAACAACATCATCATGTAATTTTTCTAATACTTATATTGTCTTTAACAATATTTGTGCACAATTAGTGAACAGAAAAGTTTTTATTTCGCCCACCTTATGGTGTGTACGCTGTATGGCCTGGGGTCAGTGAATTGGGACAACCATGCCTATGAAGAATAACTAAATAAAAGAAACAAAATCCCAACTCGCTAATCATCCTCAAGATGCGTGTTATACAAAATGCCTAAGGACATCGAGAAATCCGTTTCTTCTAATTTCATAAGGCGTTCCAGTCATGCGTGTCTAGGACAGAAATACTAGGCTGTGACTAAACTAGACTATGGAGCATTCAACGACAATCTAACCCTCCACCATAGTATGGAGGGTAAGTTTGTCATTCCGTTTGTAACACCTCGAAATACACAATTCTATGTCTATTTAGTGATGTATGTCCGTCTGTCCGTCTGTGGAAATCACTCTAGCTTCCGAACGAATTGAAGTAGTTTGATAAAATGTTTTGGTATTGAAAATGGGCCATGTAGGTCCACGTTTTGGTATAGCCCCCATATAACTATACCTCCCTATATTCGGTATTTTGATGATTTTAGCGACATTTTTCACCGGAATAGTTTTAAATTTGGTATTTGAAATTCGTAATGGATACTACAGCCTACGACAGAACATTGTCTGTGCAGGTCCACGTCTTCGTATAGCCCCCATATAACTGTACCTCCTGATATTCGGCATTTTGATGATTTTAGCGAAATTCTTCACCGGAATTGTTTCAAATTTGGTATTTAAAGTTCGTAATGGATACTACAGCCTAAGACAGAAAATTGTCTGTGCAGGCCTACCTCTTCGTAAAGCCCCCATATAACTGTACCTCCCGATATTCGGTATTTTGATGATTTTAGCGAATTTCTTTAACGGAATTGTTTCAAATTTGGTATTTAAAGTTCGTAATGGATGCTACAGCCTAAGACAGAAAATTGTTGTGCAGGTCTACCTATTCGTAAAGCCCCCATATAACGGTACCTCCCGATATTCGGTATTTTAATGATTTTAGGGACATTTTTCACCAGAATTATTTTAAATTTGACATTTGAAGTTCTTAATGGATACTTCAGCCTACGACAGAAAATTGTCGGTAGGTAGCAGAAGGAGTAAACCGATATATACCATCTTTTTAGCAGATCTAGTGTTAGTGGAAATAATGGGATGTGTAAAGTATGAAGATAACAGGAAGTTTATTTTGGATTTTATAATCGTTTTGGTTATTCAAAACTTTGACCCTTTGTGGGGGAGGTACCTGAAGTAATGGCCCGATCTCTACCATCTTTATAACAGACCTTGCGTTGATGAAAATATTCATATGTATTTATTTATTTCGCGTTTTATTAGCTTCATGGATATTCAAATTTTTGACTCTTTGTGGGGGAGGTACCAGAAGGAGAAAAACCAATATATTCCATCTTCACGGCAGATCTTGTGTTAGTGGAAACAATTGGATGGGTAAAGTAAGAAGACAATCGGACACTTACATCACATATAATAAGATTTATAATTAATGAAAAATGTGATCCTTAGTGGAGAAGGTGCTTGATGGAGTGCACCGATATTGCCCATTTTCCCACCTGAACTAGCACTAATGCAAATATTAGGATTTGAAAAGTTGGAGCAAAATCGAATTATCGTTTCTCTTTCTGTACACTAAAATATTTTCTTTGAAACGTTCGACCTTTTGTGGGGGAGGTACTAGAAGAGAATAAGAGGTACCGATATGGTCCATCTACGAAATCGATCTAAGCTTGGTAATAATATTACGATGCACCAAGTTTGGACCAAATTGGATACTCTCTTCGAGAGTTATCGTGCGCACCAGTTAACTAGACAGAGGGACGGACGGACGGACATTGCTAGATCGACTCCGAAAGTTTGGAGTCTATTATTCGGAGTCCTGCTCAACTCCCGCTAGTAAGTTTGTTAGCCAAACTTGTAGTAGGTGTGGAAAGATTTCTTAAACAATTTTCGATTAAAAATACAAATACAATTTGTTTAATTTTTCATCCGAGCAACACTTATTTTCAATTTATACGTAAACTAGTAAGTGTCTTACTTTTATTTTAACCCGTTCGTATTTATAACTATTTTGGTATTTGCAACTCATGCTAACACAGACATCGGATACAAATATAGCCAATATATAAAAACCGTACGATAAAATAACGATATAATGCATTTACGATTCTACCGCATCCACCAGCAATAAATTATATTTACAAAAGGTTAAATTATATCAAACAGTATCGCTCTATATAATTGCTGTACCACTTCCAACACTTTATTACTGTTCCCAACCTTAAGTTACGAAATCCCAAAAAAAAACCGTTTTATTTCAAAGAGTGACTCTAATGCACTTATTCAACATTCTAGCTCCTCTCAGCCGCTATAGACCCATCATTTCAACCCTCGATAAAAAACATTTATGCACGATTTCGAACCTTTTGCTAATTGCAACACCCTTTAGGAGAACTTTGATGCACGGACTTCCAAAAATCTCTCCTCAGATTAACCCAGACACGCAAGTGGTGAAGTTCATACAAAGTTTTTACCGGTCACTTCGAACAATGTCTGTTTGTTTTTTCGTATCTTTTTTCCTGCTTATGTCGCTCTTCAACACCAATAGCAACACTCATGTCAAAGTTAGTTCAACTCCATAGCATTAAATACTATTGGGACCTTTTATGTACCCAACACCTAAAAAACAGTTAATAACCTCATGATTCAATATTCAAATTTTAATTTTAAATTGCGATTGTCAGCGGAATCGGATGGAGAACGCAGTTAAATCTTTAATATATCACAAAAAGGACAGTAAAGATGCAATTTTCTGTTAAAATTTTGAAATATAGGGAGGGATATTCAAAAATGTGGAGCGGCATGCCTCATTTACAAACTAATATTGTCTGCTGACATTGAATTCATATATTTTAGACTTTCGAAAGTTAGCGTAATTACCAAAACACTGAATATCAGGACGTAAAATGTGGACTTAGACAACCATTTTTTATTACCTGATTTGATGTTGCTCTGAACTATATGGGAGAGAAAGAGATGAGAGAGAAAATCAAGAGAAGCATGGTGCCGGTGATCGCAAAATTATTGAATATCAGGAGAGATATTCGAAAATGTGGACCGGAAAGCCCCATTAACAAACTAATCTTTTCTACTGACAAAATACAAATACAGCGTGAGATGAAAAAACTGCAACCAATTTCAGACTGCTGTTATTTCTAAGCCACTCGTCCGACAGCTGTTAAAATTTCGCTTTTGGAATTAGGATTTTACTAGGGACATTTGCTCCATATTTATGCACTCCGTCGGGCTGTAAGTTGTTGTGGTCCATTTTACAGCTAAATATAATCCAATGGTCATCCAAAATGCTAGAATTCTTCCCTGTCCTTAACTCTTTCACAGGCGTGTCGATTGGCTTCAATTGTGTGATCGGAAAAACGTTTCTGTTTTTGGTTAATTTGAAACCCTAAATATTGCGATCATCTCCAAAAGCAGTAGGCTTCTATTCTAGCCCTAGCCCCACCTCCATCCTAAATTTCGTGAAGATCGGACCATAATTGCGACCTGTAGGGTGATTACAATTTAACATAAACAGACGGACGGACGAACATACAAAGGAAAATCCATATATACTTCCCTATGTGGAAACCAATATTTCGAGATGTTATATAGTTTTGGCCAATTAAACTTATAATACCCCCAAGACATAGTGTTATAGGGTATAAATATCGCATGCGATAAATAATATTAAAACAAATACAAAAATATCAAAAATACTACAAAATCGATATTAACATCTATATTGCCATCTTTTTTTGCGATGTTTTTATACCCTTCACCAAAAAAAGTATGGAGGGTATATTAAGATCAAAGTATATATATTCTTCATCAGCGTAAAATTCTAAGACGATTTAGCCCTGTCCGTCCGTCCGTCTGTTGTAATCACGCTACAGTCTAAACGAATTAAGATAGGAAGCTAAAATTTTGCACAGATCTCTCTTTTGTGTGCAGGCAGGTCAAGTTCGAAGATGGGCTATATCGGTCCACGATATTGTATAGCCCCCATATAACGGTACCCCCGATATTCGGTATTTTGAAGATGTTAGCCACATTTTTCAATGGAATTGTCTGAAAAATCACACAAGTAGTTCCTTGTGAATACTTTACCTCCTGAGAGAGAATTATCTATATAGGTCTACAATATCGTTAGCCCCCTATATAACGGTACCCCAGATATTCGGTATTTTGATGATTTTACCCACATTTTCATAGGAATTGTCTGAAAATCTACACAAGAAGTTCCTTGTGGGTACTTTATACCTCGGCAGAGAATTATCTATATGGGTCCACCATATCGTATAGCGCCCATATAACGGTACCCCCGATATTTGGTATTTTGATGATTTTATCCACATTTTTCAATGGAATTGTCTGAAATTCCACAAAAGGACTCCCTTGTGGGAATTTTACCCTCTCAAAAAGAATTGTCTATATATGTCCACGATATCGTATATCCCCCATATAACTGTACCCCCCGATATTCGGTATTCTGATGATGTTGGCCACACTTTTCAATGGAATTGTCTTAAAATCCCCACAAGTAGTTCCTTGTGAGTACTTCACCCCCTGAGAGAGAATTGTCTATACAGGTCCACGATATCGTATATCCCCCATATATTCGATCCGATATTCGGTATTTTTATATTCGGTATTTTTATGATTTTACCCACTTCTTTCATCGGAATTGTCTGAAAATCCACACAAGGAGTTGTGGGTACTTTATACCTCGGCAGAAAATTATCTATATAGGTCCCCCCCCCCCCGATATTCGGTATTTTTATGTTTTTAGCCATATTTTTCAACGGAATGGTCACAAGGGGTTCTTTGTACACAAGGGGTTCTTTGTACACAAGGGGTTCTTTGTGAGCACTTTACCCCCCGACAGCGAATTCTCTATATAGGTTAACGATAACGTATAGCTCCCATATTCCGATACCCCACGATATTCGGTATTTTGAAAATTGAAAATTATTTGAAAATTTTCTAATTCGTTCCAAATGGTGGAGGGTATTCAAAGTTCGGCCCGGCCGAACTTACCTCTTTTTTACTTGTTTATATTTTGTTCTTTTGCCAAAAGGGCATTCTGATTTGACAAAATCTGGTAAAATCGCTCCAGCCATCCTTGAGGTATAAGCATTCTAGCTAACATCCCTTTTTTTTGTAAATACACATTGTATATATTTCGCTATATACACTGGTGGCCAAAACTAAAGCAACTGAAATTACAAGGAGAATGAATGCCCTGTACATTTTTTAAAAAATAAGAAAATGAGAAAGTTTTTCTTGTTTCAAATTAGGCACTTTATTCACTTTTTAAAAACTTCAAACAAAAAACCCAAATTCATTTTTATATAAAAATAATGTATTGTAAAGTCAATTTACCCGATTTTGGCGTGGACAAAACAAAAGCAACTCTGTTGTACATTCGTATGATCGCTGCAATTTCAGTTGTTGTTATTGTAATATTTATCGCGTTTTCCTTCCCTCAACAATTTCACTTGTCATAAATCATTTTTGAGAAGTTTTTTTTATAACAACACGTGTTTGTTTTCATTTTTTAAGTACTACCCAAAAAAGTTTAAAAATGGCTAGGAGTAAATACAGTACATGAATAAAACAGTAAATTATCAGTGTCTATGAAAACTAACTATCGCAGAAAATGATTTCCGAGAAATATTTCATAAATATTTCTGTGATTTCTCGTATACTAAGCCGGTTTTATGAAACTGGATCAGTAGTAACAATCTATAACGGATGAAGGTCGTGATAACTTCAGTTCGTTCTGAACAACAAATTGTGAGAGAAATAAAAAAAAACAACCATTTTAGAGTTCAACTGAATTGGTGAGAGACCTATGATTGTATATAAGCTCGAGATCAGTGCGTAGACGAGTAGTGGCAGCTGGTCTGCATACTCGTAAGCCATCAAAAAGCCATTTATATCTGAAAAAATAGGAAAGCTGGGATGGCTTTCGGAAACGATAATATTATTTGGAATCCAGTTCAATGGGAAAACGTTTTATTCTGGGATGAGTCTACGTTTAATATTAAAGGCTCAGACATGAAAAATTTTACGGTGAGAAGACCAAAAAAATGAAAGACTAAAGCCGCAGTGTTGCAAGGGTACAGTGAAGCATGAGGGAGGGTTAAAAATGGTGTGGCGCTGTTTTTCTTTCTATGGACTTGGGCCTATCCATGAAATAAAGGAAGTTATGGTTCGGTTTGTTTACAAAGATGTGTTGAACATCACGTTGTTTCCTTCCGTTGAGGAAAATATTCGGCTTATTTGGGTCTTTCAGCATAACAATGATCCCAAACATGCATCAAAACTTGTCAAAGATTGGTTGCGGGAGTCAAAAATCGATGTTTTGTCATGGCCGGCACAATCATCTGACCTAAACGCCATATAAAACCTTTGGAGTATCGTAGACAGGAAGATCAAGCAAGATTCGGAAAGAAATAAACACAACATATTCCAAAGAATTCAGGGTACCTGGAAGAGCATACCCAAGGATCAAATTGATCGTGTTACAGATTCAATGCTTTGTAGGGGTGTAACTGGTATCAAAAATAATGGATGCTATCGACTATTAGCCAAAATTTAATTATTTTAAAATAAAAAATAAAAAAGTTTCTTTAGTTTTGACCAAGCAAAAATTGGGTCATTTTAGATTTCCATATATTTTTTTCATTCAATATAATTTTTGTATTCTTATTTTTAGTTTTTTAAAAGTGCATTAAGCACCTAATTTAAAACTGAAAAAAATAATTTCGATTTGTTTACTTTTGTAAAAATTACAGGGCATTTATTGTCTTTGAGATTTGAGTTGCTTTAGTTTGGTAACGGTCAGAATTGACCTGTTCGTCTGTTTGTGATTTCTCCAGGATTAAAAATATTCGCGGTTTAATGGAAATTTGACTTTTATTTAACACAAATGTTATGGTCTATTTCACCTACTAAATATTACCCAATGACCCTCAAAATTGGAAGACTTCTGCTCAGCCCTAAGCTCTAGCCCCAATTGCGTACTGTAAAGCAACTGCAAAATCGGGACATTTTTAAGTTTTTGATCCATTTCAACCCCTATGACGGCCGGGCATACAAAGCTAGATCGACTCAACTCGGCGAGATAGGAAGATCCATATATACTTTCCTATGTGGGAAACCAATATTTCGAGGTGTTACATATTTTTTGCCCAATCAAACTTAGAATACCTCCAACACATAGTGTTGTAGGGTATAAAAATATAAAAATTATGGCGTTTAACCACAAAAGATTTATTTCCATTTAAATTCTGGAGTGTTCTAACGATAGCCACTTGTGGTTTTCCAGCCAAATATGTAGAAATCACACTATCACGCTTGAATTCCATCACGAATAACTTTTTTTCTGGAAAATTCTCATCAAAATGCTTTTGCACGCATGTAAACAATACAATGAGCTGTCACTGGAGTAAGAGTGGTCGGACGAGAGGCTAAGAACTGATAGCAGCCTGAAGTTGGTTGCAGTTTTTTCATCTCACCCTGTATTTAAATAGACCACAAATTTTATTTCGAATACATAACAACACGTAGATAAGGGTAACATCTGGATAGGGCTCTATTCCATTATTTCAAGAACGAAATCTTCCAAAATGGATTTGGACATAAGGAGGCTTCCAACATATAGTAGTGCTGTAGGGTATCACATGATCGGCGCTATAGCTTTTTCCTACTTGTTTTTTCATGCATCTTTTATATCGTTCACTCTATTAATATCACGCTAAAATACAAGTATACAAGCAATTTAGATGCAATTTCCGAAATCTGACCATTAACTGGTATTAATTTTTGAGTAATTTTTTAAACATATATAACTCTGTCATATTTCAATGTTCATTGGCTGTAATATCCTAAGAAAATTTCATTTCATTTCATATCTGTACTCACGCACAGATCTATACAAGGACACATCTGTACGCAATGGCGCAGAACATTCAATATACACATATGAATCTCTGTGTGTGTGTGTTTGTGTTTTCTGAAATTCATATACACTACATTCAAACCGAAGTAGTTATGTACATAAATTCTTTTTACAAGGATATTCACTAATTATGAGTTTCCGTTGTGTGAAGTTAAGCAAAAGGAAATCCACGTAACACATACTCACGTATCGCTGGGGCATAGATGTTCTCAACGAATATTTGTGTGTGTGTGGGTATGTGTAAATTTTCATATCTCGATGTGAGTGCCTGAATTTTGTGTACCGTACGCCAGGACTACAAATCACTTGAGCATGTGTTAGAATATATAGTTTAAAGTTAATTCTTATACTCGAACATTTATTTGTCTATAACTGTGAATTTATGTAGATATTTGTTTTTTTCCTATGTACAGGATTATGTGAATATTAGGATGTATTAACAAATGTTTACTTTTAACCAAATAACAATTAGTTCAAATATAAGTTTCATTCATATTGCTGTTAAAAAATTGAGAGAAATTTTAAAATAAATTTAATATATGAAATTAGGAACCAGGAAATTTTACTACATAACCTTAATATCATCCTGTACCCCTATAAGCTAATGTTAAAAATAATCGAGAATATAATTTTTCTTAAGAGCCCTTGGTTTTGCAATTTAGACTTAAATCTTCGAATTACCTTTAATAAGGAGTCATCACAATATGAGAGCATTTCGTAATAGTAAGCCATTGATTTAATTTAATCGTTATATGGGCTCTACCTACCAATGACTGTAAATGCCAAACTGTATCTGATTTGGATGAAAATTGAGCATTATATACATAAAGTTGGAGGAAATTGTATATGTGAGCTGAGAGAAATCTTAATAAAAAGATTATGGCTAAAATCAATGGCCGCTGAATAAAAAACAAGTAAAAAAGCAGAAAATTAGGTCGGGCCGAACTAGGAATACCTTCCACCATTTGGAACAAATTTTAAATTAAAAAAAAAAAAAATAATAAATGAATAAAAAAATAATAAAATAAAAAATGGAATCCGTTAAAAATTCTGTTAAAATCTTAAAAATATAAAGACGTGGACATGCATAGCTAATTATTTACCCATTACGAATTGCCAATACGAAATTTGAAACAGTTCCGTTGAATACAGGGTGAGATAAAAAACTGCAACAAACTCAAACGCCATAATTTGTATACCCTCCACCATACTATGGAGGGTATATTAACTTTGTCATTCCGTTGGTAACTCCTCGAAATACTCATGTCAGACCCAACAAAGTATAAATATTCTTGATCAGCGTAAAATTCTAAGTCGATTTTTAAGTTGTTGTAATCACGCTATCTTTCGAACGAATTGAAATAGAAGGCTAAAATTTTGCACACGTGTTTCTTTTCCAGTAGGCAGGTTATGTTCGTTCGTTCGGGCCATGTAGGTCCACGTTTTCATATAGCACCCATATAACGGTACCTCACGATATTCGGTATTTTGATTATTTTAGCGACATTATTCACGGGAATTGTTTCAACTTTGGTATTTGTAGTTCGAAATGGATACTACAGCCTATGACAGAAAATTATCTGGGCAGGTCTACAACTTCGTATATACCCCATATAACGGTACCTGATTCTAGCGATATTATTCACCGGAATTGTTTCAAATTTGGTATTTGAGATTCGTAATGGATACTACAGCCTATGAAATTGTCTGTGCAGGTCCACGTCTTCGTATAGCCCCCATATAACAGTACCTCCCAAATTGTTGATGATTTGAGCGCCATTTTTCACCGGAATTGTTTCAAATTACGTATGGGAACTACAGCCTATGACAGAAAAATGTCTATGCAGGTCCAGGTCTTCGTATATGCGTCATATATCAGTACCTCCCTATATTAGGTATTTTGACGAGTTCAGTTAAAATACCCACCAAAATTGTTTGAGATATCGTATTTGACGTTAGTAATGGATGCTATAGTGACAGAAAATTGTCTATGCTGGTCCAAGTCTTCGCACAGGTCCGATTTAATGGTTCCTCCCTATATACGATATTTTGATGATTTTAGCTACATTTCAAGTTTCGAATTTGAATAATGGCAAACAATGCCTATGTGGATTCACGTCGTATAGACCCCAATATAACGCCAATATTCGGTATCTTTAACATTTAACAGAATTTTTTAAGGATTTTATTTTTTAAAATTTCCAAATTCGTTCCAAATGGTGGAGGGTATTTAAAGTTCGGCCCGGCCGAACTTACTACTTTTTAACTTGTTATTTTTTTAATTTTATTGAATGAAAGCAAAAAATGTCGGAAATAGCATCATTTTTTAGAAGAAGTTTAGATTTGTTCGAATTGGCCACCTTTGGCACGAATTATGGCCTTCAAACGGCCAATGAAACCGTCACACGCAGCCCGAATTTTGCTCTGCGGTAATTTTGACCAATTCACGGCGAAGCGCTTGCTTGAGGTGATCGACACTCTGGTATTTTTTAGTGCCAAGCGAGGAACCCCATTTGTTTTTGGGTGCCGCGTGCTGAGTGCGATGGTGCTGAGTCCTGTTAGAATGTCCAAGGTCTGCGGCCAAAATGTTTGCGTGCCCAAGGCATATTCGGCATTTATTCTGATGGAGCGGAGAATGACCATCGGCTGTTATAGCGGCCCACACCATTACCATGGCCGGCGCTTGAGCTCTGGTGGCTAACCGAAGGTGCCCATTTTCAGCTGACCGCTTTGGCAAGTAAACACGATCATTTTGTTTGTTTACAAACAGCTGGACAACAAATGTTTTCTCATCGGAGAAAACTAAATTCGACTGTTCACCTCTTTCGGCCAAGCGAAGCAGCTCTTTTAGTCTATTTTCTATTTTAAGTTCTTACACTTTTTGGAATTTCAATGGCTTTACACCGAGCTAATTTTTTAATATTTGCGGAATGGAATATTACGATATGTTCAGCTCACGAGGCATTTTCGGCCATAGCAACGCGTGTTTCGATAAAGTCGCTTCTTAACTTTTCGAACCATTTCTGTCGATGTTGCTGTTTTCTTCTTGATAATACCTGTACCACAGTGTGCCGTTATAGTTTCTATGATAATTTTACCACCCTAATATACCAATGGATACCAGTGCCGGTGCTTTTCTCGGCATTTTGCAGTTTATGTGTGTGTGTGTGCCTTAAAGAAAACTTAAGTGAACACAAGTTCTGCGGTTCCTTAACAGCTTCCATAAAGGATGTTAAAATAAATGTTCGTTTCGTGTTCGTTATCGACAATACCCCAAAACCACCAACTATAATAATTCCATTTCAAACTTAGAAAACACGCACATTCACACTTCAGACATTTGTAAATTGCAAAAAGTTTCGGTTCTTTGTCGAAACGTTGCCGACTAGAACGCATTAAAATGTATTGGAGATTTTCGCGACTGTTTTTTTTGGGAATATTATAAATTTTGAACATGGTGGTTGTTTTGAGGAATTGATATTGGGAATATTTAAATTATGAACATTTATCATTTATAATATTTATTATATTTATTATATATGAGTAAATACATGTGTCTCTTACTTGATATTTTCTAACAAATGTTTAGTTGGAAAAGTAACAAGCAGCTAAGTTTGACGGAGCCGAACTTTTTATAACCTCTACCATTTGGAAGGAACTTTAAACTTAAAAAAAGTCGAAAAATACCGCACTAATGAGAAACGTTATATGGGGGCTGTACGAAGACGTGGTCCTTCATAATTAATTTAGTAAGGATGTAGTAACGATTTGAGCTTCAAATACGAAATTTGAAATAATTCCGGTGAATAATGTCGAAATAAATCGAGGTACCCTTATATTTGGCCTATACAAAGACGTGAACCTGCATAGAAATTTTTTCCGCCATAGGTTGTAGTACCCATTGGGGTTGTAGTACCGTTCTATGGGGGATATATGAAAACGTGGACCTACATATCCCATTTATGAACTTGACCTGCCTACTGGCAAAATACACATGTGCTTAAACCCTCCTGTCTCAATTAGTTCAAAATATAGCGTAATTACAACATACATACTGTCGGACATCGCTGAATCGTCTCAGAATTTTACACTGATCCAGGATATATAATCTTTGTGGGGTCTATCATTAATCGCGGAGTTACAAAGGGAACTACAAAGCTAATATACCCCCAATAGAATGGTGGAGGGTATAAAAATACAGTCGTTATAAAAAACATTTATAACTCCTGCAATTCGGTAAGGTGTTACAAATTGCTCATTCCATTGTAATTGTCGGCAAGATGTTGATTAGGCATCTCTTCGATTTGTCAAAAAATTGGTATTTGTACTTCATAATGGGTTCTAGCTCCGGTGGCAGAACATTGAATAGCTAGGTCCACGTTTTCCTATAGCGCACATACAACTGCACCCACCGACATATGGTATTTTGATAATCCTAGTTATTAGTAATTAAGACTCGCAATAGATAACAATCTTTTTTTAGTTCTATTTTCATAATCTACCAGTTTCCCCGGTATTTTTGTTTTTTTTTAATTTAATTTTGTCGACTGTTTTATGAATAAGACATGAAATGAAATCGTTACACGCTGCCCGAATGCTACTCTGCGGTATTTTGGCCCTTTCCCAGCGAAGCGCTTGCTTGAGTTTATCGAAACTTTGGTACTTTTAGTGCCAACCTTGCTTCCAAAAATACTCCAGACACAATAGTCCATCGGATTGGTATCTGGAGATTTTGGTGGAACCTCATTTTGTAACCATTCTTGTGTGGCGCGTGCTGAGTGCGATGGTGCTGAGTCCTATTAGAATGTCCAAGGTCTGCGGCCAAAGCGTTTGCTTGCCCAAGGCTTTAATACACCCTCCAGCGACCATCGCTGTTATGGCGGCCCACACCATCACCATGACCGGTGCTTGAATTCCGGTGGCCAACCGAAGGTGCACATTTTCAGCTGACCTGTTTGGCAAGTAAACACGATCATTTTGTTTGTTTACAAACAGCTGGACAACGAATGTTTTCTCATCGTAGAAAAACAAATTCGGCAGTTCACCACTTTCGGCCAAGCGAAGCAATTGTTTAGCTTTTTTGAGTCTATTTTCTTTCTGTTACGGTGTAAGTTCTTGCATTTTTTTGGAATTTCAAAGACTTTACCCCGAGCTCTTTTTTTAATATTTGCCGAATGGAATATTGCCGTATTTTCAGCTCACGAGCCATTTTTCGGCCACTGCGACGCACGTTTCGATCAAGTCGCTTCTTTAATTTTCGAATCATTTCTGCTGATGTTGCTGTTTTCTTCCGCCCACTTCCTTGACGTCGAGCTACGCTACCAGTATCACGGTAACTGGCGATTGTACGAGACACAAGATATTTATTCACATTTAAATGCTGGAGTGCTTTAACGATAGCAACTTGTGGTTTTCCAACCAAATATAAAGAAATCACACTATCACGCTTTAATTCCATTACGAATAAATTTTTTCTAGAAAATTCTCACTAAAATGCTTTTGTACGCTTGTAAATAATATAATGAGCTGTCATTGGAATAATTTTAACAGCTGTCAGACAAGTGGCTTAAAAGTTGGTTGCAGTTTTTTCCTCTCATCCTGTATAAGTAGACCAAAAAACTACGATTTAGCACCTTTATAATTTTATGAAAATAATCAAGAATTGATGCTTTGCTGGTCTGTATTTAGAACTCAGATACTCTTTTAAAGAATTCGCAATTATTTCTCTGGAAGTGATTTTAAATTTTATTCAATTTCTAGAAATTGAAAACTGAAATATGCTTAGAAAATGTGAAATGCAATAACATCTTCTTAGATAACAAAAGAAATGCAGCATCATTTTGGTAGCAAGTCTAGTGAAGTGGTGAACGTTGGTAGTTTAATAGAATTGAATTGTTGTTGACTAACAAATAGTATGTGTGTATATATGTATGTATTGTATGTTGTACATTAGGAACTTTCTAATGTTTAACAATTAAAAAATAATAAATTGCTACTTAACCTAACATAACTTGGAAAAATCATAAAGTATTTGGGAATTAAAAGTTTACATTTCAAGAATAGTAGATTCCTCAATTGGTGTAGATCAAACACAAAAGGTGCCAAAATCGAGAATCAACTTTTCAAAACATTTAAATTTAAATTTTTTTTTTTTTTTTTTATTTTAAAGACAATTTATTTTTCAACATAATTAATAATTTTATTGCATATTTTTTGAAGTATGAAGGCAATGAATCCGCCCTAATATCAAAAGGAATGTCGTAACATACACTGAATATAGCAATTCCAATACCATTGTATAATTGTGTAAACTATTTTCTATTTTTGTGTTGAAACTTGAATCGGGTTTTTTATGCCAGGGAAAATCAATTTAAGGCACACCTGACTGACCATATTCCAAATATGCGAGTATTATGAAAAGAAAGGTGAAATGTGTAATTTTTAATAATATCTTAAACATGAGTGTGTACAACATAACAACATATTACGCTTTTGAAATGTGTAAATATAACGATCATATTTGTATCAATTACTTTAAACGTAATTTTCATGGGCAGAACCCGATTGTTCCGACTGGCTCATATTTTTACAAAGTATGAAACCCACTCGAATTCGAGCGGAAACGCTTCTAGGAGCAGAAAATCGAGAAAACTATTTTGATCGATGTCGCTCGAATAGAAGTGAGTTTGTTTTCCTCGTTTTTAGATGAGAGCAAATTTCGTTCGAAATCAAGCAGGTTCTATTATTGCCGAGCAATCTTGTTGGGGTCATTTTCCAGCTTTATTAAGGCTGACCACCACGGATGCACAATCCCTGGCCAACATTTCTGCCATCAATGAATTCCCGTAGCAACGATTTTAATTTGCCGTCAATGGCTATAGCAGACTTCTTATTGTTGTTAATAAGCAACTAAAACTCCTTACCCATGTTGCATCAACAAACACTGCATTTCTCTAATGTAGATGTAATATTTTACATTTACACTATGATCTGGCTCCAATAATTATTCGTAACTTCTCCACGAGCGATAATCCAATTATCTTTATTTTACTATGGCTCCACTTGCTCATATATATTTAATTCGAAATGAAAGACTTTTTTCCTTTTGCCATAAAAATGTATTATTTATGCTCCAATGAACATTTCTCTTTGGTTGCGAAAATGGAATGACATACAGGGTGAGATAAAAAAACTGCAACCAATTTCAGACTGCTGTCATTTCTAAGCCACTCGTCCGACAGCTGTTATTATTATTATTCCAGTGACAGCTCATTATATTTTTTTACAAATCTTCTGATACCAATCCGTTGGACTATTGCGTCTGGAGTATTTTAGAAATAAAGGTTGGCACTAAAAAATACCAAAGTGTCGATCATACCGCAGAGCAATTTTCGGGCAGCGTGTGACGGTTTCATTGGCCATTTGAAGGCCATAACTCGTGCAAAGGTGACCCATTCGAACAAATCTAAACTTATTCTAAAATTTGATGCCGTTTCCGACATTTTTTGCTTTCATTCAATAAAATTCAACAAAATTGTTCAAATTATGATGTTTGACTTTGCAGCAGTTTTTTTATCTCACGCTTTATTATGACAAACAGTACCTTTTTTAGCACTGATGCTTCTTCTTATTACAATACTGGTTTTTAATCTCAAATTCTATTTCTTTTAAAGTTCAATGTTCTATTTCGCTCTGTTATGGGATTGTTGTTATTCCATTCTAATTCCTACTCTATTCATATTTATGTTAGTGATCCAGTTTTTGTCTGATCAAAACTATTTAAAAGTTTTTTCTTTCTTGCTCTATCCATTCACTCAACGAGAACTTTAGTACTTTCCGAACAATCGTAGAACGCTTTCCCAAATACACCTCCTCCTGCCAAAGCTGTATACCAACAGTGGCCACCATATCAGAATTCCAGCTCTGTCCTTAGACCAAATACCAAATTTATTACCATACTTTTTAACTATACATGTCCTAAACCACCTTCATGCCGTTTTGTATCATTTAGTACTTTTCAGATACCGACAATGACCTTAATATCAAATTACAACTATTTAATTTTCCCCCATTACCAAATCTTGTACCAGCTCCTCTCAACCATAGGCACTACTCTATATCAAATTTCAGAAACTCAGTTCTATTCCTTCACCCAATACCGAATTTAGTACCATTTAGTACTTTTCGTAGAAATATAGGAATTTTATAACAAATAAATTGTAGAAAATTCTGACTTGATATGATCTAATGTAAAGGGATTTTTTAACCATATTTAAAAAACGGACAAAAAAAGGATAACTTTGTTGACTCGGATGAGGGTTAAAAATTCGACATAATATTCCTTGTCACTATATAGCTAAAATGTACGGATTCCGGGAAACCTTAATACGAAAACTTTCAAAAAACATTTTTCTGCAAAGAAAGAGAAAGGTAATCCTAATATCGGTCCAATCCATCAAGTACCTCACCCACAAAGGGTCAACATTTAAATTAATTATAACCTTTAAAAAGTGTGATATAAGAGTCCGATGGTCTTAAATTACCCACATCACAATATTTTTATTAACCTAAGGTTTGGTGTAAATCTGGAATATATCGGTGCACTCCTTCTGGTGTCTCCCCCGCAGATGTTCAAAATTTTGAATATCGATGAATCTTATAAAACACGAAGTTAACATACGATTCCATTCAGTCTTGTCACATCTCAATATTTCTATCAACACAAGATCTGTTATAAAGATGGTGGGGATCAGACCATTCCTTCTGGAACATCCCCACAAAATATCAATGGTTTGAATTATAAAAACAATTATAAAATCCGAAATAAGCATATGGCTCTCTTCGTATTTCACAAATCACATTATTTCTACTTATAAAAGATTTGCTGTAAAGGTGGCACATATAGATCCACTCTTTCTGGTATCTCTCCCACAAAGGGTCAACATTTTGAATATCAAAGAAGCTCATAGAAGGCGAAATTAACATCCGATTTCATTCAGACTTGGTACATCTCAACATTTCTATCAATACAAGATTTGTTTAGATATCGGACAATTTCTTCTGGTACCTCCCCCACATAGTGTGCAAGATTTTGAAAAACAAAACCCTCAAAGAAATTGAAATCAGAAGGTAGGATTTTGACTAGGGACATTTGCCCAACATTTATGCACTCCGTCGGGCTGTTAGTTGTTGTGGTCCATTTTACAGCTAAATATAATCCAATGGTCATCCAAAATGCTAGAATTCTTCCCTGTTCTTAACTCTCTTCACAGGCGTGTCGATTGGCTTCAATTGTGTGATCGGAAAAACGTTTCTGTTTTTAGTTAATTTGAACCCCTAAATATTTTGCAATCATCTCCAAAAGCAAGAAGATCCTCTGTATCTCCAAATTAAGACTCATCTATCAGAAATTTCCCTTGTGTGTATTTCGGATATCGCTTGTAAGTAATGCTTGTACTTTTTCACACAAAATTAGTGGTCCGTTTTACCCGCTGTCCTAACTCTAACTTTATGCGAGATTTTGTGTCCTTTAGTTTCTATTTGTGACCTTTATAACGGCTGCAAAATCAGGAAAATTTTTAGTTGTTGGTCCATTTCAACCCTAATATATTGCGGACATCTTTGAAAACAATAGGCATAGCCATTTTGAGCCCAACCCTACCCTTGTGAAAATTTTGTTGAGGATCGGACGATATTTGCAATACTTATATAATATCCCCAACCTGTGTTGTAAGCTGAAAAAATATTACAAAATATTATAAGTCAAATTGAAAAAATCGCATGCGATAAAAAATATGAAAAAATAAAAAAATGTCACAAAATACTGCAAAATATCTACAGTGGTTTCTATTTACCTGCATCAACATTAGCTGCGCATTGGCCTTTGCAGACCAAAAAACTTTTTTTATGCCATTTTTTCTGAATCCCTTTATTTGAATTGTATTTAAGTGCCCAATCGATAGCTGCACATTGGATATTCCTGCCTCGAAAATTTGGTAATTTTTTTAATTTGGTTACAAAAGTTGTATTTATCTGCACAAGAAAATTTTTTGCAAACTCAAAAAATACACTAAAAACTACCACTTCGTTTTTGTTTTTGTATTCGCAAAAACAATAACAACACAAGAAAAGAGCATGCATTAAAAACATATTCTCGCTTCCTCTCCCACACTAAAAGATGGTTATGCTGCTGCTGCTTTGTTGTGCACGAATAGAAAATTAAAGATAACTGCACTTTTTGTGCACGTAAGTAAAATTAAAGATACCTGCTTCATTGTGCAGATAAATGCAATGAAGCTACCTGCATTTTGGGCATTGCTGCACAAGATGTCGTGCAATTTTTGATTGTGCACGTAAGCAAAAAATACTATATTAACATCTTTATTGGCATATTTTTCTGTGATTTTTTTAGATTTTATACTTTTATGTCAAGAGGGCAGTCTGAATTGACAAAATTTGTTAAAATCGGTCCAGTCATTTTTGAGATATAAGCATTCTAACTATCATCCCCTTTCTTTGTATATGCACATTGTATATATTTCGCTATATATAACCGATATATTTACTATCGGTATCTACGTAACGGTCAGAATTGACCTGTTTGTCTATTTGTGATTTCGCCGGGATTAAAAATATTCGTGGTTTAATGGAAATTTTGACTTTTATTTAACACAAATGTTGAGGCCTATTTCACCCACTAAATATTACCCGATGTTGTGGTGTGCGCCTTTAAAAGGGGTAACCCTGAAAATAATTGATAGCTAGAAGAAGAAGAGGAATTACTAAAAAACAGCTGATTATTCCAATTACTTAAATGTCAATATTAGGGAATAATGTAAAAAGAAAGTGGAAAAATTAAGCGAGGAAAATGGCAGCCAGAATTTCCTGGCAAAAATTGTAAGAAAAATCTGTCCTTTTGATTTTACCTGCGAAGAAGATTGGATGCGTGGCTCCCTGTAACCAGCGAAGAAAAAAGCCGACAAAGTTTTTGGTGATGAACCACTTGTTGAGAAGTGAATTCAATGTTTTTATTTGTTTAAAACACATATACAACAACACGAAATACAAACTCTTTTAACAAAATTTCAAACCTTAAAATAATTAAGCAAAATTTAACGACAAAAGGCGAAAAGTTGAAATAAAACTTATAACAAAACGAACAATTTTCACAAAAATTGAAAATTAAAAGACAAATTGAACTTTTCTTAAAATTAAAACAAAATTTGGAAACAATTTAACAAAATTGAAAAGAAAAACCACAACAATTAACTAAAAATCTAAACCAAGAAAATAAATCTTAAACCTAGAAATTCCTGAAGAATTGGAGCCTACAAGCCACACCATCGCCCATCCAATCCATCGAGGGAGCCGCTGATTTTGCGCCATTGCTAACCCAGCGTGGCTTGGTATTCCCAATCGACATTTTATACACGAAACCTCGGACAGACAGACGGACGACGAAGCATCATAATTAAATTCCGCGTTTTTTTTCTGTAAAAAAAAGGAGAAATATGAATTAGAAGGGGAAACAAATGAAGTCAATTTTAAATTTTAATCACCTTTTGGTTAGTCTGCAGGTACACGACGTTGAACAGAGCTCTATTCAAGGTTAGGTAACCAGGCTTTTAATCCGTTCGTCGATTTTAAGTGCTATCGACACTCTACCTTTGTTTGCCTTTCCTGAAATAAAACGAAAGAAATATAATTAATAAAAAACATTAACGTGGAATATAATTAAAAAAGCTAAACTTTAAAACAATACTTACGAACTTACTTGTTGGGAAGAACCACAATTGCAAGCTGCCTTTATTGCACCATAATTTTTGTCATCAGAAAGCGCAGTCTAAAAGAAGAAAAAGGAGAATTTTTTTTGTATTTTTTGGCAAAATAGTATTTATTCATTGAATTGAAATCATTATTATATTTGAACGCAAACATTAAAGTTAGCATGTAATTTCTTCTACGAATTGTTATTTGGATATTTAAAGTATTTTAAATAAAATGTACCAATTTTATATAGAAAAGACAAATATGTCCTTGGCTTAAAGCTTTTTTTAAAAAGGTGGTGGTAATGATATAAAATGTGGTAAGTCAAGAGTCAGATCTGGGACGTCAAGTATGAGTAGACGTCATGGCGAGAGGTGTTCTCGGAGGGAGGGCTATCTCCTGGCTGGTCAGCCGCCAGGAGCACTGTTTCTGTGAGGAAAACTAATGTTATTTTGGGATTTGGTTGTAGTTAGGTGAACATTTTCTTTTTTTACTTTTTTGTTGACATGTTTCAGGCTTCTTTTTACCCCATTTTTGATTTAGTTTAAAATCCGGTATGATTTTTTTTGTTTGTTCAATCGAAAAGATCTGCAAGTGGCAAGAACCAACCCCCAATCCGACGAGCCATAGCCGCGCTAAACGCCAGCATACCGGCAACGCCACTTAATGGTCAACACAGCGATTTCATTTCGTTTTTCTAGAACACGGTTGTTACAAAAATGGCGCCCAGAACGTGGGGCCTGAGACATGTTAGTTTTTAATAATTGTTAGTCGTAGTGTATAAATGTTTTTACCATGAATCTTTAATGAGTCCCGTCTAGGTTTAATTAAGAGTCCTGACGCGTTGCTTCATCGAAGACTCGGGTAAACATCATTTATATTTGGGAAAAATATGATTTTTATTATTTTTTTCTAGTGGCTTAGTCGTTCTAGTTTAATACTTCTAATGGCACTAGCATTTTAATAAAATTTCATATTTTAGTAAAGTTAAAATTTCAGATTTCTTAAAGTTATATCGTTGAAGAAATACGTCTGGTTTATCAGTTCTTATTTGTGGAGACCCGTCCAAGCAGCCTATAAGAAGGCAGGTGACGCGCTGCTATGCAAATGAGAATTGCTAGTCTCAAACGAATTTGTTTTTTTTTAGATTGTAGTTTCTGTCCGTCTATGTTTAATTTCAGTACCCGGAATTTGGTAGCTGATCACAGACTTACCCAGAGTTTCCATCGGTCCTGCGACAATTTTGGCTTCCGACCATTGGTCGTATTGTCTGGAACCTCTTAAGGGATGTCTGTGCAAGCCGCCTATTCCATATTCCATTTTAATTTTTCAGTCCGTTTTTAGTCCATTTCAATTCCAGTTTTGCCAGTGTAACTCACGAAATCCCTGCAAAAAAGTGAAACATATTAAAATTCATACAGAAACAGTTTATTTGACCTTGACTTACCACTATTTTGACCAGAAATCCACCACCTAACATTATTTGAATTTTTCCAGTTTTTTTCATCAAAATTATTCTGCCGGATAATAGAATTCGTATGCCGTACAGAATAACCTGTAAAAGTGAAAAGTGTGAATTAATTGTGAAAGAACTGAATTACCTTGAATTGATTTTTTTAGTTTACTTACCACAATTGTTTTTATTTTTTTTCTTTAATTAAAACCACCGTGTGGTTTACTTTCGAGCAAAATCTTTTGACAGATTTTATTTTGATTTTTTATTGCTTTTTCGGAGTTTTTGTTTGCTAATTTTGTTAGATCAAGTAGCACTATGCCTCTTACTAGAGCTGCGAGTGCAGGTATGGCAGGTAGACCGATATTAGGGCAAAATGGGGTGGTAACCTCTTCCGAAGCTACAGCCGTAAGCAGTGTTGTTACCGCGGTTCACAGCGCTCCTTCTAACGCACAACAAGTTACAACTGCCGCGCATAGTGGTCCCATTGCTTCTCATATTGCACATTTAGCACATGGGGACGTCCCAGCTCAAGGTATTTCATCATCAATGTCCAATTCATCGGCACCGCCACCAGTTCCATTAAGCATGCAAGAGGCCGCTAACTCGTTTAACACGTCTTTTTGGTCACATGGAAGCGTGGCCTCACCAAACTATAGTGTTTTGACCGGGTTGCAGAATAGACCAGTTGTTCCGCCAGCAGATCCAGCAGTCAGCGCAGGAGTCAGGGAAATTATTAATTCTGCCATCGCCCTGTCCCAATTGCAATACCGTCAACAGGAAGAAGAATTGCTGAAGCGACCAAGCGTTCGTTGTTGGGGGATAATGACGCCACTAATCAGTTATTTTCACAAGCCGGTTTGGCGATGCCAGCAGCGGCACCACATGCACCAGCGTGCACATCCTTGGAGTCAGTCATTCTGTCTTCACATGCATTGGCGTCAGGCTTAACATCTCAGCAGCCTAATCTAGCAAGGGGTTACCCACTACCATATCCGGAGCGAGTAAATCCAACAACGATTCACGATCCTAGACCGTTGTCACTTGGTCCTTTCAACCAACCGCCACCAGGGTTCACATCAAGTGGTGCACCAGCACAACCACCAACAAGCTTTTCGGTACCACCGCCAGGCACCGGAGTCCAAGCTCACACAATACCGCCGACCGGGAGGTTGCCTAATAACTACAGCAGAGGCATGCGAACAGAGCCACACGAGACACATACCAGTCCACATCCAAGCAGTATGATCTCAGAAATCTCCGGGCGTTTTAATTTGGGGAGTATCTTTTTATGGAACCGACAGAACCATGAGCGTACAAGAATGTATTTTCCGAGTGGGTGAACTTAAAAAGGATTATAATTGCCCAGATGAAGTATTGATCACCAAATTCCACCAACTTTTGGAAAAGCCAGCTCTCGATTGGTATTGGAACCACCGGAAATTGGTCCAGTTTCGCACATGGAAGGAGTTGGAAAGTGCTTTGTTGGCGCAATATCAAAGATTTGAAAATGAATTTCAACTGCAGATGCAGATTTTAAATCGGCGTCAACTACCACACGAGAATTTTGAAGAATTTTACAATGATGTGCTGCGGCTACGGACACAGCAAAAGTCGCCATACAGGGAGCACGAGATAGTGGAAATAATGAGAGGCAACCTTAAGCCGTCTTTAGCCCAAATGATCTTCTCGGCTCAGATAAATAGCTTGGGTGATTTTTATAGGCAGGTGAAGAAAGCCGAAAATCTTTTATGGACCCAAAGGCAGCAACGCTACAACACACCACAGAAAGTGCACGAGCTCGATTGGCAGACGGAAGAGGAACCCCGAGGTGAAATTGAAGTTGATGCCGTGACCATGACATCCAAGTATAAATGTTGGAACTGCGGTGTTATGGGTCATAGCTGGATGGAGTGCCGGGAGCCTCGAAAGATTTTCTGCTATAGGTGTGGTCAAGAAGGTGTTACCGTCCCCGATTGTCCGAAGTGTCAGGGAAACCGGCACAGGAACCCACCTCAGTCTGGGCAGGTGAGGTCAACCCCAGTTTAAGCCCAGAGCAGAGTAGTAGTATTTCTAGTATTGAAGTTTCTATTTTAAAGAATGAAGAGAGAGAAAATATAAAGTCAGAAGTAAAACCGAGATTGAGAGAGTTGAAACCGCTTCATATCCGAATAAGAGAATATTGCGAGGCGAGAGAAAGAATTTTTGGTCAAGTTTCCAATAAAATTAAAAAGGCTAGAGCGATATAAGAAGAGAAAACGCATTCGTGAGGAAATAGCCTCGGCTACCATATTTGAAGGGGAAGATAATCGGCTATATACAAAATTACATATAAATGGTGAAGAGATAGAGGGATTGCTAGATAGCGGAGCCTCCGTCTCCTGTCTGGGGAAAAATTGCCGTAGCTTTGTGGAGAGAGCGGGATTGGAAATTAAGCATTTCCATTCTTTTATTAAAACAGCAGATGGAAGCCCACATAAAATAGTTGGCAGGGTGACGACTAATGTAAAATTTAGGAAGCAGGAGCATTCTATCATATTCTATCTTGTTCCTTCTCTGAGCCGTGAGTTGTTCCTGGGGGTAGACTTCATGAAACGTTTCCAAATGTTTGCTCAGGTGGACGGTTTGTCACTCCAGGAAGTGAGTCTCTGTGGTGAGCCTGAGATCAGTGATGTTAACAGCCATTCTTTGTCCGAGGAGCAACGAGTTCGTTTGCAAATAGTGAAGGACAAATTTCCTTGCTTTACCAAGTATGGCTTGGGAAAGACTAAAGCTGAGGTCCATTCAATCGACACCCGCGATGCAACCCCGGTGAAAGATAGGCATTATCCCGTTTCCCCGGCTGTGCAGAAACTTTTGTATGCGGAATTGGATAGGATGATAGAGCTAGGTGTGATTGAAGAGAGCGAGAGTCCATGGAGTCATCCGGTTACTCTAGTCCGAAGGGGCGAAAAGAACCGTTTGTGCCTGGATGCTCGCAAACTCAATGCACTGACGGTCAAGGACGCCTATCCATTGCCGCATATAGAAGGTTTACTCAGTCGGCTGGGGGATACCTATTTCATTTCTAGTGTCGACCTGAAGGATGCGTTCTGGCAAATTCCACTGGATCCTTCAAGTAGAGAGAAAACTGCATTCACAGTGCCTGGACGACCGCTTTACCATTTTACCGTCATGCCCTTTGGTCTGTGCAATGCAGCCCAAAAGTTATGCCGTTTAATGGATAAAGTGATCCCTGGCGCACTACGTGATAGAGTTTTCGTCTACTTGGATGATCTTTTGGTTGTTTCGCCAGACTTCGACACTCACCTGGGATTGCTAGAGCAGGTGGCAGGTTGTTTGGCTAAAGCAGGACTCACAATAAATGTAACCAAGTCGAAGTTCTGCTTCAAAGAGCTTAGGTACTTGGGTTACATTGTTGGAGGTGGCAAACTTAAAACTGACCCGGCAAAGGTGGAAACAATAGTGAAATTTACATACCCGAAAACAGCAAAGCAAGTGAGGAGTTTCATGGGTACGGCAGGGTGGTATCGAAGGTTCATTGCCGACTTTGCCACCATTGCGGCTCCCATCTTTGAAACCCTCAAGAAAGGAAAACGATTCACATTCACAGAGGAGGCCAAGGTTGCATTTGACAAATTGAAGCAAGCCCTTGTAAGTAGTCCTGCCCTGACACACCCAGACTTTACCAGACATTTCTATGTACAAAGCGATGCCTCAGACTTGGGAATAGGGGCAGTATTATTTCAGAGAGACGATGAGGGTGGAGAACATCCCATTGCTTATTTTTCACAAAAACTGACTTCGGCTCAGAAGAAGTACTCGGTGACTGAGAGGGAGTGCTTGGCAGTGGTGATTAAAAAATTCAGGCCATATATAGAATTGATGCCTTTCACAGTTATAACTGACCATAGCAGTTTAAAATGGCTCATGTCACATCGAGATCTGAGCGGAAGGTTAGCTAGATGGAGCCTACAGTTGCAGGCATATTGTTTCGAAATAGAGCACCGTAAAGGAACCCAGAATATAGTACCTGATACTTTATCAAGATATGATATGGAGGAGATTTCGCTAGATGTGAAGGCCTTAATCGATCTCGATTCCTTAGCTTTTAAAGCAGATGATTATTTAGCCTTGATAAAAACCATCGAAAACAATTCTTCACAACTTCCCGATCTAAAAGTGGTTGATGGTTTGGTATATAAACGAACTCAATTCTACGACGGAATACCCCTTAATGAAGATTTCGCTTGGAAGTTATGGGTACCCAGCGAATTGACCCAGCAAATCATTGAAAAAGCACACTGTCCACCACAAGTTTCTCATGGAGGTTTCCACAAAACTCTTCGTAGGGTAAAAGAGTACTTTTTCTGGCCAAATATGAATACTCAAGTAAGAAATTTTGTACAAAATTGTGATATCTGTAAAGAAACAAAACCAGCCAATTCGACTCTTCGTCCATCTATGGGAGCCGAGACTATAACAGAAAGGCCTTTTCAACGAATTTATGTCGACTTCTTAGGTCCTTATCCCAGAACCAAGACGGGAAACAGTTTTATTTTCATTGTGGTAGACCACCTTTCGAAATACGTTTTGCTAAAAGCCATGGCCAAAGCAAATTCAAGAAATGTAGTTAAGTTTTTAATTAGTGAAGTATTTCATAAATTTGGAACCCCAGAAGTTATTGTGTCAGATAATGGGAAACAATTTATTAGCAAAGAATTTTCAGATATGATTAAACTTTTTGGTATAAACCACACCAAAACTGCGTTTCACTCTCCGCAAGCAAATGCCTCGGAGCGGGTAAATCAATCTATTTTATCAGCGATTCGAGAATATCTGGGAGAAGATCACCGAGAATGGGATCAAAATTTATCAGAGATAGAATGTTCTCTGCGATCTTCTGTCCATAGTTCCATCGGAACTACTCCTTATTTTGCGCTTTTTGGAGTCAATATTATAAATCATGCCAGTCTTTATAAATTAGCCAGGAAACTTGAATTTCTTAATGACCCCGAGACGACACTCATTCCAAACTCGGTAAAACAGAATCTTTTTCGAGAAAAGATAAGAAATAGTCTGCACCAGGCATACTTGAGAAATGAAAAATCTTATAATCTTAGAAGTCGTCAGGTCAAGTTCATCCCAGGGCAAGAAGTTTTTCGAAGAAGTTTCAGGCAAAGCGATTTTAAAAATAATTATAATGCTAAACTTGATAAAAAATTTTTCAAGTGTCGCATTGTTAAGCCAGTTGGGAAATGCCTTTACGAAGTAGAAGATCTTAAAGGGCATCCCATTGGCATTTTTCACGCTAAGGATTTGAAGCAATAAATGCTTAGGAATTGAAGAATTTAGTTTTTCTTCTAATTATTTTTTTTCCTTTTTACATATATAGCATTTTCAGATTAAATGAAACCTTTTGCAATTCAAATGAAACTTTTTGCAGCGGAAATGAAATCTTTTGCAGTGGAATTGAAACCTTTTGCAGTGGAAATGAAACCTTTTGCAGTGGAAATGAAACCTTTTGCAGCGGAAATGAAAACTTTTGCAACCGAAATGAAACCATTTGCAACCGAAATGAAACTTTTTGCAAATCAAATGAAACTTTTAAATTTATAGAAGGAAAAATAACAAAACATTTTTATTTTTAGTAGTTTTCAAATTAAATCAATTAATTATAACCAATATATTGACAAAGAGGATTTTTTATTGATTATAAATATCTACATTTATATATATTATTTCTTAAATTTTCAATTATTGTAATAACAAATGGTTCTTTATTGATTTGATATAAAATGCTTCCATATTATTAAATTCCAAATGCTTAACGCTAAAAACATAAATTTAAACAAATTTTGGCCTTTATAGGTATGGCCACGACTAAAATGTGAAATTAAGCTATACCACAATTTTTTATAGTTATAGTATACAATTAATCTTACCTAATAAAGGATTCCCGCTTCGCAGCTTTATTGATTATGGAGATAGAGCAGTCGTGATTTCAATAGGCAGATAAGTGGGATTCATTAAATCAACTATGATCATGATTGTATATACTTTATGGGGACTACGACGAATATTTAGAGGTGTTATAAACCGAATGACAAATTTAATATATCCTCCTTCCATGGAGGAGATTATAAAAAGGTACCTAATTTGGGTCCTTTGGAAAAAGTTTTTCAAACTTTTTTCAATCTTTCTGTATCTACACTTGTGTTTTATGGAAGCTTTAAGAAAAAAATTATAAAAACATAGATATTAATAATCAATAAAAATTCCTCTTTAACTATATATTAGTTATAATTAATTGATTTAATTTAAAAACTACTAAAAATAAATATGTTTTGTTATTTTTCCTTCTCAAAATCTAAAAGTTTCATTTGATTTGCAAAAAGTTTCATTTCGGTTGCAAAAGGTTTAATTTCGGTTGCAAAAGGTTTCATTCCCGCTGCAAAAGGTTTCATTTCCACTGCAAAAGGTTTCAATTCCACTGCAAAAGGTTTCATTCCCGCTGCAAAAAGTTTCATTTGAATTGCAAAAGGTTTCATTTAATCTGAAAATGCTATATATAGCGACCGAAGTCTAAAGCATATATATGATGATAGTAATTTTTATACCCTCCACCAAAAAAGGTATGGAGGGTATATTAACTTTGTCATTCCGTTTGTAACTCATCGAAATAATCATTTTAGACCCAACAAAGTATATATATTCTTGATCAGCGTAAAATTCTAAGACGATTTAGCCCTGTCCGTCCGTCTGTCCGTCTGTTGTAATCACGCTACAGTCTAAACGAACTAAGATAGGAAGCTAAAATTTTGCACAGATCTCTCTTTTGTCTGCAGGCAGGTCAAGTTCGAAGATGGGCTATATCGGTCCACGATATCGTATAGCCCCCATATAACGGTACCAACCGATATTCGGTATTTTAATGATTTTATCCACATTTTTCAACGGAATTGTCTGAAAATCCACACAAGGAGTTCCTTGTGGGTACTTTATACCTCGGCAGAGAATTATCTATATAGGTCCACGATATCGTATAGCCCCCATGTAACGGTACCCCCCGATGTTCGGTATTTTGAAAATTTTACCCACATTTTTTAACGGAATTGTCTGAAAATCCACACAAGGAGTTCCTTGTGGGTACTTTATACCTCGGCAGAGAATTATCTATATAGGTCCACAATATCGTATAGCCCCCATATAACTGTACCCCCCGATATTCGGTATTTTGATGAATTTACCCACATTTTTGAACGGAATTGTCTGAAAATCCACACAAAGAGTTCCATGTGGGTACTTTATACCTCGGCAGAGAATTATCTATATAGGTTCACAATATCGTATAGCCCCCATATAACGGTACCCCCCGATATTCGGTATTTTGATGATTTTACCCACATTTTTGGACGAAATTGTCTGAAAATCCACACAAAGAGTTCCTCGTGGGTACTTTATACCTCGGCAGAGAATTATCTATATAGGTCCACAATATCGTATAGCCCCCATATAACGGTACCCCCCGATATTCGGTATTTTGATGATTTTACCCACATTTTTGAGCGAAATTGTCTGAAAATCCACACAAAGAGTTCCTTGTGGGTACTTTATGCCTCGGCAGAGAATTATCTATATAGATCCACGATATTGTATAGCCCCCATATAACGGTACCCCCCGATATTCGGTATTTTGATGATTTTACCCATATTTCTGAACGCAATTGTCTGAAAATCCTCACAAGAAGTTCCTTGTGGGTACTTTATACCTCGACAGAGAATTATCTATATAGGTCCACAATATCGTATAGCCCCCATATAACGGTACCCCTCGATATTCGGTATTTTGCTGATTTTACACACATTTTTCAACGGAATTGTCTGAAAATCCACACAAGGAGTTCCTTGTGGGTACTTTATACCTCGACAGAGAATTATTTATATAGGTTCACAATATCGTATAGCCCCCATATAACGGTACCCCCCGATATTCGGTATTTTGATGATTTTACCCACATTTTTGAACGGAATTGTCTGAAAATCCACACAAGGAGTTCCTTGTGGGTACTTTATACCTCGGCAGAGAATTATCTATATAGGTCCACAATTTCGTATAGCCTCCATATAACGGTACCCCCCGATATTCGGTATTTTGATGATTTTACCCACATTTCTGAACGCAATTGTCTGAAAATCCACACAAGGAGTTCCTTGTGGGTACTTTATACCTCGGCAGAGAATTATCTATATAGGTCCACAATATCGTATAGCCCCCATATAACGGTACCCCCCGATATTCGGTATTTTGATGATTTTACCCAAATTTTTGAACGGAATTGTCTGAAAATCCACACAAGGAGTTCCTTGTGGGTACTTTATACCTCGGCAGAGAATTATCTATATAGGTCCACAATATCGTATAGCCCCCATATAACGGTACCCCCCGATATTCGGTATTTTGCTGATTTTACACACATTTTTCAACGGAATTGTCTGAAAATCCACACAAGGAGTTCCTTGTGGGTACTTTATACCTCGGCAGAGAATTATCTATACAGGTCCACGATATCGTATATCCCCCATATAACGGTACCTCCCGATATTCGGTATTTTATGATTTGACCCACATTTTTCATCGGAATTGTCTGAAAATCCACACAAGGAGTTCCTTGTGGGTACTTTATACCCCGGCAGAGAATTATTTATATAGATCCACGATATTGTATAGCCCTCATATAACGGTACCCCCGATGTTCGGTTTTTTGATGTTTTTAGCCATATTTTTCAACGGAATGGTCACAAGGGGTTCTTTGTGAACACTTTACCCACCGACAGAGAATTCTCTATATAGGTTAACGATAACGTATAGCTCCCATATAACGGTACCCCGCGATATTCGGTATTTTGATGATTTTAGCCCCATTTTCCAATCGTATTGTCTGAAAATCTACATATGGAGTTCCTTGTGAGTACTTTACACGCAGATATAGATTTGTCTTTATAGGTCCACAATATCGTATATCCCCCCATATATCGGCACCTTCCTATATTAGATATTTTAAAGATTTTAAAAGAATTTTTATTGGATTTTATTTTTTTGAAAATTTTCTAATTCGTTCCAAATGGTGGAGGGTATTCAAAGTTCGGCCCGGCCGAACTTACTGCTTTTTTACTTGTTTTTTGTTCATTTAATTTCAGTTGAATTTTAAAATAAAGCGGAGATCTCAAAATGAAATACTAATCCGCTACGTATGCACGGAAAATATTTAAAATTTAACTCTTAATTCTATCTTAACTTAACTTAAAGTTACCTTAAGTTTAAACTTTTCCTATACTCACCTGAATTTTCAAAGAGTTCCGGAAAATCCAATTGAATTTAGTTGAAGTAGTACCTGAATTGAAAAAAAAAATACAAATTTTATAACAATTATTTAAGATATAATATTAAGAGGACTAACCTGAATTACAACTTACGATATGTCCTTTTATTACTCCCAAATTTTCACAAGCTGTAGGACAGCTTTTCTTTCCTGAGTGATGTGTAGTTGTGTATGGGTAAAGGTTGAAACCCATTTCTCCAGTTTTTTTTTTTTTTTCATAAAGAAGAGAAAAAAAAATGAATTAGTGAAATATCATTATGTAGGATTATTGGCAAAATAGAAAAAAATCTAATAAAAATTACTAACATAAAAATAAAATTAAATTTGAAATGTCCATCTCAAGCCATACTTACAAAGTTATTTTTTTTGCTAAATTTTGGTTATAAATTACAAAATTTAAGTTTAAAATAGATAGTGTTCTCATAATTTTTCTCATTTTCCAGAGCAAAATTACGAAAACTACGAAATAGAATTAAAACTAAAACTTACGTTCATTTCTGAAGCGCCGACCGTAGTCCCACCACAAGTCTCGGCTGGAATATTCACTGATGCAGTTCGGAACCCTGTTTTTTTTTTTCATCCGAACAGGTGTCCAATCTTCTAGACTCTAACAGCAGATGTCAGAATTGTGAAGTCACAGTACGAATTAAAGCACTCTGGGTTTACCGACTCTAGTTGATGTCTGCGCATCCGGAGCAGTCACCTGGTGACTGTCTTTGACTATTAGTGCTATTATTAGGGCCAGGGAACTGTTGTACACGAGGTCGCAGATCCGTCCTTCACCCGACTTACGACACTAGAGTCTGGAAGCCAGAAGACAAAAAGAACAAATACGCCTCAGTGCATTTGCAAAACATCGTATCCGACATTCTGACAAAAGCTGAAGGTCTAGTCGATGGTACACCTGTAGGAGAAAAAAGGAGAACAGGATTACTCGAACTTACCATCAAGTATAATTTCCTGCTTTCACAGGAGAGGCAAATGAAGTCGCCTGTAGGTAATAAATGTCTGGAAAGATAAAAAAGGAAGTTATTAATATTTTTCTTATTAAATTATTAGCATTTCTATTTTTACTTACCTTTTGTGAATGCAATATCCAATTTGAGTAACTTCTCTAGATGTCTTTTTGATTATTGAGACCATGGAAAATTTTTTTCTTGCAACCATAAGAGGCCACTCGCCTAGACACCAACAGCAATGATCAGAAAGAATTCGTTGTATTACGAACGGAAGCATCCCAGATTTACCGACTCTAACCATATGTCTACGATTCCTGAGCAGTCACGTTGTGACTGTCCTTGACCATTTGTGCACTCTTCCTTTATATTCCCATACGCAACTATGGCACAAGGCAGAAGAGTGTTGTACACAGGGTCGCAGAGCTGTCAGTCATCGATTTACGACGTTAGAGTCTGGAAGCGGGAAGACACGATCAAACACATCTAAATGCATTTGAAATAATATCGTATCCAACAATCTGACCAAAGTGTGGACCTAGTTGAGGGTACCCCTACAGAAAAAGAAAATATCAGGTCTCAATCTTACCTTTCGTTTAATCCAAACGTAGGCAGTTACCAATCTGAAAAGATAAGAACAGAAAGAGAAAGTATTAGTTATCTGTGAAAAAGAGGAAACTTTAAGTTAAAATCAAAATATAATTTAGAACGAATATGGTAAACAAATTTAATTTTTAGACAATCACACCAAATATGTCCGTCCGATTTGGATAACTTTCTCAGTTTATCATTATTAATTTTTCATTCAGTTTAATACTTTCATCAAAATTCAAAACATTGCACATAATTCGTCATATTAAATTTACGGAAGCCCAATTCTTGAATATTTTATTTCCAATTAATTCACAATAGCATTTCAATTTCATTCACTTTAATTTTTTTATAAATTTTTGTTAGATATGGATTTGCACAGTTTTTAATTAGTAAAATCTCATGCAACTTTTTCATGGTTTATTTCAATTAAATTCTTTATACTTTTCGTCATTAAAAAAAAAAAATAAACACAATATTTTCACAAATAATTTACGTCCGTCCGATCAATTCTAAATTTCTCACTATTTTCCACTTAATTTTTATTCATCTCCTTTAATATTTTCTGTGTTTCCAATAGTAATCATTCATTAGTTTTTTTTTGCACTTTATCTCTTTGGTCCACGACATTGTTAATTTTTGCATTTAGTTTTGTTTTCACCATTTCATTTTTTTTCTTTTGGTGATATTATCTATTTTAATTTTGTTCGTACTTTTCACTCATTCCTTAATTCTGTTTTCTTTATCTGTTTCATTTTTATTCACTACTCACTAACTTCGAATTATAATTCGAACTTATTGTTTCCGCCAAAGTCACATTTTTTCTTAATGAGTGCATTTCATTGTAAATGCAAATGCAACTTTTATTTACACACACACACACTGGAGGGAAATCATTATTTTTTTTGGTTAGAATATTTAAATATTTTTAGGAAATTAATTGAATTTGTTTTATTAAAACCACTCTTTTTATCATATTTCCTATTATTCTTTTAGTTTTCAATATACATTTCTTAGATTTCTCTGGATTATTTTTTCCATGCAATTATTTGCAAGTTACTATTCGCGCATACACCCGCACTGTATGTTTATGATAGTAATTTTCATTCATTTTTTCGGCACTTTATTCACTTTTCACTTTAATTATATACGTTATTTTCACTCACCCAGCATTTACATTTATTGTATTATAATTAATTTATAATTCACTATATTTTTTTTTCACTCTACTTACCCAAAATTTTATAATTTCTCCAGCTCCAAAATTTTCCGTCCGTCCGTGCTCCAATCCGCCAAAAAACATTACAATAGACGCGTACTCCGATTGTTTTCATTCATAAACGTCACTACTATCGATAGTCACTACTATTGGTAGTCAACTTACGTCAGACTGAACGATAACGCGTGGCGTATGACGTAAACATTATACCATGTTCCTACGGGCTAATGGAGCTTAATACTGGGATAACTAAGTCAGTCCCAAATTAAATGTTATTTTGGAAAATCAGCGTTAGGGATGCCAGACTGCGATTACTAGGGATGCCAAACACCGATTTTTTGTAAATACCCGATCAAACCATTGATTTTTTTTTTGCATTTTTAAACAAAGGTCGCACATTTTTTCCCCCTATCCTTCGATAAGGATATCAGCAGGATAGTTGGCTTTGTTGTGTGCGCCTTTAAAAGGGGTAACCCTGAAAATAATCGATAGCTAGAAGAAGAAGAAGAGCAATTACTAAAAAACAGCTGATTATTCCAATTACTTAAATGTCAATATTAGGGAATAATGTAAAAAGAAAGTGGAAAAATTAAGCGAGGAAAATGGCAGCCAGAATTTCCTGGCAAAAATTGTAAGAAAAATCTGTCCTTTTTGATTTTACCTGCGAAGAAGATTGGATGCGTGGCTCCCTGTAACCAGCGAAGAAAAAAGCCGACAAAGTTTTTGGTGATGAACCACTTGTTGAGAAGTGAATTCAATGTTTTTATTTGTTTAAAACACATATACAACAACACGAAATACAAACTCTTTTAACAAAATTTCAAACCTTAAAATAATTAAGCAAAATTTAACGACAAAAGGCGAAAAGTTGAAATAAAACTTATAACAAAACGAACAATTTTCACAAAAATTGAAAATTAAAAGACAAATTGAACTTTTCTTAAAATTAAAACAAAATTTGGAAACAATTTAACAAAATTGAAAAGAAAAACCACAACAATTAACTAAAAATCTAAACCAAGAAAATAAATCTTAAACCTAGAAATTCCTGAAGAATTGGAGCCTAAAAGCCACACCATCGCCCATCCAATCCATCGAGGGAGCCGCTGATTTTGCGCCATTGCTAACCCAGCGTGGCTTGGTATTCCCAATCGACATTTTATACACGAAACCTCGGACAGACAGACGGACGACGAAGCATCATAATTAAATTCCGCGTTTTTTTTTTTCTGTAAAAAAAGGAGAAATATGAATTAGAAGGGGAAACAAATGAAGTCAATTTTAAATTTTAATCACCTTTTGGTTAGTCTGCAGGTACACGACGTTGAACAGAGCTCTATTCAAGGTTAGGTAACCAGGCTTTTAATCCGTTCGTCGATTTTAAGTGCTATCGACACTCTACCTTTGTTTGCCTTTCCTGAAATAAAACGAAAGAAATATAATTAATAAAAAACATTAACGTTGAATATAATTAAAAAAGCTAAACTTTAAAACAATACTTACGAACTTACTTGTTGGGAAAAACCACAATTGCAAGCTGCCTTTATTGCACCCTAATTTTTGTCATCAGAAAGCGCAGTCTAAAAGAAGAACAAGTTAAAAAGCAGTAAGTTCGGCCGGGCCGAACTTTTAATACCCTCCACCATTTGCAACGAATTTGGAAATTTTCAAAAAATAAAATCCTTAAAAAATTCTGTTAAAATTTTAAAAATACCGAATATAGCCGTTATTTTGGGGTCTATACGACGTGGACATACATAGGCATTGTTTGTCATAAGCCATTACCATATTCAAATTCGAAACTTGAAATAAACGGTGAATAATGTAGCTAAAATCATCAAAATACCGAATATAGGGAGGTACCGTTATATGGGGGCTATACGAAGACCTGGACCCGCACAGACAATTTTCTGTCACAGACTGTAGTTCCCATAACGAACTTCAAATACCAATTTTAAAACAATTCCGGTGAATAGTGTCGCTAAAATCATCAAAATACCGAATATAGGGAGCAACCGTTATATGGGGGCTATATGAATACGTGGACCTGCACAGACAATTTTCTGTCTTAAGGTGTAGTATCCATTTTGAACTTCAAATACCAAATTTGAAACAATTCTGGCAAATAATGTCGCTAAAATCATCAAAATACCGAATATAGGGAGGTACCGTTATATGGGGGCTATATGAAAACGTGGACCTACATGGCCCATTTACGAACTTAACCTGCCTACTGGAAAAATAAACATGTGTGCAAAATTTTAGCCACCTATCTCAATTCATTCGAAAGATAGCGTGATTACAACAGACAGACAGACAGACAGACAGACAGACAGACGGACAGACAGACAGACGGACATCGCTAAATCGACTTAGAATTTTACGCTGATCAAGAATATATATACTTTGTTAGGTCTGATATGAGTATTTCGATGAGTTACAAACGGAATGACAAAGTTAATATACCCTCCATAGTATGGTGGAGGGTATAAAAAGGAGAATTTTTTTTTTTGTAATTTTTGGCAAAATAGTATATATTCATTGAATTGAAATCATTATTATATTTGAACGCAAACATTAAAGTTAGCATGTAATTTCTTCTACGAATTGTTATTTGGGTATTTAAAGTATTTTAAATAAAATGTACCAATTTTATATAGAAAAGACAAATATGTCCTTGGCTTAAAGCTTTTTTAAAAAGGTGGTGGTAATGATATAAAATGTGGTAAGTCAAGAGTCAGATCTGGGACGTCAAGTATGAGTAGACGTCATGGCGAGAGGTGTTCTCGGAGGGAGGGCTATCTCCTGGCTGGTCAGCCGCCAGGAGCACTGTTTCTGTGAGGAAAACTAATGTTATTTTGGGATTTGGTTGTAGTTAGGTGAACATTTTCTTTTTTTACTTTTTTGTTGACATGTTTCAGGCTTCTTTTTACCCCATTTTTGATTTAGTTTAAAATCCGGTATGATTTTTTTTGTTTGTTCAATCGAAAAGATCTGCAAGTGGCAAGAACCAACCCCCAATCCGACGAGCCATAGCCGCGCTAAACGCCAGCATACCGGCAACGCCACTTAATGGTCAACACAGCGATTTCATTTCGTTTTTCTAGAACACGGTTGTTACAATGACCATTAAAATTGGAAGGCTTCTGCCCAGCCCTAAGCTCTAGCCCCATGCTAACTTTGATTGGTCTGTAATTGCGACCTGTAGAGCAACTGCAAAATCACGAAGTTTTTCAGTTTTTGGTCCATTTCAACCCCTAAATATTATGCGATCATCTCCAAAAGATATAGGGTTCTATTCTGACCCTAGTCCCACCTCCATTCTAAATTTCGTGAAGATCGGGCCATAATTGCGACCTGTAGAGTGATTACAAATTAACATGGACAGACGGACATATATAGATAGGAAGATCCATATATACTTTCCTATATGGGAAACCAATATTTCGTGGTGTTACATAATTTTTGGCCCAATCAAACTTATAATACCCCCAACACATAGTCTTATAGGGTATAACTACGTTTGTTTATTAGTGGAGAACGACATTACCATGGGTAAGGCAGGGAATACCTAGGTTTCGGAAAGATCCACCAATCCTCATCAGTTCCCTTGTTTTTTGTCTGGGATATTCTCCCCAGAAGTTATTTTAAAAACAAGTAAGCAAAGGCTACAGTCGAGCGGAGCCGACCGTTGAATACCCTACAACACTATAATAAACGATACAGTTTATATATGCGAGATACTCGAAAGAATTGTACAAGATATTGTGACAAATAATAAAAGAAAACAATCATTTTCGTTCTCTAATTTTCGAATAATAGCAACTTAAACGAATTTGCTCATTTCCAATTTATTGGTAGATGTTGCACGTAAATGGTCTTCCTAGATCTGGAACCAATATTTCCCAAAGACCTATAATCTCTCAGACGTGGCAAAAGATTAACATTTATTATTGGTTTTTGACTGAAACGCAACGAAATCAGCGTTAACGAAATAGTCAGAAGTGCGTCTTTCCTATATTTGTGAATTCTCCAAAAAGTCACCGGAATGGACATTTTCGTATTTTGTCTACAAAAGTTGGCAAACTATTTCACACATTGAATATTTTTGGGATAGCCATCCAAAACTGCTTGGCTTTTGCAATGTCCGGTAATCCCAAATGTGCTTTAGGATCGGGCAATAATTACGACCTGTTGACAAATTTTGCAGTTTTTTGGTCCATTTCAACCCCTAAATATATGGCGATCATCTCCAAAAAGAGTAGGCTTCTATTCTGACCCTCATCTTATCCCCATGCAAAATTTCGTAAGGATCGGGCCATAAATGCGATCTGTATATGATATCCTGATATCCTAACTACTTAGTTTTGTTAGCTGTAGAAATATTACCAAATGTTTAATTCAAAATGAAAATATGCCAAAAATACGACAAAATTGAAAAAATATGAGAAAATTTTACAAAATCAATATTTTTATCTATAGAGAGATATTTTTATGCGATTTTTTTCGACGTTTTTTCTTTCCAGCCAAGAGGCCATTCTGAATTAATGAGAACTGTCGAAATCAGTTCAGCCGTTCTCGACACATAAGAGATCTTTCAAGCATATCTTCTTTGATAGACATATATATCGCACATATTTTGCTATATATCCGATTTGTTGGATGTTAACATCAATGTAAAGATCAGAAGTAACCTTGTCATGGCTTTGTGATTTCGCCGGGATTTAAAATATTCGCGGTTTAATGAAAAATTTTGAATTTTTTCAACACAAAAGATATGGTCTGTTTTACCCTCTAAATATTATCCGATGACCACCCAAATTGGTAGGCTTCTTCCCCGCCCTAAACTCTAGCTACATACGAAATTCCGCGTCGATTGGTCTATAATTGCGACCTGTACAGCTACTGCAAAATCCGACATTTTTTCAGTATTTGGTCCATTTCAACCCCTAAACATTTGGCGATCATCTCCAAAAGAAATAGGGTTCTATTCTGACCTCAACCCCAACTACATTCTAAATTTCGTGAAGATCGGGCCATAATTGCGACCTGTAGAGTGATTACAAATTAACATGGACAGACGGACAGACGGACGGACGGACATTCATAGTGAGATCGACTCAGCTCGGCGAGATAGGAAGATCCATATATACTTTCCTATGTGGGAAACCAATATTTCGAGGTGTTACATAATTTTTGGCCCAATCAAACTTATAATACCCCCAACACATAGTGTTGCAGGGTATAATTACTTTTATGACAAAAAACTTTTTTTAACCAAGTGACGAGATTGTAAGCTCAATAGAAGAGGAACCAAAAAATTAAATAAAACTAAAATTCTTTTAGAAAATCTTCTAAATCTTACAACCGCACTTATAAACATTTTCATCATTCTCCACGGGACAGCATCAACCAATAACAAAACACAAGTGTTTAGCCGCGCAGCAAAAACAAAGTTTTCACGCCGTTGTCGTCGCTTTTGCGTCTTCTGCTGCACTATACAAACAGCCCTTTGTTATAAAGTGTGTGAGAGCGCTATTGTTACGCTCTGTATCACAACAATTTTCTCTCACCCGTTAAAAAATATGTTCTAACATAAACAAGTAAAAAAGCTGTAAGTTCGGCCGGGCCGGCCCTCCACTATTTGGTACAAATTTGACAATTTTCAAAAAAATATAATCCGTTAAAAATTCTGTTAAAATCTTAAAAATACCGAATGGAGCCTTAAATTAGGTTCTGTACGACGTCGTGGACCCGCATAGGCTACTTTTGTCACAAGTTATTACAACATTGAAATGCAAAACTTGAAAAAATCTGTTTATAATGTAGCTAAAATCATCAAAATTCCGAATATAGGGAGGAACCATGGGAGTTGTAAAACGTGGACTGCACAGACAGAATACCGAATATCGGGGGGTACCGTTATATGAGGAGCTATACGAAGAAGTGGACCTACATGGCCCATTTTCTGGTTTATGCTGTAGTGTCTATTACGAACTTTAAATACCAAATTTCAAACAATTCCGGTAAATAATGTCGCTAAAATCATCAGAATAACGTGGACTGCACAGACAGAATACCGAATATCGGGGGTACCGTTATATGAGGAGCTATACGAAGAAGTGGACCTGCATGACCCATTTTCTGTTTTATGCTGTAGTATCTATTACGAACTTCAAATACCAAATTTGAAACAATTCCGGTATATAATGTCGCTAAAATCATCAGAATACCGAATATCAGGGGGTACCGTTATATGGGGGCTATTAGAAGACGTGGACCTACATGGCCCATTTTCAATACCAAAAGTCCTGCAGACATAATACACAATTGGGTAAAATTTTATCAACCTACTTCATTTTGTTCGGGAGTTAGAGTGATTTCCACAGACGGACAGACGGACGGACATTGATAAATTCTTCATCAGCATAAAATTCTATGTCGATTTATCAATGTCCGCCCGTCATCCGTCCATCACTCTAGCTCCCGAACAAAATGAAGTAGGTTGATAAAATTTTACTCATGATGATTTTAGCGACACTATTCACCGGAATTGTTTCAAAATTGGTACTTTGAAGTTCGTAATTAATACTACAGTCTAGAACAGAAAACTGTCTGTGCAGGTCCACGTCTTCTTATAGCCCCTTTATAACGGTACCTCCCGATATTCTTTTTTTTTAGTTTCGCATTTGAATATTGTAATGGCTTATGACAAATGTTACCTATGCAGGTCCATGTCGTCGTATAGACCCTAATATGACAGCTACATTCGGCATTTTTAAGATTTCAACAGAACTTTTAACTGATTTAATTGTTTTTGAGAATTTCCAAATTCGTTCCAAATGGTGGGGGGTATTTAAAGTTCTCCCTGGCCGAACTTACAGCATTTTACTTGTTTAATTTGTTTTTTTTTGCTGCACAGTGTATTACTGCCAGCTGCTACTTCATAGTGTTGATCAAAATAATGTGCTTATTTTATTGGGCCCAAGATATTTTAAAGTTATACTATAAACATTATTGTGCAGTTTAAATACATATATCTACGATTTCATTCGCTGCAGCAACTTATAGCAATTCCCACAAATACAAATTAATATTATTAAAACCATAAATTCTGCTTCGGTTCTTGGAAAATCGTATTTGTATTCTGAACTTATTACATCCCTAATTATATCAATGCGGTCTCGTTAAACGCCATAAGTGTAGCCACTTATCAACTCCATTTCATGCGAAAGCAGTGCGAGGTCAACAATGAAAGATTACAGGTCAACATTAAATCCATTGTGTTTTGTAGTCAAATTAGTATCTGCAAGAACGGAACACAGGTACTTGCACCAGATTCCCGACCATCATCCCTTGAAGCATATGCCCACGACTCCTCTACACGGAGAGAACAGAACAGAACATAACCGAGAAAAAACAAAACTCACCAACAACAAAATTATGTTGAACTCACAACTCGAGGGTGCAAAGTACCCAAAGAAACAATACAAAGTCCAAAGAAGAGCAATGAGGATTGTTTTACAACTTTAAAATAAACCAACAACAACAATGCCAACAATTTCCTTAATTGGTTTTGTTGCGAATGATTTAAGCAAAACAATAACGAGTAATGAAAAGCGTATAAACTGTGCAATTATGGCCAATTTGAAAGTAGCTTGAAGGTCCTTACGGAATTTTTTGTTATTGTTAAAGTGGAAGATAAATCATCACTTTCAATGAAAACAACAACAACAACACCTGGAGAATGAGAAATTTCAGTTTTATTGGGAAACTTGTTATATACATTTCAAGTCCTGACAATGTCAGAATCGTAAAATGCGGCATAGGATTTTTAGTATAGCTTTGAGCGACATCATTTATACTCTTTGATTCTAAGAATACTCGAAAAGGAAATATGTGATGTTGCTCTAAACTGTAGAATGGAGTATTAAGTTTGTCATTCCGTTTGTAACAATTTGAAATATACACTTTAGACCAATATTTCTATGCTGATCAGGAAAATATGTACAATTTTCCTGATAAGCATAGAAATATAAATCGATTTAATGTCTATTGAAATAAAATCAAATTTAACTAGCAGAGACACAAACCTTAGATTTAGCAGAGATTTGTTAAAGTTTTTGTTTTCCTGCAAATAATATACTTTTAACAAAAAACAACTCTATTTAAGTAAAAACTACAAAGATTCATTATTTTTATACCCTCGACCTTGGAAAGAAGGGTATATTAACTTTGTCATTCCGTTTGTAACGTCCCTAAATATTCGTCGTAGACTCCATAAAGTATAATCAGGGTGAGATAAAACAAGTAAAAAAACATTAAGTTCGGCCGGGCCGAATTTTTAATACCCTCCAACTTAGGGTAATGGAAGCATTAGAACCAATTATGACCCACTAATACCAAATTTTAGACATATTCGTGGGAAAATGTGGCCAAAAACATCAAAACACCGAATATCGGGAGGTACCGCTATATAGGGCTATACAAAAACGAGGACCTATACATACAATGTTTCACCAACGGAGCTAAAATTCATTGTAATCAACAAATATCAAACTGTAGACAAATCCATGATAAAATGCGTTCGTGTGACGAAATATTGTAGGTATGGGTCCACGCTTTGGTATGGCCCCCATATAGCGGTACCTCCCGACATTCGGTATTTTGATGATTTTTGACACATTTTTTCAAGAATTTCTTTGAAAATTGGTATTTGTAGGTCATAATAGGCTATAGCTCCTTTGGCGAAACATTGCATGTGTAGGTCCACGTTTTGGTATAGCCCCCATATAACGGTACGTCCCGATGTTCGGTAATTTGATGATTTTTGCCACATTTCTTCTAATGTTTCATTTACCTAAGGTGGAGGGTATTAAAAGTTTGGCCCGGCAGAACTTAATGTTGTTTTACTTGTTTAAATTTATTGAATGAAAGCAAAAAATGTCGGAAATAGCATCAAATTTTAGAATAAGTTTAGATTTGTTCGAATTGGTCACCTTTGGCACGAATTATGGCCTTCAAACAGTCAATGAAATCGTCACACACTGCCCGAATGTTGCTCTGCGGTAATTTGGCCCATTACCAACAAAACGCTTGCTTGAGGTGATCTACACTTTGGTGTTTTTTCCTGCCAACCTTGCTTTCCAAAATACTCCAGACACAATAGTCCAACGGATTGGTATCCGGAGATTTTGGTGGCCATTGTGCGCTGGATATGAAGCGAGGAACCTCATTTTGTAGCCATTCTTGGGTGGCGCCTGCTGAGTGCGATTGTGTTGAGTCCTGTTGGAATGTCCAAGGTCTGAGGGCAAAATGTTTGCATGCTCAAGGCTTTAATACACCCTTCAGAATATTTTCGCGATAATATTCGGCATTTATTCTGATGCCACGGTCAATCAATACAAGCGGAGAGCGACAATCGGCTGTTATGGCTGCCTACACCATCCATGGTGGCCAACCTAAGGTGCACATTTCAGCTGTCCTCTTTGGCAAGTAAACACCATCATGTTGTTTGTTTACAAACTGTTGGACAACGAATGTTGTCTCATCCGAAAAAACCAAATTCGCAATTCTTTAGCTCTTTTGAGCCAATTTTCTTTTTGTTGCGGTGTAAGTTCTTGCACTTTTTAGAATTTCAACGGCTTTACCCCGAGTTCATTTTTCAATATTTGCCGAATGGAATATTGCGATATGTTCAGCTCACGAGCCCTTTTTCGGCGACTGCGACGCGGGTTTCGATCAAGTCGCTTCTTTACTTTTCGAACCATTTCTGCTGATGCTGCTGTTTTCTTCCGTCCACTTCCTTGACATCGGGCTACGCTACCAGTATCACGGTAAAGAGCGATGGTTCGAGACGCAGGAGATTCATTCGCATTTAAATGCTAGAGTGCTTTAACTGTAGCCATTTGTGGTTTTCCAGCAAAATATAAAGAAATCGCACTACCACGCTTGAATTCCATCACGAATAATTTTTGTTTCTGGAAAATTCTCTACAAAATGCTTTTGTATGCTTATAAAAAATATAATGAGCTATCACTAGAATACTTTGACAAGCTTTCGGACGAGTGGCTTAGAAATGACAGCAGTGGGTTGCAGCATAAAATTCTAAGTCGATTTAACGATGTCTGTCCGTTTGTCTGTTGAAATCACCATACAGCCCACATTATTTGACATAGAGCGTCAAAATTTAGCTGAACAATTTGTATTGTGTCTAGGATGGTTGGTATTGTTATAGTGCCCATATAACGGTACCTCTCGATATTCGGTAGTTTGAAGTTTTTTTGCAAGTTTGTTTGTTCTAGCTAGTATGGCGAAACATTGTATGCATAGGTCCACGTTTTGGTATAGCCTCCATATAACGGTACCTGCCGACATTCGATATTTTGATAAAATTAGGTATATTGGGTTCTAGCCCGGCGGCAGAACATTGAATATATAGTTCCACGTTTTCCGCACACATATATCGCACATATAACGATATCCACTGATAATCCTAGTATTTTGCTATTCTAGTCCTATTTTTCCAAGAAATTGTTTCATATTTGCTATTTTAGAAGATTTGACAGATGACAATCTTTGAAGTATAAAATTTTCGATAGAGGTTCCGGTTTGGTATGTCCCTTTATAACGGCCTTACATACCTTATGAGCTGTGCAAAATATTAACTTCCTATCTTTATTCTTTTTAACGCTAGCGTGATTACGCAGAATTTTTGCTAAATGGACTATTTATCGAAAAATTGTGTTCAGCGACGAATCTGACTTTTGACTCAATGGGTACATAGATAAGCAGAATTGAAAAAGCTAACAATGCATCCAGAGAAATTCACAGCTTAGTGCGGTTAATGCGCTGGTGGCATAATTGAATCCTACTTTCTCAAGGATGCTGCAAATCCTAAAGTAACTGAGAATGGTAAACGCTACCGTGAGATGACTTCCAACTTTTTTTGTCCAAAGCGTAAGAGCTTGCTTAACAATGGACTTATTAACAGGCGACTCGGTGATCATTTTTTTATATCGGGATCGGTCAATGGACTCCAAGATGGTGCGAATTATTAACTGATGCATTAGGAGACAACATTGAAGCATTAATTGGTGAAATTCCAACTGAAATGTTAGAAAGAGTATTCCAAAATTGGACTAAGCAGATGGACCATTTTCTGATCGTTTTGATACCCTCCACCAATTTATGGAGGGTATATTAGCTTTGTCATACCGTTTGTAACTCTTCGAAATTATCATAATAGACCCTATAAAGTATATATATTCTGGATCAGCGTACAATTCTAAGACGATCTAGCTACGTCCGTCTGTCTGTCTATCCGACACGCTATCTTTCGATCGAATTGAGATAGAAGGCTAAAATTTTACATACATGCATAGTTTTCCAGTAGGCAGGTAAAGTTCGTAAATGGGCCATATCGGTCCACGTTTTCGTATAGCCCCCATGTAATGGTACCTCCCGATATTCTGTATTTTAATGATTTTGCGACATTATTTGTTGGAATTATTTCAAATTTCGTATTTGTAGTTCGTAATGGGCACTACAACCTACGGCAAACAATTTCGTATGTAGGTCCACGTCTTCGTATAGCCCCCATATGACGGTACCTCCCGATACTCGGTATTTTTATGATTTTTGGAATCGTAACAAAAAATTTGTTATGCAGGTGCACGCTTTCGTATATCCCCCAAATAACAGTGCCTCCTGATATTCGATATTTTAATGATTTTGGCGACATTATTCACTGGAACTGTTTCAAATTTCGTATTTGAAGTTCGTAATGGGTACTACAGCGTATGAAAAAAAGGTTGACGTCTTTGTATAGTCCCCATATAACGGTTTTCAATTAAGTGGTAGTTTTCAGATTTTTTTTTGAAAATTTTCAAGTTCCTTCAATGTGATGGAGGGTATTAGGTGCCTTTTTATACCCTCCACCATACATAGTATGGAGGGTATATTAAGTTCGTCATTCCGTTTGTAACTCATCCAAATAATCATTTTAGACCTAACAAAGTATATATATTCTTGATCAGCGTAAAATTCTAAGACGATTTAGCCATGTCCGTCCGTCTGCCCGTCTATTGTAATCACGCTACGGTCTAAACGAATTAAGATAGGAAGCTCAAATTTTGCACAGATCTCTCTTTTGTCTGCAGGCAGGTCAAGTTCGAAGATGGGCTATATCGGTCCACGATATCGTATAGCCCCCATATAACGGTACCCCCACGGTATTCGGTATTTTGATGATTTTAGCCACATTTTTCAACGAAATTGTCTGAAATTCCACAAAAGGAGTCCCTTGTGGGCTCAAAAAGAATTGTTTATATAGATCCACGATATCGTATATCCCCCATATAACGGTACCCCCCGATATTCGGTATTTTTATGATTTTACCCCCATTTTTTATTGGAATTGTCTGAAAATCCACACAAGGAGTTCCTTGTGGGTATTTTATACCTCGACAGATAATTATCTATATAGGTCCACATTATCGTATATCCCCCCATATATCGGCACCTTCCTATATTAGATGTTTTAAATATTTTAAAAGAATTTTTAATGGATTTTATTTTTTGGAAAATTATCTAATTCTTTCCAAATGGTGGAGGCTATTCAAAGTTCGGCCCGGGCGAACTTACTGATTTTTTACTTGTTACTTGTTGAATTATACCTGGTGTCAAATTAAATTTGTCCGAACTTAGTACAATGACATGCCGTTATATCTTCACTAGTTTTTAGTAGTCGCAAAATTAATCCATTCCTGTTCGCCGAGCCCCCACCCTTGTAAGAACATTTTAAAATAAACAAACAAATACATTAAAAATAAAGTGCATGTTTATGAACACACAAACGTACAAACAATTGTCATCAAGGATATTAAGTTATAATTGTATTGAAAACAATCAGACAATGCCAACATTATAATTACCATCATTATGGAGCAGCGAACGGACCAACGGACAGCGGATGGAGCTTAAAAATACTTGTTGCCTCTGCAATAATTAATTGCCGCTCATTCCCATTGACATCAACTACTTTTGTGATGACAGTCAATATGAATGACTTATAATTGTGATAGAAAAAGACTTTTCAACTAATACTACTTACTTCCTTCCTTATTGCTTGCGTTCGTTCGTTCGCTCGCCCTTTCCAGTTATCCCTCCCCCCATCCTGTCCATTGCCGGTCCTTTGCCTATTTCATTCGATAAATGGAAAAATATCAAGAAATGAGAATTCGCCATTATCATCTTTGGACCAATGGTCGTCGCCGTCCTTCACCAAAGAGTATAGAGTGTAGACCAAGAGAATAGAAAAAAAAACACCACGTCAAAGCAGCGATGTGGAAAAACAAAGACATTATTAAGAAAAGTAACAAAAAACAACACTCAATTAATGCGACCAAAAGAGCACAGAAGACGTAATGGTCAGACAAAGGTTGCCAGTAAGACAAACAGTAAATGAAGTGAAGACAAAGCCATTGAAATGTCACAGAGGCATGAATCGGGAAGGATGATGGTTATTTTAGACCAAAAAAAAAAAAAAAAAAAAAAAAAGAAAGAAAAATGAAATGAAAAAAAGTATGCATCACTACTCCACTACTACTACATATTAAAATAATTGAGAGTGTATTGAAGGCTAAAATCACAAAGGCAAAACCCTTTGGAAGCGATTTGATGGGGAAATATTAAATTTTAAAGAAGTAAGATCGGCCGAGAAGAACATTTCATACAGCACGCCACGAAAAATAAAAAACACGCATGGCGTACATTTCGGTGACCCTCCATCATTAAGCAATGAAAATTTTCAGCCGTGTCGTTTCTAACAATCCTAAATATCAGTTAAATTGTTAAATATTTTTAAAACCCCAAAATTTCGAATTGTGGTTGATACGGTAATATGAGGACTATATGGCATAGTTTTACGATCGTAGCCAAAAACGGTCAAAACCAAGGGCCTCGTAGTACAAATTTATTGGTTGGAATCGATGGAAAACATATCAATTAGAAGAAGTCGTATTTTTATACCATCCACCTTGGAAAGGAGGGTATATTAACTTTGTCATTCCGTCTGTAACATCCTTAAATATTCGTCGTAGACCCCATAAAGTATATATATTCAAAATCAGAATAAAATTCTAAGTCGATTTAACGATGTCCGTCTGTCTGTCTCTCCGTCTGTCTGTCTGTCTGTTGAAATCACGATACAGCCCACGTAGAGCAGAGGTATTTTTATTATGTCTAGGATGGTTGGTTTTGAAAATGAGATATATCGGTCCACGTTCTGGTATAGTCCCCATATAACGGTAGCTCCCGATATTCGGAATTTTGATTATTTTTGCCACATTTTTTTACGGATTTGTCTGAAAATTGGTACTTGTAGGTCATAATGGGTCCCTGTGCGTGTGGCAAAACATTGCATGTATGGGTCCACGTTCTGGTATAGCCCCCATATAACGGTAGCTCCCGATATTCGGAATTTTGATTATTTTTGCCACATTTTTTTACGGATTTGTCTGAAAATTGGTACTTGTAGGTCATAATGGGTCCCTGTGCGTGTGGCAAAACATTGCATGTATGGGTCCACGTTCTGGTATAGCCCCCATATAAAGGTACCTTCCGATATTCGGTATTTTAATTTTTTTGCCACATTTTTTCACGGATTTGTCTAAAAATTGGTGTTTGTGGGTCATAATGGGTTCTAGTTCGTGTGGCGGAACATTTTATGTATAGGTCCACGTTTTGATATAGTCCCCATATAACGGTACCTCCCAATATTCGGTATTTTGATGATTTTTGACACATTTTTTCAAGAATTACTCTGAAAATTGGTAGTTGTAGATCATAATGGGTCTCAGTTCGTGTGGCGAGTCATTGTAATTATAGGTCTACGTTTTGGTATATCCCCCATATAACGGTACCTCCCGACATTCGGTAATTTGATGATTTTTACCACATTTTTTTACGGATTTGTCTGAAAGTTGGTATTAGTAGTCATAATGGGTTCTAGCTCCGTTGGCGAAACATTGTATGTATAGGTACATGATTTGATATAGCCCCCATATAACGGTACCTCCCGACATTCGGTATTTTGATGGTTTTTGCCACATTTCTTCTAATGTTTCCTTTAGGCTAAGGTGGAGGGTATTAAAAGTTTGGTCCGGCCGAACTTTAATGTTTTTTTACTTGTTTTGTTATGTTTTGTTTTTTTCTTTTTTGTCTACAGTGAATATAATATATTATATTCAGCTAAAAAAATATGTATAGTATCAGTCGCTACTAATGTAGCAAAATTAGTGAAATGGGACAATTTTTCGATTTCTTAGAAAAGTGGGTATATAAAACGTATAAAACGCACAGCTGCTAAGGTTTGCTGACTAACATTTAATTAATCATTTTCAGTGACTACCTCAATTAAAACGACTAAAAAACATCTAAGTTGGGCCGGCCGAGCTTTTAATACCCTCCACCATTTTGAAAAAACTTGAAATATTGTTGCCGCTATACAACGGTACCTCACCATATTCGGTATGTTTATGATTTTTGTCACATTTTCCAAGGATTTGTCTAAAAATTGGTACTTGTAGGTCATAGTGGGTTCTTGCTCTGGTGACTGAACATTGTATATATAGGTCCACGTTTTCTTGTAGCCCCCATATGACGGCAATTCCCGATATTCGGCATTTTAATGTCTTTTTTCCAAAATTGGTATTTGTTGTTCTTCATGGGGTTTCGCTCCAGTGGCAGAATATTGAATATCTAGGTCCATGTTTTCCTATTGCCGCCATATAATACTACCCATTGGAATTTTTTCAAATTTGGCATTAAAGACTTGCAATGGATAACCATATAATGACCCCCCATATAATGGACTCAATTACATTGGTTTTTATACCCTCCACCAAAAAAAGTATGGAGGGTATATTAAGTTCATCATTCCGTTTGTAACTCATCGAAATAATCATTTTAGACCCAACAAAGTATATATATTCTTGGTCAGCGTAAAATTCTAAGACGATTTAGCCCTGTCCGTCCGTCTGTCCGTCTGTTGTAATCATGCTACAGTCTAAACGAATTAAGATAGGAAGCTAAAATGTTGCACAGATCCCTCTTTTGTCTGCAGGCAGGTCAAGTTCGAAGATGGGCTATATCGGTCCACGATATCGTATAGCCCCCATATAACGGTACCCACATTTTTCAACGGAATTGCCTGAAAATCCACACAAGGAGTTCCTTGTGGGTACTTTATACCTCGGAAGAGAATTATCTATATATCGTATAGCCCCCATATAACGGTACCCCCCGATATTCGGTATTTTGATGATTTTACCCACATTTTTCAACGGAATTGTCTGAAAATCCACACAAGGAGTTCCTTGTGGGTACTTTAAACCTCGGCAGAGAATTATCTATATAGGTCCACAATATCGTATAGCCCCCATATAACGGTACCCCCCGATATTCGGTATTTTGAAGATTTTACCCACATTTTTGAACGGAATTGTCTGAAAATCCACACAAGGAGTTCCTTGTGGGTACTTTATACCTCGGCAGAGAATTATCTATATAGGTCCACAATATCGTATAGCCCCCATATAACGGTACCTCCCGATATTCGGTATTTTTATGATTTTACCCACATTTTTTAACGGAATTGTCTGAAAATCCATACAAGGAGTTCCTTGTGAGTACTTTACACGCAGACATAGATTCGTCTTTATAGGTCCACAATATTGTATATACTCCCATATCTCGGTCGAACTTAATTTCTTTTTACTTGTTTAATTTGTACAATCACAACATTAATTTCCTTACAAAAAATTCCTTTGGTATTTCTCCAACAACACCGTTTTCGTTGCGGAAACTTCACACCTTTCGTAGTTCCTTTATTTGACACCGAATTGCGATTCATTCACCTCGTCTATTAATATTCCTTGTTTAAAATTAATAATAATTTTCCACATAAAAGAATTTAACTTACTTTCTTATTAAAAAAATGCCTGTAGACAAAGGCGTGCACGCGCATGTGTTGCGGAATGTTCGTATCTGTAACCCACTCCAAAAGAAAATCCCTGGCTACAACTACTAATCGGTGTCATTTTTTGTCCCCACTTTTGGTTCTTTTGTTTTGTGTCATCCTTTATCCTTCCTATTGTTTTGTCGGTAGTCGAAGTTGTTCTTGGCTTGGAAACTCAATTTCATTTCGTTAGCTTTTTATACGGCAACAAAGAGAAAATGGGGAAAGGTTTCCTTTATCTTATTTTCCTTTTGGGTTATTTCTTATCGTCTTCGTCTTCGCCATCTTCTTTTGAGTGATGATTATTATTTTTTGTCATTATAATTCATTGTTGTCTATTGTCCAGGAGGTGGTTGTTGTTTTCGCTGTTGCAGCTGCTAGTTGCTGTAGTTGTGTCTTCTGAAATTCCTTTGATCCTATGCAGACTTATTTGTCTTTAGGAAACTCGTCTCAAATTGCTTTTTTCCGTTTGCAAGCATTTCCGGCACACGCATCTTCAAACCGCCACACTCACCCTCGGTTCATAAATATGCTTCACAAACATACCGCAGAAATAGCTTTGTAGCCAGTGCCATCCGACGACATCACATAACCGCCTAACTGAGTGGCAAGATAACCAACAAAGTAGACACAAACGAGCTTTTTGTCTTTGGGAAAAACACCCGTGGACTTAACAGGATTTATAGGATTTAGATTCCAGGAGAGTCTTTCAAGACATTCTATAGACCTAGAGAGTTATTTTTGTACGAAAGTTTTTTATGTTGGAAGTTCGGCACGAGGGTTGAATGGCAGTATGAGGAAAAGTGGGAAAAACTAAATAAATGTTCGTTTTCGATTTCCAACATCCCATTCATTATAGAAAAAACTGCTCTGGTATTTTGACATAGTGCACTCTAAAAGTGCTGTGGAAAAAGTGCCAAAAATCACCTTTGGGTGCAAACGAATTACAGGGCAAAATAAATTACTTTTAACATTACAAAATATGATAAAGAGGACAGCACAGTTATTTGGACAATGTTCCGAATATCAAGAGAAACCGTTATATGGGGGATATCGTGTACCTATATTTACAATTCTCTTTTAGGGGGTAAATTACTCACAGGGAATACCTTGTGTAGAGTTTCAGACAAATCCACTGAAAAATGCTGCCAAAATTATGATAATACCGAATATCGGGAGGTACCGTTATATGGGGATACACGATATCGTGGACCTATATAGACAATTCTCTTTCAGGATGTAAAGTACTCACAAACAACTCCTTCTGTAGAATATAATAGCCAAAACCAATAACCAAACGAGTAAATAGAAAATAAGTACAAAATCAGCTAATTTCGCAATACAGAATTTGTTAAATTATCTTTAATTTAACAAATTTCAGAATTTCAGCTCTATACCTTCAGCCAATGCCGAATTTGATAACATGTAGTACGTATATCCAAAGCAATCTACATCTCTCCACCCTAGACACCAACAGTGATCCAAATTTAGTACTATTTAGTGATCAGTGATCCAAATTTAGTACTTTTCGAACAATTAGACAATGTATTTGCAAAACCACAATCATACCTTAACATCAGATACTAACAGAGACGTCAATATCAAATTTCGGGATTCCAGCTCTATAAGTTCACTTATTACAACATACTTTTTGCAAAACGGTTTTATATCTCATTCCTGGACACCAACAGTTGTCACAATATAAAATTTTATGGTTTGAGATCTACGCCTTCACCCAAATTTAGTAGGCTCAATCAACTTTGAAATTAAATTGGCATTTTTAGTTCATAATGGGCTCTAGCTCCGGTGACAGAACATTGAATATCTAGGCCTACGTTTTCCTATAGCGCACACAAAAAGGTACCCACCGGCATATTCGGTATTTTGATGGTTTTAGCCACATTTTTCCACGAGTTTGTATTTGAAGTTCATAATGGGTTCTAGCAGAACGGTGGCAGCATACTGAATATCTAGTTCCATGTTTTCCTGTAGCGCACGTATGACATTACCCACCGATATTCGGTATTTTGATAATCCTAGTCGCATTTACCCACGAAATGGTTTTATGGTATTTAAGATTCGCAATAGATAACAATCCTTGTAGTATATAATTGTCTATATAGGTTCCCCTTTTTGTATGGCCCTCACATAACGGTTTTCCCCACATTATGGTTTTTTGAAAAGTTTAACTGCATTATCCAAACGGTCGTACTGGTATTTGTAGTTTAAACTGGAACACGTTTTAATCCAGATACTTTTATAGAAAAATGTTTTCTTTAATTGTGGAGGGTATTAAGAGATCGGCCCGCCCGAACTTAATGTTTTTTTTTTTTTTTTTAATTTGCTGACGTCTGGTCTGAAATTTGGACACTCCCACATGTGGTGTCCTTTGAAAATATAAAATAATTAGAAAAAATAAAACAAATAAGCTGAGTTGTGCTTGATTTATTCTTAACTTTTCTCAATATCTCTATTTTTTAACGATTTTATGATACCCTACACCACTTTGCTAATTTAGTTGAGCTCCACTTAATAATTAAAAGTTTTTATGGGAGAATTCAATTATACACGCAATGATTATAATTAAAATTTAAAATTCAAAGGACTTAATATGCCGAAGCATTTGTATCTTTTAAATTCGGACTTGTATTGCCCATTTGGTGCAAAATTAATTTGAAATCAGATAAAGATATGTATGGGAACTATATCCAAATCTGAACCGATCTCGATAAAATTTGGCAAATATATTTTTGAGCTGTATTTGATATATTTCCCTGAATATCGTTGTTACGGAGTGCATATTACGGCTGTAGGTAACAAATACAACAAATCGGATGAACAATATATATGGGGGCTATAGCTATATCTGAACCGATCTTCACCAAATTTGGCATACTACCTTCTAGACTAAATTCGGTCGTATGTGCCAAATTCCATAAAATGTGAATCGGACGAAGTTATATATGGGGGCCATATCCAAATCTGAACCGATCTCGATAAAATTTAGCAAAGGTATTTCTGAGCTGCATTTGATATATTTCCCCAAATATTGGACGAACCCTATTGAAATTGGAGATAATCGGCCAAAATTTAGATATAGCTCCCATATATATCCTCGTCCGATTTGCCCCTTTTTTGTGCACCAAACGTCTAATATTTGCCCAAATAGTATGGAATTTTGCGCATACAACCAAATTAGGCCTGAAAATAAGTATGCCAAATTTGATCGAAATCGGTTCAGATATAGCTATAGCTCCCATATAAATTGTTCATCCGATTTGTTATTTTGTTCTCCGCAGCCGTAGTATGCATTCTGTAACTATTTACCCTTTTTTGTGCACCAAACGTCTTATATTTTTCCAAATGGGATGGAATTTGGCACTTACGACCGAATGGAAGCTAGTATGTCAAATTTGGTGAAGATCGGTTCAGATATAGCTATAGCTCCCATATATAATGTTCATCCGATTTGTTGTATTTGTTACCCACAGCCACAGTTCTCCCATAAAAACTTTTAATTGTTATATGGAGCTTTACTAAATTAGCAAAGTGGTGTAGGGTATCATAAAGTCGCCCCGCCCGACTTTAAGACTTTCTTTACTGTTTTTTTTTTCAATCGTAAGAGATATTGAAAAAATATTAAAGGCACAAACATATTATTAGTAATTAGTAAAAATTGTTTTTTTTTCGAAAACCTAAAATTGTAGTTCTTTTAGATTTTCTCAAAAAATCTTTGTCGTAATTTAGACTAATTGGACGTCAAACCTTCTCAATTCACCACAAATTTTATTTTTTTTCGGAAAATGCAAAGAAACCCCACTTTGTGCCATAATTACTTGGTAATAACAAAGGCAAATAATTTCTCTTTGTAATTTTTTGACCAATATCCATCATTTTCTAATGAATGGTAATGCAGAAGATAGTTTGTTCACATTTTATAGTTTTATGGGGTTTTCGTGTCAATCAGCTTCCAAGTTTTTATTGGATCCTTACTTACTGCCTTACTGCCACGGTATAGATTTACTAAGTAATGGGTAAAATAAGTTATTTTTGTAATTTTTTAAAAGACTCATTGTTTTTCAATCAACTAGTAATGCTATAGGTGGCTTTAATACATTACTTTGCAATGAGTTAGTTTTGGGTACATTATTGGTGAGCAAAACTCTCCCCTCCGAAAACTTTTGTAATCAACTTCGAATCTGGCTAAAATAGTGTGCGTGTCTATAATGAATTTTCTCACATTCTTTTTTCGAAATCTTGTTTTTTTTTTCCTCAGACGACTCAGCCATAGTCCATCATTGGAAAATGCTCTTTCATATTTTTTTTCTTTTAGTTCTGGCATTTGTTTTTGCTGCTGTTGTTGTTAATGTTAGTTGCCACAAGCAAAAGGTAAAATCGTGTTAATAACAAGTTTTCCTACTTCGTGTTGGTTTCCTTGGCAAGTTGTTGCTCGACAAGTGTTGTCCTTTATGAATAATGTTATGGGTGGGTGTGAGTGTGTCCGTATGGATGTAGTGTTGTTGTTTTACGTTATGACATTTACTTCATTTTCTCGTGATTAATGTTGTCATTAACTGCAATTATTTTCCTTTATGGTTTTTTTTGTTGTTTTGTCAGAAAATCTCCTTATTTTGACTTTGACTTCATTATGTTTTGATTTGTGTTTTCTTAGTTCTTGTTGTGTTTTTTTATCCAGGAGCTTATAACGGAAAACAAAACACTTAAAATGATAAAACGATTTACAAGGGTCAAGTGACCGGAGGCAATAGTTCTCTCATTACAATGGTTTTTATACCAATACCCGTTTTATTTATGTGTGTTAAAATAATATGAAACTCTCTGTTGGATCCAGGTTATTTAGGAATATTTTTAAGTTTCGCTCTTCGTTCAATCTGAGTGCTTGTTTTAAGAGTTTTTCACATTTTTTTAGTTTCTCCCGAAACCTAGGTGAGCTTTGCTTCTGCCATTCTCTTCTGGCCTTCCTTTTATCAGACACGAGTTTTCGAATGGTCAATGGATTTAAGGAATTATTTTCTGGTTTAGAAAATTTAGTGGGAAGTGGCAACATTAACAGCGTTGTTGACTATCGAAGTAAATATTTTAACTGCATTGTCAGTTTCTTCTCCGGACTTTAGGGAAGTGTTAGGATTGTTAAATGTTACCTGATAATCTTATATTGGCGAAAATGTGTATGCTTAATTAAGTTAAAATCCAGTAAGGAAAGATCAAAAGTCGGTAAGTAAAAATCCAAATCGGATAAAACATATATATGGGAGCTAAAGCTATATCTGAACCAATTTTTTTGTAAATTTGATGCACTTGCTTCTAGACTGAATTCGGTCAAATATACCAAAATTCAGAACTTCTGGACTGATATTGGCCACTTGGTGCACAATTAAGTTTGTCATTCCGTTTGTAACTCATCGAAATAATCATTTTAGACCCAACAAAGTATATATATTCTTGATCAGCGTAAAATTCTAAGACGATTTAGACCTGTCCGTCCGTCTGTCCGTCTGTTGTAATCACGCTACAGTCTAAACAAATTAAGATAGGAAGCTAAAATTTTGCACAGATCTCTTTTTTGTCTGCAGGCAGGTCAAGTTCGAAGATGGGCTATATCGATCCACGATATCGTATAGCCCCCATATAACGGTACCCCCGATATTCGGTATTTTGCTGATTTTACCCACATTTTTCAACGGAATTGTCTGAAAATCCACACAAATAGTTCCTTGTGGGTACTTTATACCTCGCCAGAGAATTATCTATATAGGTCCACAATATCGTATAGCCCCCATATAACGGTACCCCCGATATTCGGTATTTTGATGATGTTAGCCGCGCTTTTAAATGGAATTGTCTTAAAATCAACACAAGTAGTTCCTTGTGAGTACTTCACCCCCTGAGAGAGAATTGTCTATACAGGTCCACGATATCGTATATCCCCCATATAACGGTACCTCCCGATATTTTATAATTTGACCCACATTTTTCATCGGAATTGTCTGAAAATCCACACAAGGAGTTCCTTGTGGTACTTTATACCTCGGCATAGAATTATCTATATAGATCCACTATATTGTATAGCCCTCATATAACGGTACCCCCGATATTCGGTATTTTGATGTTTTTAGCCATATTTTTCAAGGGGTTCTTTGTGAGCACTTTACCCACCGACAGAGAATTCTCTATATAGGTTAACGATAACGTATAGCTCCCATATAACGGTACCCCGCGATATTCGGTATTTTGATGATTTTAGCCACATTTTCCAATCGTATTGTCTGAAAATCCACACACGGAGTTCCTTGTGAGTACTTTACACGCAGACATAGATTTGTCTTTATAGGTCCACAATATCGTATATCTCCCCATATATCGGCACCTTCCTATATTAGATATTTTAAAGATTTTAAAAGAATTTTTATTGGATTTTATTTTTTGAAAATTTTCTAATTCGTTCCAAATGGTGGAGGGTATTCAAAGTTCGGCCCGGCCGAACTTACTGCTTTTTTACTTGTTTAATTAATAATTTTTATCAAATTTTAGAATAAGTTTTGATCTGTTCAAATTGGCCGCCTTTGGCCCGAATTATGGCCTTCAAACGACCAATGAAACCGTCACGCGCTGCCCGAATGTTGCTCTGCGGTATTCCCGGCGAATCGCTTGCTTGAGGTAATCGATACTTTGATGTTTTTTAGTCCCAACCTTGCTTTTTAAAATACTCCTGACACAATAGTCCAACGGAGATTTTGGTGGCCATTGTGCGCTTGAAATGAAGCGAGGAATCTCATTTTGTAACCACTCTTGGATGGCGCGTGCTGAGTGCAATGGTGCTGAGTCCTGTTGGAATGTCCAAGGTTTGCGGCCAAAATGTTTGCATTCCCAAGGCTTTAATTGGCATTTAGTCGATTAATACGAGCGGTGACCGACCATAGGCTGTTATGGTGGCCCACACCATCACCATGGCCGGCGCTTCAGTTCTGGTGGCTAACCGAAGGTGCACATTTTCAGCTGACCTCTTTGGCAAGTAAACACGATCATTTTGTTTGTTTACAAATTGCTGGACAACGAATGTTTTCTCATCGGAGAAACCAAATTCGGCAGTTTACCACTTTCGGCCAAGCGAAGCAACTCTTTAGCTCTTTTGAGTCCGTTTTATTTTTGATGTGGTGTAAGTTCTTGCACTTTTTAGAATTTCAATGGCTTTACCCCGAGCTCGTTTTTCAATATTTGCCGAATGGAATATTGTGATATGCTCAGCTCACGTGTCATTTTTCGGCTACTGCGACGCGGGTTTTGATCAAGTCGCTTCTTTATTTTTCGAACCATTTCTGCAGATGTTGCTATGTTCTTCCGTCCACTTCCTTGACGTTGGGCCTACGCGACCAGTATCATGGTAACGAGCGTTGGTACGAGACACAAAAGATCTATTCACATTTATATGCTGGAGTGCTCTAACGATAGCCACTTGTTTTTTTTTTTCAGCCAAAAGTAAAGAAATCACACTATCACGCTTGAATTCCATTACGAATAACTTTTTTCTGGAAAATCATCACTAAAATGCTTTTGTACGCTTGTGAACAATATAGTGAGCTGTCACTGGAATAAGTTTAACGGCTGTCGGAGGAGTGGCTTAGAAATGACAGCAGTCTGAAGTTAGTTGAAGTTTTTTTTCTCACGCTTTGTTGTAAAACAGGACAAAAATCCCCCTTGTTCACTCGCTCGAGGGTTAAAATTATATATATATATATATTTTTTTTGTAATATTTCCGAAGATGGTATATACCTACGTTGCACAGATTTCAAGGAATCTTAATCCTCCTCTATTTACATTACTTTGTGATGTAAACTTTCGAAAGGCCGATACACGTTTCTTTTTTTTCAGCTTTACTCACATAATATGGTGGAGATTCCCTGTAATTATTTGAAAAATTGAAATTTGTCGCGCAGTATTATTAAAATACGGAATATCTGGAGGTACCGTAATACAGGAGCTATAGAAAAACTCGAACATATTTAGAATTTTTTCTACCTGATACTGTAGGACCTATATACCAATCTCAACCAAATTTCAAATAATTTCGTTTGCAAATGTTGCTACAATCATCTAAATGCCGAATTTCGGAAGCTACCTTTCTGTGATGGCTTTACTAAAACTATATTCATCTTTGTCGGTCTCTCAAAATTTAGAGTGATTACTACAGACGGGCATGCTCAGAGTTTTACGATGATGTGATAAAATGATTATTTCGATGACTTTTGAATGGAATGGCAAATTTTATATACATGTGTACGGTGGAGGTTACTTGCGATAAGAAGTCCTATTTTTGTCTACAGGCAGGTCAAATTCAAAGATGTGCTATTCGCTTTCGTATCACCTATAATATGACCCATATAAGGTTATCTTCCAAGATTTGGTTTAATATTCGGTAGTTAGAGTTCGTTATCAGTTGTACCTCTAGTAGTCAAATATTGTCTACGTTAAGTCCACGTTTTTTATTGCCGTCATATAACATTACAACGGTAGTTACAAAATATGTAAGATATTCGGTTCATTTTGTGAATTGGTTAACTCACTTCAGTTTGATTTATTTAAAAACAGTTTTCAGAATTCTCTCATTGTTGCTCTCTTCTCTACGCATCATACAAAATATGCAACTAACTTTCCAGGTTAGGTTCCTGGGGGTTAACAATTATTCGACAAAGGATAAGGTAAGTTCTATAAAATACTCGACAGATGACTTTAGCCACAACTGTAAAACTTGGTAAAGACAAATAAAGGCCAAGTTACATATTCATACATACACTCATACACACACATGTTTGAACAACGCACCCTTGTAAGCAATTTTATTAGTTACTTTTGTCAACATTAGCATCAACATAAAAACGAGACCTCACTAAGAACCCAGCACAATGTCCTTTCAAGCATACAATAAATACATTCATCCACTATTCAGCAAAACACCAACTCCCATGTTGTGGTCTGTAAAAGGAACGAGACGTGACAAGTTCGCAGGACATCTTGTGAGAACCATACACAAAAGTGTGGATGACAAACACACGTGCCCACATGACTGAATGAACCTAATAAAGAATAAACAAGAATTATGAAAAGAACGTCACCGACTAACAAAAATGTCAATAAAATTTGTTTAATAATAAAAATCCCCCGCATTGGGCGTGCCCCATCCCAGGCAAAAAAGGACAAGTCTACAAAAAGAGAAAAAGAATGAACTAATTTATTCGAAAAGGTTTTTGAATTCATGGGCTTACATCTCAAGAGGAACGAAGTTAGTAAAATGTCAAGATGATAGTAAACGGGCGTTATAATAAAGTTTTTTGTTCCTTTTCCATTAAATGGAAAAGTTTAATACAGTCTTTAGCAGTAGTTTATATTCTTAAGGGAAGATTTAATTAAATTAAAAGAGCAAATGTCATTCATATAATGAATGAAATGTGTAAAGAGTATTTTTTTTTTGGAAACTAATATTTCGAAGCCATAATATTTTATCTGTATCCATACATGATTTTGACGCAGTTTATCAGTTCATTTGTAAATTTAAATTGTAAAATTTTTATGAAATATAAGTAGTTTTTATACCCTCCACCATACTATGGAGGGTATATTAATTTTGTTATTCCGTTTGTAACTCCTCGAAATACTCATGTCAGACCCAACAAATAATATATATTCTTGATCAGCGTAAAATTCTAAGACGATTTAGTCATGTCCGTCTGTCTGTCTGTTGTAATCACGCTATCTTTCGAACAAATTGAGATAGAAGAAAATTTTGCACACATGTATATTTTGCCAGTAGGCAGGTCAAGTTCGTAAATGGGCCATGTAGGTCTAAGTTATCATATAGCCCCCATATAACGGTACCTCCCGATATTCAGTATTTTGATGATTTTAGCGACATTATTCATCGGAATTGTTTCAAATTTGGCATTTGAAGTTCGTAATGGATACTACAGCCTAAGACAGAAAAAAATCTGTGTAGGTCCACGTCTTCGTATAGCCCCTATATAACGATACCCCCCGATATTCGGTATTTTGATGATTTTAGCGACATTATTTATCGCAATCGTTTCAAAGTTGGCATTTGAAGTTCGTAATAGATGCTGCAGCATAAAACAGAAAATGGGCCATGTAGGTCCACGTCTTCGTATAGCCCCCATATACCGTACCCCCCGATATTCGGTATTTTGATGATTTTAGCGACATTATTTACCGCAATCGTTTCAAAGTTGGCATTTGAAGTTCGTAATAGATGCTGCAGCATAAAACAGAAAATGGGCCATGTAGGTCCACGTCTTCGTATAGCCCCCATATACCGTACCATCCGATATTCGGTATTTTGATGATTTTAGCGACATTATTTAACGGGCTTGTTTCAAATTTCGCATGTGAAGTTCGTAATGGATACTTCAGCCCATGCCAGAAAATTGTCTGTGCAGGTCCACGTCTTCGTATAGCCCCCATATAACGGTACCCCCTATATTCGGTGTTTTGATGATTTTAGCTACATTATAAACAGATTTTTCTTCAAGTTTCGCATTAAAATATTGTAATAACTTACGACAAAAGTTGCCTATTCAGGTCCACGCCGTCGTATAGGCATTCGGTATTTTAAAGATTTTAACAGAATTTTTAACGGATTTTATTTTTTTTTTTGGAAATTGTCAAATTTGTACCAAATGGTGGAGGGTATTAAAAGTTCGGCCCGGCCGAACTTACAGCTTTTGTACTTGTTATTATTGTTAGAAGGTTATTGGAAAATTAATTGGAAATGACCTGTTCTGATAGATTAGCACCTGAACTTTACACAGACACTAGTAATGCTCTAAATAATATATATTTGGAAATGAAAGCAAAAATGTCGGAAATAGCATCAAATTTTAGAATTAGTTTAGATTTGTTCGAAGTGGTCACCTTTGGCACGAATTATGGCCTTCAAACGGCCAATGAAACCGTCACACGCTGCTCGAATGTTGCTCTGCGGTATTTTGGCCCAACCTTGCTTTTAAAAACACTCCAGACACAATAGTCCAACGAATTGGTATCCGAAGATTTTGCCATTGTGCGCTGGAAATGAAGCGAGGAACCTCATTTTGTAACCATTTTTGGGTGGTGCGTGCTGAGTGCGATGATGCTGAGTCCTGTTGGAATGTCCAAGGTCTGCGGCCAAAAGGTTTGCGTGCGCAAGGCTTTAATACACTCTCCAAAATATTATCGCGATAATATTTGGCATTTATTCTCATGTCACGGTCGATTAATACGAGCGGAGACCAAAGATCGGCTGTTATGGCGGTCCACACCATCACCATGGCCGGCGTTTGAGTTCTGATGGCCAACCGATGGTGCACATTTTCAGCTGATCTCTTTGGCAAGTAAACACGATTATTTTGTTTGTTCACAAACTACTGGACAACGAATGTTTTATCATCGGCGAAAACCAAATTCGGCAGTTCACCACATTCGGCCAAGCGAAACAACTATTTAGCTCTTTTGAGTCTATTTTCTTTCAGTTGCTGTGTAAGGGTTGAATTTTTCGGAATTTCAATGGCTTTACCCCGAGCTCTTTTTTCAATATTTGCCGAATGTAATATTGCGATATTTTCAGCTCACGAGCCATTTTTCGGCAATTGGGACGCGGGTTTCGATCAAGTCGCTTCTTTACTTTTTGAACCATTCCTGCTGATGATGCTGTTCTCTTCCGTCCACTTTTTCTGGGAAATTCTCACCAAAATGCTTTTGTTCGCTTGTAAACAATATAATGAGCTGTCACTGGAATAATTTAAACAGCTGTCGGACGAGTGGCTTAGAAATGACAGCAGTCAGAAGTTGGTTGCAGTTTTTTCATCTTACCCATATATAGTCAGCTTAGCCGGACAGTTGTCCTTTCCCTATTGGTTTTACATCCTGCTCTCGTCAATATTAATTCCAAAATTAAATTAAATTCAAAATTGAATATAAGCTACTACATGTGTGCGGTTTTAATCATGCCTCTCACACATTTAAATTGACCAAAAAATTATCTCTGTATATTGGACAAAATTAAGATCCAGCTTGAACATTTTATTTTCAATGATTGCTTACATACTATGCACATACATACCTATGCAGACTTATTGAAAACGGAATTGCAAACTTTGTACATAAGTAAAAATTTTGTAAGTCCCTAAACGGAATGGTGGAGGTAATAATAAAACTCAAAAGAAATAAAGCACATACCAAAAGAAAACTTCACAAAAAAGATGTGAGGATATGTTACTGGCCTTAGCCCACCCACAACACAAACTCAAATACAAGCGCACGCACACACGCGCATATAAGCTCGTGTGTTTGTCGAAACCAACATAAAAACTTGACTTAAACCTAAGAAATAGAAGAATTATAATATTTACAGTTAATCTCTTGAGCAAACACTCCCACCAACAAAGCACAACTTAAAAAGGGAGTAAAAAACTTTTAGGTCATAAAGGTAGCTGCCGCTGCCACTCGAATACTTTGTATTCGTAATGATTGGGATGGGTCTAGCCGGCCCTACAGTTCGAGTAAACTACTGCTGGCATAAAGAACTAGAACATTACTACCTCCACAAGTTCTTTCGCATTTTCTTTTTTTTTTATAATTCCTATATTTGTTGACACTGGCGGCATTAAAAAAGGCTTAAAAGCTTTTTATAACCTTTTAAGAGCACCATATTTTCCAAGTCTCACCAGACCAGTAGCTACTACTACCAACATAGACCTTTTTATCTGTGTGTGTGTGTTTCTTTGGAGAAAATAAACATTTATGTATGTGTGTGTGTGCTGGAGAACGTGAGGTATGTGTGGGAAAGCGTTGTTATCTTTCTAAGAAGTAATTTACTTTACATAAGTTTTACAAGAACGAGAATGTGACTGAACCAACTAGCAAAAGTAGAATACTTATTGTTCGTAAAGAAACCAAATGAATAACTTTATGTTATATATACATACTTATAAAACCTTCGCATGTGCTCGCGTTGTTAGCTATTGCGGTCATAATACACAAACAAAGACAAGTAATGCAAAATCGGGAGTTTTAACCAAATCTGACTGGATTGGATGTGTGTCAGTTCTCAATTGATAGGGTATCGATTGCATTGTTAGTTGCTAAGCCATAAATGGTAAATAGCCTTGTGAAACAAATTTTTGAAAGAGTTCTGTCACTATATAATAGTGTATTAACTGTTACGTTTACACACAAAAACAGTCTACTGCACTATGCATTGGGGGTTTATATTTTTGATTGGGCCAAAAATTATATGATACCTTTATATATTGGTCCTAGATGTTATATATAGACCTTTCTATCTCGCGGAGCTGAGTAGATCTAGTTGTGTGTGTCAGTCCGCATGTTAAATTGTAATCACGTTACATGTAGCTATTTTTTCCGATCCTCATGAAATTTAGCAGGGATTGTGGAGATAATTGTAAAATACATGGGGTTTGAAATGGGCCAAAACAGAATAATGTTTAGATTTTGCAGTTGCTATGCACATACATACCTATCCAGAGATCACAACTATAGACCAATCGAGAGGAAATTTTGGATTGGGCTAGAGTTTAGGGCTGGATAGAAGTCTACCAATTTGGATGGTCATCGAATAATATATAGCGGCTGAAATATATCATATCTTTATACACTCCACCTGCCCTTTAGGGGATATTAAGTGAGTCATTTCATTTGTAACTCCTCGAAATTTACATTTTAGACAAAAAATCTATGTCGTTTTATAAATGTCCGTCCTTCTGTCTGTCCGTCTGTGAAAATCACTCTAGCTTCCAAACAAATTGAGGTTGATAAAATTTTACTCAGATGTGTAGTTGGTATGCAGAACTTTTGGTATTTAAAATGAGCTATATAGGTCCACGTCTTCGTGTAGCCTCCATATAACAGTAGCTCCCTATATTCGCTATTGTAATGAGTTGCTTCAAATTTCGAGTTTGCAATTCGTAACGGGCACTACAGTCTCTGACAGAAAATTGTCAATGCGGTACTTCTCCATATTCGGAATTTTGATGAGTTTTGGGATGTTGTTCACCGGAGTTGTTTCGAATTTCGTATTTGAATATTGTAATTGCCTATGACAAAATTTGACTTTGCAGGTCCCAGTCTTCGCATAGACCCCATTGTACGTATAGGTCCACGTTTTGGTATAGCACCTCCTGATATTCAGTATTTTTATAAAAATTGGTATTTGTAGTTCATAATGATTTTAATCGCGGTGGCAGAACATTGAATATTAGTTCCAGGTTATCCTATACCGCACATATAACGATACCCACCGAAATTCGGTATTTTAATAATCCAACATATTTGTACATCCAATTTGTTATTTTTGTCCTTCGCAGCCGTAATGTGCACTCTGTAACAACAATATTTAGGGAAATATATCAAAAACAGTTCAAAAATACCTTTGCTACATTTTATCGAGATCGGGACAGATTTGGATGTAGCTCCCATATATAACTTCGTCCGATTTGACTTTTATTGTACACCAAACGTGTAACATTTCATCCCAAATTGGATGATATTTGGCACTTACGACCGAATTGAGTCTAGAAGCTAGTAAGTCAAATTTAGTGAATATCGGTTCAGATATAGCTATAGCTCCCATAAATATTGTTCATCCGATTTGTTTTTTTTTTTCAGCAGTCGTAATATGCACTCCGTAACAACGATATTCAGGGAAATACATCAATCAGAAATTTCTTTTATCGAGATCGGTTCAGTTTTGGATATAGCTCCCATATATATCTTTATCCGATTTCAAGTTAATTGTGCACGAAATGGGAAATACAAGCCCGAATTGAAAATACACAAATGCTTTGGCATATTTAGTACTTTTAACTTTAAATTAAAACAAGTACGCAAAGGCTACAGTCGAGCGGGGCCGACCGTTGAATACCCTACAACACTATAATAAACGATACAGTTTATATAGGCGAGATACTCGACAGAATTCCACAAGATATTGTGACAAAAAACAAAAGAAAAGCATCAGGTTTCGTTCTCTAATTTTCGAATAATAGCAACTCAAACTAATTTGCTCATTTCCAATTTATTGGTAGATGTTGCACGTAAATTGCCTTCCTAGATCTGGAATCAATATTTCCCAAAGACCTATAATCTCTCAGAAGTGGCAAAAGATTAACATTTATTATTGGTTTTTGACTGAAACGCATCTATATGAGATACAGACATTTGACTATATTCTTCAAAGAAATCAGCGTTAACGAAATAGACAGAAGTGCGTCTTTCCTGTATTTCTGAATTCTCCAAAAAGTCACTAGAATGAACATTTTCGTATTTTGTCTACATAAGTTGGCAAACTATTTCACACATTGAATATTTTTGGATGGCCATCCAAAACTGCTTGGCTTTTGCAATGTCCGGTAACCCCCATTCAAATGTGCGTGAGGATCGGGCGATAATTACGGCCTGCTGACTATTTTGCAGTTTTTTGGTCCATTTCAAACCCTAAATATATGGCGATCATCTCCAAAAAGAGTGGGCTTCTATTCTGACACTCATCTTATCCCCATTCAAATTTCGTAAGGATCGGGCCATAAATGCGATCTGTATATTATATCCTGATATCCTAACTACTTAGTTTTGTTAGCTGTAGAAATATTACCAAATGTTTAATCCAAAATGGAAATATGCCAAAAATATGACAAAATTGAAAAAATATGAGAAAATGTTACAAAATCAATATTTTCATCTTTAGATAGATATTTTTATGCGATTTTTTAGACGTTTTTTCTATCCTGCAAAGAGGCCATTCTGAATTATTGAAAACTATCGAAACCAGTTCAGCCGTTCTCGACATATAAGAGATCTTTCAAGCATATCTTCTTTGATAGACATATATATCGCATCGTCGTTTTATTGGATCTTAACATCAATGTAAAGATCAGAAGTAACCTTGTCATGGCTTTGTGATTTCGCCGGGATTTAAAATATTCGCGGTTTAATGAAAAATTTTGATTTTTTTCAACACAAAAGATATGGTCTATTTTACCCGCTAAATATTATCCGATGACCACCCAAATTGGTAGGCTTCATTCCCGCCCTAAATTCTAGCTACATGCGAAATTCCGCGTCGATTGGTCTATAATTGCGACCTGTATAGGTACTGCAAATCCGAAATTTTTTCAGTATTTGGTCCATTTCAACCCCTAAACATTTGGCGATCATCTCCAAAAGAAATAGGGTTCTATTCTGACATTAACCTCACCTACATTTTGAATTTCGTGAAGATCGGGCCATAATTGCGACCTGTAGAGTGATTACAAATTAACGTGGGCAGACGGACGCACGGACATACATAGCTAGATCGACTCAGCTCGGCGAGCTAGGAAGATCCATGTATACTTTCTCATATGGGAAACCAAGATTTCGAGGTGTTACATAAATTCTGGCCCAATCAAACTTATAATACCACCAACACATAGTGTTGTAGGGTATAAATACCTTTGCTAAATTTTATCGAGATCGGTTCAGATTTGGATATAGTTCCCATATATATCTTTATCTGATTTCAAATTAATTTTTCACCAAATGGGCAATACAAGTCCGAATTTAAAAGATACAAATGCTTCGGCATATTTAGTCCTTTGAATTTTAAATTATAATTATAATCATAGCATGTATGATTGAATTCTCCCATAAAAACTTTTAATTGTTATGTGGAGCTCAACTAAATTAGCAAAGTGGTGTAGTGTATCATAAAATCGGCCCCGCCCGACTTTAGGACTTTCTTTACTGGTTTTAATTTGGACTTGGAACTGACACAAATCACCGTTGATTTTTGAAATAAATGATATATGTTTTAACCCCAGTTTTAAGAGGCATTGTTTCATACGTATTTCTGAATTAATCGTTTTTTTTATACATTCCAGAAAGTTTAACAAATATGAAGATAAATTCTTTTTCTTTGCCGCTGCCTGCTGTATTGGAACTTTCTCAAAATGAAATCATATTAATTACAACATGCAACACTTAACAGAGTCTGGTGATTTGTCTTAAACGTCATCGTCATCATCATCATCATCGTCGTCGTCAACACCACTCGACAATCATTTATTTATGTTTAAAAATTACAAACACGTTTATAATTTAAGTGCAAACAACATGTTCTACTTGTAGGACATGTCCGACAAACAGCCTCTACATTACAAAGTCTGAAGTCCTTTTGCTGCCTGGGACAGGGGCAAGGTGCGGCCGTGCAACGCATCGTCTCCATTAAACAACATTTATTAATTGTAATTTTCTTTAATTGAATTTTCCTCTGGCTACGCCATTTGTTTATTAAACGGCTTTTTTCAGAGCGCCCCAATCCGTGTGGTCGGTCTGTCCGTGTGTTTGACCGTTTAAGGAGCTCACTTTGTTTTATTGATACGAAAATTTTTGAAAATAATTTATTTTTAATGCAGATTATCCCTGAAGGCAGGAACAACTTGTATGTTGGTGTGGAAGTAACCGTTGGTGAGGGCTATGAAGTACAAGGGATGATAAATAATTGTAAGAGTCGTTAGATACGCTGTAGGAATTCGCATTAATTTAGGCATATCGTTTACGGTAAAATGTTTGTATGTGAAGATGGTCGAAATCAATTCAATATTTTCATGCAAGAATTCACTATTAATCAATGTAATGGAAATAAAGTTTTTGTAAGTTGGATTTGAAATTGATGTAATATTTAAAATATCTTCATTTCAAGTATTTGTTGTTAAGTAAATTTAATTTTAAAATATTACTTTTTACACTATTTAACAGTGGAATTTTACGTGTGAGCGAATATAATTGTAAAACGCCATAATTTTTACTTTTTTTACCCTCCACCATACTATGGAGGGCATATTAATTTTGTCATTCCGTTCGTAAATCCCCGAAATACTCATGCCAGACCCAACAAAGTATATATATTCTTGATCAGCGTAAAATTCTAAGACGATTTAGCCATGTCCGTCTCTCTGTCTGTCCGTCTGTCTCTCTGTCTGTTGTAATCACGCTATCTTTCGAACAAATTGAGAGAAAAGTTTAAAAATTTGCACACATGTATATTTTGCCAGTAGGCAGGTTAAGTTCGTAAATGGGCCATGTAGGTCTAAGTTATCATATAGCCCCCATATAACGGTACCTCCCGATATTCGGTATTTCGATGATTTTAGCGACATTATTCACCGGAATTGTTTCAAATTTGGCATTTGAAGTTCGTAATGGATACTACAGCCTAAGACAGAAAATAATCTGTGTAGGTCCACGTCTTCGTATAGCCCCTATATAACGGTACCCCCCGATATTCGGTATTTTGATTATTTTAGCGACATTATTTACCGGAATCGTTTCAAAGTTGGCATTTGAAGTTCGTAATATATGCTGCAGCATAAAACAGAAAATGGGCCATGTAGGTCCACGTCTTCGTATAGCCTCCATATACCGTACCCCCCGATATTCGGTATTTTGATGATTTTGGCGACATTATTTACCGGGATTGTTTCAAATTTCGCATGTGAAGTTCGTAGTGGATACTTCAGCCCATGCCAGAAAATTGTCTGTGCAGGTCCACGTCTTCGTATAGACCCCATATAACCCCTATATTCGGTGTTTTGATGATTTTAGCTATATTATAAACAGATTTTTCTTCAAGTTTCGCATTAAAATATTGTAATAACTTATGACAAAAGTTGCCTATGCAGGTCCACGTCGTCGTATAGGCATTCGGTATTTTTAGGATTTTAACAGAATTTTTAACGGTTTTTTTTTTTTGGAAATTGTCAAATTTGTACCATATGGTGGAGGGTATTAAAGCTTTTTTACTTGTTTAATTTTATTGAATGCAAGCATAAAATGTCGGAAATAGCATCAAATTTTAGAATAAGTTTAGATTTGTTCGAATTGGTCATCTTTCGCACTAATTATGGCCTTTAAACGACCAATGAAACCGTCACATGCTGCCCGAATGTTGCTCTGCGGTATTCTGGACCATTCCCGGCGAAGCGCTTGCTTGAGGTGATCGACACTGTGGTATTTTTTAGTGCCAACCTTGCTTTCCAAAATACTCCAGACACAATAGTCCAACGGATTGGTATCCGGATATTTTGATGGCCATTGTGCGCTGGAAATGAAGCGAGGAACCTCATTTTGTAACCATTCTTGGGTGGCGCGTGGTGAGTGCGATGGTGCTGAGACCTGTTGGAATATTCAAGGTCTGCGGCCAAAATGTTTGCGTGACAAGGCTTTAATACACCCTCCAAAATATTTTCGCAATAACATTCGGCATTTATTCTGATGCCACGGTCGGTTAATACAAGCGGAGGGCGACCATCGGCTGTTATGGCAGCCCACACCATCATCATGGCCGGCACTTGAGTTCTGGTGGCCAACCGAAGGTGCACATTTTCAGCTGACGTCTTTGGTAAGTAAATACGATAATTTTGTTTGTTTACAAACTGCTGGACAAGTTCTTGCACTATTTGGAATGCCAATGGCTTTATCCAGAGCTCATATTTCAATATTTGCCGAATGAAATATTGCGTTGAGGGACTATACATCTGAAGGTTTGGCGTATATCCGAGTTCAGCTTTAGCTGAAATATAGGTATTTTCTCACCGGAAAGAAAATTTCCTAAACAGATTCACGTCTTCGTATAGCACCAATATAACTCTACCACCTACTTTTCGGTATTTTTGGGATATTGACTTTTTTTTTCTCGGAAATTATTTCAAATTTAGAATTAAGAGTTCGCAATCAGTACCACCACCTATGATAAAATATTTTCAGTACTCCTCCTTAAATTTGGTATTTTGTAATTTAGTCCACATTGCTCAGAAATAATTTTTAAATTGGTGTTTAGTTTTGGCAGAAGATATTATATTTTCTGATGTAAAGCTAGATGAATAGACGCACATTTTCGTACGAGCAGCATAAAACTGTACATATCGATATTTGGTATTTTTATACCCTCCACCATGGGTAGGAGGGTATATTAACTTTGTCATTCCGTTTGTAACACCTCTAAATATTCGTCGTAGACCCCATAAAGTATATATATTCATAATCAGCATAAAATTCTAAGACGATTTAGCGATGTCCGTCTGTCTGTCTGTCTGTCCGTCCGTCTGTCTGTCTGTCTGTCTGTCCGTCTGTCTGTCTGTCTGTCTGTTGAAATCACGATAGAGCCCACATTATTTGACGTAGACCTTTGAAATTTGGCACAAGTGTGTGTATTGTCCCTAGGATGGTTGGTATTGAAAATGAGATATATCGGTCCACGTTCTGGTATAGTCCCCATATAACGGTACCTCCCGATATTCAGTATTTTGATGATTTATGCCACATTTTTTCACGGATTTATCTGAAAATTGGTATTTGTAGGTCATGACGGGTCCCTGAGCGTGTGGCAAAACATTGCATGTATAGGTCCACGTTTTGGTATAGCCCCCATATAACGGTACCTACCGATATTCGGTATTTTGATGATTTATGCCACATTTTTTCACGGATTTGTCTGAAAATTGGTATTTGTAGGTCATGACGGGTCCCTGAGCGTGTGGCAAAACATTGCATGTATAGGTCCACGTTTTGGTATAGCCCCCATATAACGGTACCTACCGATATTCGGCATTTTGATGATTTATGCCACATTTTTTCACGGATTTGTCTGAAAATTGGTATTTGTAGGTCACAACGGGTCCCTGTGCGTGTAGCAAAACATTGCATGTATAGGTCCACGTTCTGGTATAGTCCCCATATAACGGTACCTCCCGATATTCGGTATTTTGATGATTTATGCCACATTTTTTCACTGATTTGTGTAAAAGTTGGTATTTGTGGGTCATAATGGGTCCTAGCTAGTGTGGCGAAACATTGTAATTATAGGTGCACGTGTTGGTGTAGCCCCTATATAACGGTACCTCCCGATATTCGCATTTTAATGTTTTTTGCCACATTTTTTCTAATGTTCTTTTACCCTAGGGTGGAGGGTATTAAAAGTTTGGCCCGGCCGAACTTAATGTTTTTTTACTTGTTATGATTATTATCCCATTTTACGGCGTAATTGTTTCGAATTTGGTATTTGTAGTACGTAGTGGGTACCACATCAGCAAATTACTTATGACGGTCCACATTCATATAATGGTAACTGCCGTATTTTTCCATATTTCACATTATTTTTGAACTGTTTTTTTTATACCCTACACCACAAGGTTGTCAGGGTATTATGTCTTTGTGCATTTGTTTGTAACAGGCAAAAGGAAACGAGATAGACCCATAGTTCCTTTTGATGATCTGCATAGAATCACATTCTGAGTCGATTTATGCATGTCCGTCTGTCCATGTATTTTTGTAAACAATGTACAGGTCGCATTTATTGCCCGATCCAGATGAAATTTTGCGTAGATCATTTGTTAGGCTTAAGGACGAACCCTATTGAAATTGGAGATAATCGGTCAAAATTTAGATATAGCTCCCATATATATCTTCATCCGATTTGCCTTTTATTGTGCATCAAACTTAACTAATATCAGCCCGAATTGTATGGAATTTTGCATATACACCTAAATTAATTAATTAATCAAAATAAGTATGCCAAATTTGATCGAAATCGGTTCAGATATAGCTATAGCTCCCATATATATTGTTCATCCGATTTGTTATTTTTGTCCTCCGCAGCCGTAATATGCACTCTGCAACAAAAATATTTGGGGAAATATATCAAATACAGCTCAGGAATACATTTGCCAAATTTCATCGAGATTGTTTCAGATTTGGATATAGCTCCCATATATAACTTCCTCCGATTTACCTTTTATTGTGCACCAAACGTCTAATATTTGTCCAAATGGGATGAAATTTAGCACTTACGACCGAATTGAGTCTAAAAGCTAGTATGTCAAATTTGGTGAAGAACGGTTCAGATATAGCTATAGCTTCTATATATACTGTTCATCCGGTTTGTTATATTTTTTATCCACAAACGTAATATGCACTCCGTAACAACGATATTCAGGAAAATATATCAAATACAGCTCATAAATATCTTTGCCAAATTTTATCGAGATCGGTTCAGATTTGGATATAGCTCCCATATATATTTTTATCCGATTTTAAATTATTTGTGCACCAAATGGGCAACACAAGTCCGAATTTAAAAGATACAAATACTTCGGCATATTTAGTCCTTTGAACTTTAAATTATAATTATAATCATAGCTTTTATGATTGAATTCTCCCTTGAAAACTTTTAATTTTTATGTGGAGCTCTACTAAATTAGCAAAGTGGTGTAGGGTATCATAAAGTCGGTCCCGCCCGACTTTAAGACTTTCTTTACTGGTTTAAAATTTATATTTGGAGTTCGCAGTATTCCTTCTCTCAATACAAGCCTGCGCTTTCATTTAGTCCCCATATAACTCTTTCTCTTTTGATAATTTTAGAGGCATTTTTTCAACGGAGTTTTTCTCATGTTTTTTTCTTCTAAATTGTATTGGGTATTACAATTTCAATCTGAACTTAACTACTCTTTACTTGTTTCCTACTCTCAAGAGTTCAACTTGGAGTGAGCTTCACTGTTTACTGGAATTTGAGTTTTTCGTAGGTCTGATTTTAACAGCCACGAGTTTACAATTTTCTATAGCTAGTTCGGAGCACTAATTTTGACAGCAAAATAATTAGTTAATTGGGCTTTTTGTTTGAACGGTTCATAGGTCATGCTACGTAGTCTTGTTTTGCCTCAGAAAACGCATTTCAGGGCTGGTTATGCCCGAATGAAATAACACTTGACTTTCCCAAGCACATATTCTGTTTTAACAGGAGTCTGCAGCGTGTTATCTTGTACATATATCTTAATACACATTGTCCAGAGTCAAACGAAAAGCAATGAACTATTGATACACTCAATTGCATTTATTAACGGTGTTAAACATTGAAGTGTTTACTTATTGCATTCGTTTAAATGGCTTAAAATAGAGTAGACTCGTAATAAAAATGAAACAGCTCTCAGATACATTTCAAAATGTGAATATTAAAAATTAATTTTGAACGGTCTGTTAATTATAGAAATCAATCAGGCTTTATGACTACCATAGTAAAATTGTGCAAAAATGTTAATATTAGTGTGATCCGAAAAAAAAATATTCAGTTGTCTTGAAATGAATGTGACTGTAATTCAGAAAGTCTAGTATGCTCACAATCCTCTTCAGAGATTTTATTATCGTATTTTACTAATATTTGTCATATGTTTCGTTTATTAAATAAAGAATCTCATTACGAAATGTCTGTACCTTATTTAACATGACGAAACATTTCGAAACTGATTAAAGAATATACAATTAGTTTGGCTTTCATTTATCGCTCGTTTTTAGATAATTAGCACTAATTAGTAGAAAAAATGAAAAGCAGTACAGACCAAATTTCGAAATCACCTATAAGTAATTGCAAGCTTCTTTTTTCTCCACTAATAGTTGATAAATCTATGTAAATATATATCTATGCAGAGTGAGATGAAAAAACTGCAACCAAATTCAGACTGGTGTCATTTCTAAGCCACTAGTCCGACAGCTGTTAAAATTATTCCAGTGACAGCTCATTGTATTGTTTACAAGCGTACAAAAGCGTTTTGGTGAGAATTTTCGAGAAAAAAAGTTATTCGTGATGGAATTCAAGCGTGATAGTGTGATTTCGTTATATTTGGCTGAAAACCCACAAGTGGCTATCGTTATAGCACTCCAGCATTTAAATGTGAATAAATCTTTTGTGTCTCGTACCATCGCTCGTTACCGTGATACTGGTAGCGTAGCCCGACGTCAAGTAAGTGGACGGAAGCAACAGCAACATCAGCAGAAATGGTTCGAAAAGTATAGCAGCGACTTGATCCAAACCCGCGTCGCAGTGTCCGAAAAATGGCTCGTTAGCTGAACATATCGCAGTTTTTCATTCGGCAAATATTGAAAAATGAGCTCAGAGTAAAGCCGTTGAAATTCTAAAAAGGGCAAGAAAGTACACCGCAACAGAAAGACACTAGACTCAAAAGAGCTAAAGAGTTCCTTCGCTTGGCCGAAAGTTGTGAACTGTCGAATTTGGTTTTCTCCGATGAGAAAACATTCGTTATCCAGCAGTTTGTAAACAAAAAAAAAAAAAAAATGATCGTTTACTTGCCAAAGATGTCAGCTAAAAAAATATGCACCTTTGGTTGTCCACCAGAACTCAAGCGCCGACCATGGTGATGTTGTGTGCCGCCATAACAGCCGATGGTCGCTCTCCGCTCGTATTAATCGACCGTGGCATCACAATAAATGCCGAATATTATCGCGAAAATATTCTGGAGGGTGTATTAAAGCCATGGGCCCGCAAACATTTTGCCCCAGACCTTGGACATTCCAACAGGACTCAGCACCATCGCACTCAGTACGCGCCATCCAAGAATGGTTTCAAAATAAAGTACCTCGCTTCATTTCCAACGCACAATGGCCACCAAAATCTCCGGATACCAATCCGTTGGACTATTGTGTCTGAACTATTTTGGAAAGCAAGGTTGGCCCAAAAAAATTCCAAAGTTTCGATCACTTCAAGCAAGCGCTTCGCCGGGAATGGGCCAAAATATTGCAGAGCAACATTCGGGCAGCGTGTGACGGTTTCATTGGCCGTTTGAAGGCCATAATTCCTGCCAAAGGCGACCAATTCGAACAAATCTAAACTTATTCTAAAATTTGACGCTATTTCCGACAATTTTTGCTTTCACTCAATAAAATTAAAAAAAAAAAAAAAAAACAAGTTAAAAAGCAGTCTGTTCGGCCGGGCCGAACTTTGAATACCCTTTACCATTTGGAACGAATTTGGAAATTTAAAAATAATAAAATCTTTAAAAAATTCTTTTAAATTTTAAAAATACCGAATATTGCCGATATATTGGGGTCTATACGACATGGACCTATATAGGCATTTTTTGCCATTAGCCATTACCATATTCAAATTCGAAACTTGAAATAAACGGTGAATAATGTAGCTAAAATCATCAAAATATCGAATATAGGGAGGTACCATTATATCGGAGCTGTGCGAAGACCTGGACCAGCATAGACAATGTTCTGTCACAGGCTATAGCATCCATTACTAACGTCAAATAAGATATCTCAAACAATTTCGGTGGGTATTGTACCTAAACTCGTCAAAATACCGAATATAGGGAGGTACTGATATATGAGGCCTATACGAACACCTGACCTGCTTAGGCAATTTTCTGTCACAGACTGTAGTTCCCATTACGAACTCCAAATACGTAATATGAAAAAATTTCGGTGGATAATATCATCAAAATACCGAATATTGGGAGGTACCCTTGTATGGGGCTATACGAAGACGTGGACCTGCACAGACAATTTTGTGTCATAGGCTGTAGTATCAATTTCGAACTTCAAATACCAAATTTGAAACAATTCCGATTAATAATGTCGCTAAAATCATGAAAATAACTAATATAGGGAGGTACCGTTATATGGAGGCTATGCGAAGACGTGGACCTGCACAGATAATTTTCTGTCTTAGGCTGTAGTATCCATTTCGAACTTCAAATACCAAATTTGAAACAATTCCGAGGAATATTGTCGCTAAAATCAACAAAACACCGAATATCGGGAGGTACCGTTATATGGGGGCTATATAAAAACGTGGACCTACATGGCCCATTTACGAACTTAATCTGTCTACTGGAAAAATAAACATGTGAGCAAAATTTTAGCCTTATATCTCAATTGGATCGAAAGATAGCGTGATTACAACAGACATGAGTATTTCGAGGAGTTACAAGCGGAATGACAAAGTTAATATACCCTCCATAATAGGGTGGAGGGTATCAAAAATGTAAAAATTATGGCGTTTGACTTTGTTGTAGTTTGGTATTTCACCCTGTAGGTCATTTGACAACAATTAATATTCAAAACATAATAAATCACCAAAATCGGGTGGTACTGTTATATGACTATACAAAAATATGGGCTCGTAAGGACAGTCCTTTGGACGGATGTTTCTTACATCCTGAGAACACAAACTGTCAATTTACAGGAACTTAAACACTAAATCGGATGAAACATATGCTGTTTTCTTCCGTCCACTTCCTGTTTCTTCCTATATTCGATGCTGGAGTGCCCTAACGATAACCACTTGTGGCTTTTCAGTCAAATATAACGAAATCACACTATCACGCTTGAATTCCATCATGAATAAGTTTTTTTCTGGAAAATTCTCACCAAAATACTTTTGTTATTTCCTTCTCCATTTTACAAACAAATCCACAAAGACATAATACCATGAACGTTTATTTGTTACGGGTAGCTTTACTAAATGTGCATTGTGTTGTATAGTCGGGCTCGTTCGACTTCTGTCCTTTATTTTCAAATTTGAACAATATTTCCCATATTTATCCTGATTTTGGAGACTTGGAGTTCCCATTGAATCTCACTGGATATCGGTTATATAAGGTTATTCTAGACTAAGGTAGTTAAAAAACAAGTTAAAAAGCAGTAAGTTCGGCCGGGCCGAACTTTTAATACCCTCCACCATTTGCAACGAATTTGGAAATTGTTAAAAAATAAAATCCTTAAAAAATTCTTTTAAAATTTTAAAAATACCGAATATAGCCGTTATATTGGGGTCTATACGACGTGGACATACATAGGCATTGTTTGTCATAAGCCATTACCATATTCAAATTCGAAACTTGAAATAAACAGAGAATAATGTGGCTAAAATCATCAAAATATCGTATATAAGGAGGTGCCGTTATATCGGAGCTGTGCGAAGACCTGGACCAGCATAGACAATTTTTTGTAACAGGCTGTAGCATCCATTACGAACTTCAAATACCACATCTCAAACAATTTCGGTGGGTATTGTACCTAAAATCGTCAAAATACCGAATATAGGGAGGTACTGATATATGGGGCCTATACGAAGACCTGGACCCGCACAGACAATTTTCTGTCACAGACTGTAGTTCCCATAACGAACTTCAAATACCAATTTTGAAACAAGTCCGGTGAATAATATTGCTAAAATCATCAAAATGTCTTAGGGTGTAGTATCCATTTTAAACTTCAAATACCAAATTTGAAACAATTCCCGTGAATAATGTCGCTAAAATCATCAAAATTCCGAATATCGGGAGGTACCGTTATATGGGGGCTATACGAAGACGTGGACCTGCACAGACAATTTTCCGTATTATGGTGTAGTATCCATTTTGAACTTCAATTGCCAACTTTGAAACAATTCCCGTGAATAATGTCGCTAAAATCATCAAAATACCGAATTTAGGGAGGTACCGTTATATGGGGGCTATATAACTTAACCTGCCTACTGGAAAAATAAACATGTGTGCAAAATTTTAGCCATCTATCTCAATTCATTCGAAAGATAGCGTGATTACAACAGACAGACAGACAGACAGACGGACATCGCTAAATCGACTTAGAATTTTACGCTGATCAAGAATATATATACTTTGTTGGGTCTGATATGAGTATTTCGAGGAGTTACAAACGGAATGACAAAGTTAATATACCCTCCTTTCCAAGGTGGAGGGCATAACAAGTAAGCAAAGGCTATAATCATGTGGGGCCGACCATGTTATACCCTACTACACTACAATATGTTAGAAGCCCCCTTATGTCCAAATCCATTTTGGAAGATTTCGCTTTTGAAATTATGTCACGGTGCATAGCCCAGGTATTACCCTCCGTATTTTGACCAGGGACATTTGCTCAATATTTACGCACTCCGTCGTGGTGTTAGTTGTTGTGGTCCATTTTAAAGCTAAATATAATCCAATGGTCATCCAAAATGCCAGAATTCTTCCCTGTCCATAACGCTCTTCTCAGGCGTGTCGAATGGCTTCAATTGTGTGATCACGAAATTGTTTCTGTTTTTGGTTCATTTGAACCCCTAACATTTGGCGATCATCTCCAAAAGCAAGAGGAACTTCTGTATCTCTAAATTTAGACTCATCTATATGATTTTCTTGTCTACGATATTTGGCTATATTCGTCAACGAAATCAGCAGAAAAATGCTAGAAGTTCGCCTTTTGTGTATTCCGGATATCGCCTGTAAGCAATGTTGGTATTTTTCAGCGAGAAATAGTGGTCCATTCTACCCGCTGTCTTTGGTTTCCGTTTGGTTTCCTTTGGTTTCCATTTATGACCTTTATAACGGCTGAAAAATCAGGAAGATTTTTAGTTGTTGGTCCATTTCAACCCCTAAATATATTGCGGACATCTTTGAAACAATAGGCCTAGCCCTTCTGCGCCAAACCCTACCCTTTTCGTGAAGATCGGATGATAATTGCAATCTGCATATAATAATCCCAACCTATGTTGTAAGGTGAAAAAATGTTACAAAATATACACTTCAATATTTTAAGTCAAATTGAAAAAATCGCATGCGATAAAAAATATGAAAAAATAAAAAAAATGTCACAAATTACTACAAAATCGATATTAATATCATCATAGGCGTCTTTTTTTGGGGATTTTTTTAGATTTTATACTTTTATACCAAGAGGGCATTCTGAATTGACAACAATTGTCAAAATCGGTCCAGCCATTCTTGAGATATAATCATTCTAGCTAACATCCCCTTCCTTGGTATATACACATTGTATATATTTCGCCATATATAACCGATATATTTACTATCGGCATCTACATAACGGTCAGAATTGACCTGTTCGTCTATTTATGATTTCGCCGGGATTAAAAATATTCACGGTTTAATGGAAAATTCGACTTTTATTTAACACAAATATTGTGGCCTATTTCACTCACTAAATATTACCCGATAACCATCAAAATTGGAAGGTTTCTGCCAAGCCATAAGCTCTAGCCCCATGCTAACTTCCGCGTTGATTGGTCTATAATTGCGACCTGTAGAGCAACTGCAAAATCAGGAATAAAATCTTTAAAATATCTAATATAGGAAGGTGCCGATATATGGGGGATATACAATATTGTGTGGATTTTCAGATAATTCCGTTGGAAAAAGTGGCTAAAATCATCAAAATACCGAATATAGGGGAGTACCGTTATATGGATGATATACGATATTGTGGACCTATATAGACAATTCCGTTTCAGGGGTAAAGTGCTTACAAAGAACTCCATGTGTGGATTTTCAGACAATACGATTGTAAAATCATCGAAGTACCGAATATCGCGGGGTACCGTTATATGGGTGCTATACGTTGTCGTTAACCTATATAGAGAATTCTCTGTCGGGAGGTAAAGTGCTCACAGAGAACCCCTTGTGTACAATGAACCCCTTGTGACCATTCCGTTGAAAAATATGGCTAGAAACATCAAAATACCGAATATCGGGGCTACCGTTATATGAGGGCTATACGATGTCGTGGACCTATATAGATAATTCTCTCCCGAGGTATAAAGTACCCACAAGAACTCCTTGTGTGGATTATCAGTCAATTCCATTGAAAAATGTGGCTAAAATCATCAAAATACCGAATATCGGGGGGTACCGTTATATGGGGGATGTACGATATCGTGGACCTGTATAGACAATTCTCTCTCAGGGGGTAAAGTACTTGCAAGGAACTACTTGTGTGGATTTTAAGACAATTCCATTGAAAAATGTGGCTAACATAATCAAAATACCGAATATCGGGGGGTACAGCTATATGGGGGATATACGATATCGTGAACCTATATAAACAATTCTCAAAATTCTCATAATGGACTCCTTTTGTGTAATTTCAGACAATTCCGTTGAAAAATGTGGCTAAAATCATCAAAATGCCGAATACCGGGGGGTACCGTTATATGGAGGCTATACGATATTGTGGATCTATATAGATAATTCTCTGCCGAGGTGTAAAGTACCCACAAGGAACTACTTGTGTGGATTTTTAGACAATTCCATTGAAAAATGTGGCTAACATCATCAAAATACCGAATATCGGGGGTATCTTTATGTGGGGGCTAACGATATCGTGGTACCGTGGACAAACGGAATGACGAACTTAATATACCCTCCATACTATGTATGGTGGAGGGTATTAAAAAATCTTTGTGAACTGTCATCCTAAACACTATATGATCGTTCTCTGTAATTAATCTCAAATTGGTTGTTTGTCCTGCAGTACATAGTTATTGGCCCGAAACATATTGATAAAAGTACACTTAATTTCTTCAATTTAGTGTTACAGTTCCTGGTTCGTCGACCTGGAGGAGGACTGTATTATAGGAAAGGCTGATATCTACGAAAATATCGAAACTGGTGATACAATGTGTATGCTGGTTGTTTTGCTGTTTTTCTGTCAACGCGTAATTTAAAAGAAACTCTAAAGAAACAACATTTACACGCTTTCATTTTCCCTGTCCCTATTGTATGCACAACTTATATTTACATGTGTAATTATTTTCGCCTCTTCTGTCTTTCATTAACAGGCGAATAAATATAGTAGCGCGATTTTCTTCATTTAATTATCATCATAATTTGTGTTATTATTTACATTTATCTTGTTCACCATTAACACTCTCCACTTTCGGGTGGATGTTTCTGCGAAATATCCAATTATGCTCAATTACAGAAGTAATTTTATTTCAACAAACGGACCACAAGCAGCGAGCCTGCGAGCCAACCAGCCAGCCAGCCCGACCGACACTGAAGAATCATCTTTGTAATTTTGCAGCCAACATTAAAATGGAATCCAGCCGGTTTTGTTTAACAATATCTGGCAATCCTTTACACATTCGCCTGAAAATTAATTACAAAATTAATAATAACAATAAGAAGAACAACAACAAAGCAAGCAAGCTTAAAGTTTTCCATTACAAACAACAACAATGAAGCGGAAAAATTAAAACAATGGTCGTGCTGATGTGGGCCGTCTTGCCATGTGTAATTATTTGCATTCGTTTATAAATTATCAGCGAGTAAAGGCGAGAGGACATTACATTCGTGGTTGTGTTGTTGTAAAGGATAACGTAATAGTTTCGTTGCAATATAGTTTCGTTGCAAAATATCCGTTGGAAATGTTGATGCTAGGTTACAAACACTACACTTAATCCAAGCCAAGTTGGCTGTGCTCTCAACAAATTAGTATAGCAAAACTAGTGAGGAAAGGTCAAAAGTTAAGTGGACTCAACCAATTGCCAAGATTGATTTATTCATTCATTTGGTGCACAATAAACCTAATATCGGATACTGATGTAATTGGAGCTATATGCAAATCTGATCCGATTTTGATACAATTTAACAGACGCATATGTGGGCTTTATCTTATATCTGGTAGCACATATCATTCTTGTGGCGTGCATATTACGAATGTGAGGGATTTAAATACAAAATCGGGTGAAACATATAAAAATTATGTAACACCTCGAAATATTGGTTTCTCGCCGAGCTGAGTCAATCTAGCTATGTATGTCCGTCCGTCCATCTGTTCATGGCAATTTGTTATCACTCTACAGGTCGCTATTATGGTCCAATTTTCACGACATTTAGAATGGAGGTGGGGCTAGAGCCAGAATAGAAGCCTACTGCTTTTGGAGATGATCGCATAATTTGTAGGAGTTGAAATGGACCAAAAACTGATAAATTTTCATGATTTTGTAGTTGCTCTACAGGCCGTTATTATAAAACAATCGAAGCGGAAGTAAGCATGGGGACAGAGCTTAGGGCTGGGCAAAAGCCCAATTTTGATGGTCATCGGGTAAAATTTTTTTTAAATATTAGTAAAATTTTCCATTAAACCGCGAATATTTTTAATCCCGTCGAAAGGTAAATTCCGGCCGTTACGAAGATGCTTATAGTACATATATCGGATATATATATCGAAATATATACAATGTATATACAACGGAAGGAGATGTTAGCTAGAAAGTTTATGTCTCCGATCAGAATGCTTTCTTGGCATAAAAGTATAAAATCTAAAAAAATGCATAAAAATATGACAATATTCATGTTACTAAAGACTTTGTAGTATTTTGTAACATTTTTTTATACCCTCCACCAAAAAGGATGGACGGTATATTAAGTTCGTCATTCCGTTTGTAACTCATCGAAATAATCATTTTAGACCCAACAAAGTATATATATTCTTGATCGGCGTAAAATTCTAAGACGATTTAGCCCTGTCCGTCCGTCTGTCCGTCTGTTGTAATCACGCTACAGTCTAAACGAATTAAGATAGGAAGCTAAAATTTTGCAGGCAGGTCAAGTTCGAAGATGGGTTATATCGGTCCACGATATCGTATAGACCCCATATAACGATAGCCCCGATATTCAGTATTTTGATGATGATAGCCACATTTTTCAATGGAATTGTCTGAAAATCCACACAAGCAGTTCCTTGTGGGTACTTAATACCTCCTTGTGGGTACTTTATACCTCGGCAGAGAATTATCTATATAGGTTCACGATATCGTATAGCCCCCATATAACGGTACCCCCGATATTTGGTATTTTGATAATTTTATCCACATTTTTCAATGGAATTGTCTGAAATTTCACAAAAGGAGTCCCTTGTGGGCATTTTACTCTCTCAAAAGGTATTGTCTATATAGGTCCACGATATCGTATATCCCCCATATAACGGTACCCCCCGATATTCGGTATTTTTATGATTTTACCCACATTTCTTATCGGAATTGTCTGAAAATCCACACAAGGAGTTCCTAGAGGGTACTTTATACCTCGACAGAGAATTATCTATATACGTCCACGATATCGTATAGCCCTTATATAACGGTACCCCCGATATTCGGTATTTTGGTGTTTTTAGCCATATTTTTCAACAGAATGTTAACAAGGGGTTCTTTGTACACAAGGGGTTCTTTATGAGCACTTTACCCCCCGACAGAGAATTCTCTATATAGGTTAACGATATCGTATAGCCCCCATATAACGGTACCCCTCGATATTCGGTATTTTGATGATTTTAGCTATATATTCCAATGGTATTCTCTGAAAATCCACACAGGGATTTCTTTGTGAGCACTTTAACCCCTGAAAGGTATTTGTCTATATAGGTCCACAATATCGTATATCCCCCATATAACGGTACCCCCGATATTCGGGATTTAGATGATTTTAGCCACATTTCCCAATGGAATTATCTGAAAATCCACACAAGGAGTTCCTTGTGAGTACTTTACCCCCAGACATAGATTTGTCTGTATAGGTCCACAATAGCGTATATCCCCCCATATATCGGCACCTTCCGATATTAGGTATTTTAAAGATTTTAACAGAATTTTCAATGGATATTATTTTTTGAATATTTTCTAATTCGTTCCAAATGGTGGAGGGTATTCAAAGTTCGGCCCGGACGAACTTACTGCTTTTTTACTTGTTTATTTTTTCATATTTTTTATCGCATGTAATTTTTACAGTTTGACTTATAATATTGAAGTGTATATTTTGTAATATTTTTTTTTGCCTTACAACACAGGTTGGTGATATTATATACAGATTGCAATTATCGTCCGATCGTTACGAAATTTTTCACAAGGGTACGGTTAAGCTCAGAAGGGCTAGACCTATTGTTTTCAAAGATGTCCGCAATATATTTAGGGGTTGAAATGGACCAACATCTAAAAAAACTAAAGGTCACAAATCGAAACCAAAGGACACGAAATCTCGCATGAAATTAGAGTTTAGGACAGCGGGTAGAATGGACCACTACTTTGTGTGAAAAATACCTACATTACTTGCAGGCTCGTTATCGAATATGGGCAATCATCATAGAAGAACAAATCGTACAAATGAGTCTAAATTTGGAGATACAAAGGGGCCTTTTGCTTTTGGAGGTGATCGCAAACTATTTAGGAGTTCAAAGGAATCAAAAACAGAAAAAAATTCCTCATCACACAATTGAAGCCAATCGACACGTCTGAGAAGGGAGTTAAAGTCAGGGAAGAATTCTAGCATTTTGGATGACATTGGATTATATTTAGCTGTAGAATGGACCACAAAAACTAACAGCACGATGGAGTGCGTAAATATTAGGCAAATGTCCCTGGTCAAAATGCTAAGGGTAATATCTGGGCAGTGCTACGTGACATAATTTTAAAAGCAAAATCTTCCGAAATGGACATAAGGAGGCTTCTAACATATTGTAGTGTTGTACGGTATCCCATGGTCGGCCCCGCACGGCTATAGCCTTTGCTTACTTGTTATACCCTCCACCAAAAACGGTATGGGGGGTATATTAAGTTCGTCATTCCGTTTGTTACTCATCGAAATAATCATTTTGACCCAACAAAGTATATATATTCTTGATCAGCGTAAAATTCTAAGACGATTTAGCCCTGTCCGTCCGTCTGTCCGTGTGTTGTAATCACGCTACAGTCTAAACGAATTAAGATAGGAAGCTAAAATTTTGCAAAAATCTCTCTTTTGTCTGCAGGCAGGTCAAGTTCGAAGATGGGCTATATCGGTCCACGATATTCGGTATTTTGATGATTTTAACCACATTTTGCAATGGAATTGTCTGAAAATCCACACAAGTAGTTCCTTGTGGGTACTTTATTCCTCGGCAGAGAGTTATCTATATAGGTCCACAATATCGTATAGCCCCCATATAACGGTACCCCCACGGTATTCGGTATTTTGATGATTTTAGCCACATTATTCAATGGAATTGTCTGAAATTCCACAAAAGGAGTCTCTTGTGGACATTCTACCTCTTCAAAAAGAATTGTACCCCCGATACCGATATTCGGTATTTTGATGTTTTTAGCCATATTTTCAACGGAATGGTCACAAGGGGTTCTTTGTGAGCACTTTACCCCCGACAGAGAATTCTCTATATAGGTTAACGATAACGTATGGCTCCCATATAACGATACCTCGCGATATTCGGTATTTTGAAATTTTAAAGATTTTAAAAGAATTTTTAATGGATTTTATTTTTTTTTTTTTTGAAAATTTTCTAATTCGTTCCAAATGGTGGAGGGTATTTAAAGTTCGGCCCGACCGAACTTACTGCTTTTTTACTTGTTTTTTTATATACTTGCTTCTAGACGGAATTCGGTTGGATGTGCCAAAATTCGTTTCGACTGATATTGGCCATTTTGTGCTCAATTAACCCGAAATCGGTTGACGACATATATGGTAGCTATATCTAAAATTGAATCGATTCTCACCAATTTCAATAGGGTTCGTCCTTGGGCTAAACAAATATTGTTGGGAAAATGTCATCTCAATCGGATAATAAATACGACCTGCATTTTGTTCACAATAGTACATGGACAGACGGACGGACAAACAAACTGGCATGTATAAATCGACTCCGAAAGTGATTCTATGAAGATCCTCAAAAGTAACTATGGGTCTATCTCGTTTCCTTCTCAATGTTACAAACAAATGCACAAAGTCATAATACCCTAACCACTCTGTGGTAATAATATAATATATAATACCCTAACAGCAGACTTCAAAGCATGATAGGGAGAGTATATTAAACTTGTCATTCGCCTACCTGTCCGTCTAGTCAAACTAGTTCGAATATTGAATACCGATACGTATTAAAAGTTCAACCCGGGCGTATTATTCAGGCATGCAATTTTGGCTTAAACTTAATTTCCTTTGATAAATATTACTAGAAAGCTCCTACGACCTTATATGAGTAAAATGGAATTTATATTAAGTGAACTAATGTTTGATTTTTATACAACTTTTTGAAAATTGAAAACCTAAAAAACTTTGTGCAGCCTATTTTAGTACATTTACATTTAGTTTGATTTTTTAAACAATCATAATATTTGGATTTCCAAGAAATTAGTAAAATCTATGCATACATTTGGCATAGAGCCATCTTTGTCCGCAGACAGGTCAAGTTCGAAGATGAGTTATTTATAATTTTCGGACTTTTTTGTGTTTATCTTCAAAATCACCTCCAAATCTTTCACCTTTATAATAAAGGTGACCTAATGCAGAATTTTGGATTTCAAGTTAACTTAAAAACCAAATGTAGTACTATTTAGTACTGTCCGAAGCCATGTCCTTATTTCCACCTTACCCACCAGCAGTGACCCCAATATCATCATGTCAAAATTTTCAGCTCCATCCGTTCACCCAAACTTAAATTGTATCAAATTTAGTACAGTTTTACACCTAGTATGCTTTTCCAAAATATCTCCGTATGTCAATACTACTTCTCAAATCTAACTAAATACCTATCAAGATATTTCCGAAACCATTTTCAAAACATAACCCAAGTCACTTTTAACGACGTAGCGGTGACTGATCAAAAGAGGTGCGCGGAGTATTTTAACCGTCAATTTGTAGAGCACCCCGAGAGCGACAGGGCGAGGCGAAGAGTACTACGTCGTATCAGATACCTTCCGCCGAGGAGGAACCACTACAGTTTACGATGGGTGATGTTGGAAATGTCATCCGGAACGCTAAGTCATACAAAGCGTTGGGCCCGGACGGAATCTCAATGGTAATGCTGAAACAGCTGGATAAGCCGGGAGTCGAGTACCAAACGAAAGTTCTCAACCTGTCGCTAGCCACCCACGCAGTGTCCGAGGCCTGGAAAATGGGCCGGATGGCCCCTCTACTGAAGCCAGCAAGGCGAATCGTACATTTCGCTTTTGTCGATTTCGCTTTTTTCGCCAGTAGCAAAGACTCTTGAGGCTTTACTCCTCCCCAGCATTAGAGGAAGCTATCCAGTTGCCAACCGTCCACAACATAGTACCACAACAGCATTACATGCCATTTCCGCACATATAAGTAGAGGATTGAACCAGAACAAGCCGTGTGACAGAACAGTGTTGGTAGCCCTTGACCTATCAAAGACATTTGATACGGTCAATCATGCTACACTGTTTGAGGACGTGTAGAAAACCACCCTCCGGCCAAGTTTGAAATGCTGAATAATCAACTATATGTCCAAAGACCGTAGAGTGAAACAGGGAGTTCCCCAAGGTGGGGTGATATCTCCGGAACTTTTTAAGCTCTACCTTTCCGGAATTCCTCGCCCTCCAGACGGCATAGAGATCGTGACATAAGCGTAAGATTGTACGATCATGTCGTCGGGCTTAGTGGTCGATGACATATGTGAAGGGCTGAACCTCTATCTCGCGGAGCTTGCCGCATACTTCCACGCGAGGAATATGAGACTATCCGCCACGAAATCAACGGCCAAACTCTTTACCACGTGGTCTGCGAAGATGAGAAAACAGCTGAATGTGCAGGTCGAGGGGAAATTAATACCGACCACGAACTACGCCAAGATTCTAGGGGTCACATTCGACAGCATGTTCAAGTCGTCCGCGCAAACCACAGCTATCTGCGACAAAATGAAAAGTAGGAACAAGGACCTCAAGGCATTAGCCGGCAGCACTTGGGGTGCGGACAAGGAAACCTTGTTGAACTCTTATAATGCGATAGGTCGGTCTGTGGTCAGCTATGCGGCTCCAGTGTGGCCTGCGAATACTAGTTCTACACAGTGGAAGCACATCCAGACCTGCCAGAACGCTGCCCTGAGAACTGCGACAGGGTACCTTCTCATGACATCAGTGGACCATCTACATGAGGAGGCGAAAGTCCTTCCCTTACGTCAGCATAATCATATACTACTGCTACATTAAGTCAATCTCCTATCACAAAGCCTTTTTATTATATATATAGATATGTCGTTTCTTTGGACAAGAAGAAACAATGTCCCCTTCAAATAGCCGCCAAAGTATATTTAAATATACATCCACGCATACCAACATACACCAAACAATTGTTTACCACAAATTAAATGAGTATATAATTGTATTTATAAATAACCTAAGTTTGTAGTTTATAATTTACAATTAATAATAGTAGGACCAATAAAAATCCCTATTTATCCTATTATGGGGAAATCAATTTAAAATGTAAATAGCTTATATCGAAGAAAAATAAATAAATAACCCCTTTGTTTAAATCATAAATCTAAAAATATCGAAGGTCATAACTTTCTCTTCCCACTTCTTCAAATCAAATTATCAACATGAAAATTATTTGTCACCGAGTGTGTCTATTATTAAATCGTATAATTCTAACTACATTTCATTATTACACACAGATTTTGAAAATTAGATTAGGCCACCTGTAACATACAATTTAAATCTAAAATCGAATAAACGTGAATGAACGTGACTGGGAAAATATAGAAATTAAAATTAAAACGCCCTTCGACACAAGTAACGAACATCATTGGCATCACCACACCGACAAATATCTAACGAAGTATAATGACCCCCCTGAGCATTGCGTGTGATTATTTTCATTTTAGTTTTATTAAAAATTGTAATTTTAATCCTACAGAAAAAGGAGAAATAGAAATATAATTGAACACGTAGCGGTAGTAATCGTCTAAGGAGCTGTACATACAATATTTTTATTTTTGTTGGTATGACACACCACACCAAAAAACAATATAACAGCGAATATTTGGATTTTTTTGACTTGGGAATTTACTTTCGTTTATAAGGGTAGGTTGGGATTGGAAAAGATAGTATCTTTCATGAACATTTAATAATAATATGAGATTCTAATTCGACAAGAAGTTTTTATACCCTCCACCATACTATGGAGGGTATATTAACTTTGTCATTCCGATTGTAACTCCTCGAAATACTCATTTTAGCGTAAAATTTTAAGTAGATTTAGTTATGTTCATCTGACTGTCCGTTTCAATCACACCTTTTAAACGAATTGAGATAGAAGGCTAAATTTTTGCAAACATGAGTATTTAGCCAGTAGGCAGGTTTAGTTTGCAAATGTGTCGGTCCACATCCTCATTCCAATTTTCGGTATTTTGGCGAATTAAATCACATTTTCTAACCTACTTGTTTAACTTTTTCACGTTTTTTCTTATATACCCCATACAACGATACTCCGCGATATTCGGTATTTTCGGAATTTAAGTCACATTTTCTACCGGAATTGTTAACAATGCCGCATTTAGGGTTCGTAAAGGGTTCTATCAGCTGTGGCAGATCATTTTCTAAGTATAGGCTATATAAATAGGGTATAGTTAGGGTGAGATGAAAAAACTGCAACTAAATTTAGACTCGTCCGACAACTGTTAAAATTATTCCAGCGACAGCTCATTATATTGTTTACAAGCGTAAAAAATATTTTGGGTCGTGAACTGAACATATCGCAATATTCCATTCGACAAATATTGAAAAATAACTCGATTTAAAGCCATTGAAATTCCAAAAGGTGCTTCAACTTACACCGCAACAGAAAGAAAATAGACTCAAAAGAGCTCAAGATTTGCTTTGCTTGGCCGAAAGTGGTGAACTTTCGAATTTGGTTTTCTCCGATGAGAAAACATTCGTTGTCCAGCAGTTTTCAAACAAACAAAATGATCGTGTTTACTTGCCAAAGGGTCAGCTGAAAATGTGCATCTTCCGTTGGCCACCAGAACTCAAGCGCCGGCCATGGTGATGGTGTGGGCCGCCATAACAGCCGATGGTCGCTCTCCGCTCGTATTAATCGACCGTGGCATCAGAATAAATGCCGAATATTATCGAGAAAATATTCTGGAGGGTGTAATAAAGCCTTGGGCACGCAAATATTTTGGCCGAAGACCATTCCAACAGGACTCAGCACCATCGCAATCAGGCCGATTGCGCCACCCCAGAATTGTTACAAAATGAGGTTCCTCGCTTCATTTCCAGCGCACAATGGACAACAAAATCTCCGGATACCAATCCGTTGGACTATAGTGTCTGTAGTATTTTGAAATGCAAGGTTGGCACTAAAGAATACCAAAGTGTCGATTACCACATGCTAGCGCTTCGCCTGGATTAGACCAAAATACCGCAGAGTAACATTCGGGGGCAGCGTTTGACGATTTCATTGGCCGTTGGAGGCCATAATTCGTGCCAAAGGTGATCAATTTGAACAAATCTAAACGTATTCTGAAATTTGATGCTATTTCCGATATATTTTGCTTTCATTCAATAAAATTAAAAAAAATATATAAAAATTATGGCGTTTGACTTTCTTGCAGTTTTTTTTATCTCACACTGTATAGGGCCACGTTTTGCTAAAGCCCCCAACGTTCGGTATTCTGATGATACTAGCCATATTTTTCGGCGGAATCATTTAAAATTCGGTTTGTAGATTCGATTCTGAATTCTGTGGACTGCTGGAAAATACAAATTGTTTTCATTATCGATCTAAGGCGGTACCTCCGAGTATTTGGTATTTTGGTGATTTTAGCCACATTTTTTCTTTTTACAGATTTTAATTTTATTTTGAAACTCGCAATTGATGAAAATCACTCAGCAGAGAACCGGTAACATTGACTTTACGGCATTAAGCATTAAAACTTTTTACCAAGTGATTTTACTAGCAAAAATGGAAGTGGACTCAATACTCAATCCCGGTTCTTTTATTTTTAAAGTTTTTTTTTTATCTCATGGTGGAGACAATTTAAAGTTAGACCCGGCCAAACCTAACGCGTTTTTATACCCTCCACCGTTGTTTGTAACATCTCGAAATATACTTTATAGACTCCACAAAGTATATATAATCTTGATCAGCATAAAATTCATATGTCAATTTAGGCATGTCCGTCCGTCTACCGATACCACTTCAGATTCCGAACGAAATGAAGTAGCTTAAACGAATTTTACTCAAATGTGTGTAAGGTCTCCAGGACTTTTGGTATTGAAAACATAGTCCATAGGTCCACGTTCTTGTATGGTCCCAATATAACTTTACCTACAGATGTTTTAATCAAAATTTTAACCCGATATAAAAACAAGTAAGCAAAGTCTACAGTCGAGCGGGGCCGACCCTTGAATACCCTACAACACTATAATAAACGATACAGTTTGTATAAGTGAGATACTCGAAAGAATTCCACAAGATATTGTGACAAATAATAAAAGAAAACCATCAGGTTTCGTTCTCTAATTTTCGAATAATAGCAACTTAAACTAATTTGCTCATTTCCAATTTATTGGTAGATGTTGCACGTAAATGGTCTTCCTAGATCTGGAACCAATATTTCGCAAAGACCTATAATCTCTCTGAATTGGCAAAAGATTAACATTTATTATTGGTTTTTGACTAAAATGCATCTATATGAAATACAGACATTTGACTATATTCTTCAACGAAATCAGCGTTAACGAAATAGTCAGAAGTGCGTCTTTCCTGTATTTGTGAATTCTCCTAAGTCACTGGAATGGACATTTTTGTATTTTGTCTACAAAAGTTAGCAAACTATTTCACACATTGAATATTTTTGGATGGTCATTCAAAACTGCTTGGCTTTTGCAATGTCCGGTAACCCCCATTTAAATATGCGTGAGGATCGGGCAATAATTACGACCGGCTGACAATTTTGCAGTTTTTTGGTTCATTTCAACCCCTAAATATATGGCGATCATCTCCAAAAAGAGTAGGCCTCTATTCTGACCCTCATCTTATCCCCATGCAAAATTTCGTAAGGATCGGGCCATAATTGCGACCTGTAGCGGGTTTACAAATTAACATGGACAGACGGACGGACGGACATACATAGCTAGATCGACTCAGCTCGGCGATCTAGGAAGATCCATATATACTTTCCTATATGGGAAACCAATATTTCGAGGTGTTACATAAATTCTGGCCCAATCAAACTTATAATACCCCCAACACATAGTGTTGTAGGGTATAAACATGCTTGCATTGAACTGTACAGCCCCTATATAACTATACCTCCACATATTCGGTATGTTGGTGATTTGTGTCACACTTTTCATGTTGTTAAAGTGTTTCATATTTGGAATTTGAAGTGAAGCGAAGCCTTTGCAGGTCCACGTCTTCGTACAGCTTTCATAACGGTATTCGTGATTTTAGCGACATTACTCACCGGAATTGTATTGAATCCCGTATTGGAAGTTCCGTCTGTGACAAATAACTGCCAATACATAGCCTCCATATAACGATACCTCCCTACATTCGGTATTTTGGGGATATTAGCGGCATTATTCACCGGAATTGTTTAAATTTTCGTATATGTAGGGAGTTGACGTTATATTGGCGATATCCAAGAGAATACAATGGCACATTACTAGATTCGGTATTTTTATGATTTCAACGATGTCCGTCTCTCTTTGTTTGTTTGTTGAAGTCACGATACAGCCAACATTATTTGACGTACAGCTTAAAAATTTGGCAGAACAACGTGCATTGCGTCTAGGATGGTTGGAATTGAAACTGAAATATATCGATCTACCCCCATATAACGGTACCTTCCGATATTCGGTATTTTGATAATTTTTGTCACACTTTTCCACGGACTTGTCTAAAAATTGGTATTTGTATTTCATAATGGATTATAATTCTGGTGGCGGAACAGTGTATGTATAGGTCTACGGATTTGCCCCATATAACGGTTCCTCCCAAAATTCGGTATTTTGATTATTTTTGCCACAATTTTCCACGGATTTGTCTGAAAATAGGTTTTTGATGTTCGTAATGGGTTCTAGCTCCGCGTTTTCGTCGTAACGTGTTCAAATGTGGCAGTTAAGAAGATTTATTAGATAGTAATCCTTGAAGTATAAAATTGTCGATATAGGTTCCCGTTTTGATATGGCTCCCATATAACGGCTTCTCCCACTCTTGATTTTTTGAAGAGTTTAATAGCATTATCCAAACGGTCTTAGTATTAGTTTAAAGTGCAACACGTTTGACACGTTTACCCAAAGATAGATGGTTTCAAAAGTTCGGATGGTTTTAAAAGTTCGGCCTGGCCTTGTTGTACCAAATTCCGTTACACATTTCAAATTTGAAGACTGTATCTATAACCATTCAATTGATATGTGCATACAAAATCTAATTTTTTATGGAGATATCTCCGATGCTGATGCTATATCTCGAGTTCCAAGTGGAATTTCAAAAAAATTATATAGCCTATGTTAGTTTCAGGTTATGATGTAGTATATTGTTAAGCAGTTTTTATACCCTCCACCAAAAAAGTATGGAGGGTACATTAAGTTCGTCATTCCGTTTATAACTCATCGAAATAATCATTTTAGACCCAACAAAGTGTATATATTCTTGACCTGAATGACCTGACGGACCTGTCCGTCCGTCTGTCCGTCTGTTGTAATCACGCTACAGTCAAAACGAATTAAGATAGAAAGCTAAAATTTTGCACAGATCCCTCTTTTGTCTGCAGGCAGGTCAAATTCGAAGATGAGCTATATCGGTCCACGATATCGTATAGCCCCCATATAACGGTACCCCCCGATATTCGGTATTTTGATGATTTTAGCCACATATTCTAATGGAATAGTCTGAAAATTCACACAAAGAGTTCTCTGTGAGCACTTTACTTCCTGACAGTGAATTGTCTATATAGCTCCACGATATCGAATAGCCCCCATATAACGGTACCCCCCGATATCCGGCACTTTTATGATTTTAGACACATTTTCCAATGGAATGGTCTGAAAATCCACACAAGGAGTTCCTCGTGAGTACTTTATCCCTTGAAAGAGAATTATTTATATAGGTTTTGATGATTTTAGCCACATTTTCCAATGGAATGGTCTGAAAATCCACACAAAGAGTTCCTCGTGAGTACATTATCCCTTGAAAGAGAATTATTAATATAGGTTTTGATGATTTTAACCACATTTTCCAATGGAATTATCTGAAAATCCACACAAGGAGTTCCTTGTGAGTATTTTACCCCCAGACATAGATTTGTGTATATAGGTCCACAATATCGTATATCCCCCTATATGTCGGCACCTTCCGATATTAGGTAATTTTAACAGAATTTTTAATGCAATTTTTTTCTTTGAAAATTTTCTAATTCGTTCCAAATGGTGGATTGTATTCAAAGTTCGGCCCGGCCGAACTTACTGCTTTTTTACTTGTTCAGTCTATAAATTACAAACAAACCTACAAATATTTTCATCTCTTAGAAGAAGATAGAATAATGAGGCAAATGGTATTCATTTAGGTCGATCCCTTTAAAATTTGGAATGATTACAACAGCCAAAATGTGCCTAATCGAATTAACGTTCTTAGACCCTGGGTGGTAATGGAAGAAATTCGACTTCGAAATATTTTTTTTCTATGTTGAAGCAAGTGTGAAAAGGTAATACATCGGACCACTCTCTTTGGTTGATCTTTGTCTTTGGCTACATTGATATTTGATTTCGAAGGTAATTTTGTAATGCTCTCAGCTAACAAATTGTCACTTGTTGTTTTAAGCTTTTGTACAACAGCACTTGCTGTTACCTTTTATTCTTATACCATGAATGAAAATAATAATTTTCTTGAATTCCCCATAAACCCATTTCCTAAATTTCGATCCAAACCAATACACAAATATCTTGTTCTTTTCGTTAAGTTAAAGAGGATTAGTTATCCTGCAATTAAATTTTTTTTAACTTTCCACTGCTATAGCGTCATACGTATGGGGATATTAAAAAATTGTGATTTACTTTAAATACATATGTCGATGTGTTTCTATAAATAATACTTCCTCAAAATAGGCACGTAACATCTAATCCTAGACGACTATGCCCGGTTAAGTGTCGTGACAGAAATAATAATAAATAGCCCTTGATTGAAGTGTACCGAAGGCAGTCATCAACATTGGTTCGATTCGATAAGTTATCGTTGTCTCTTAGGAAGTTCGTGTGTGATTTGATTTCCATTTTTGTAGTTTCAACTTGTCGGATTAGTGTCGTGTCTTCCTTTCTTTTTAAATCTCAATCAATAAAATTAAATAAAACAATTAAAAAATAATAAAAATGAATTTGATTTTGATGATGACTTTAATTTCATTGCAACTGTGCAATGCCGAACATATTCTAATGATAACCATGGGTGGCACGAAATCTCATAAAATACCATTTTGGGAATTGGCCAAAGGACTTATCAAAAAGTAAGTGCATAATCAGCATCGTATCTTTCCTGGTGGTGTTCATTCATTATGTTCTGCCCTTTTTTGTTCTGGGAAAACAAAAGGGGACACCATGTTACTTTCCTCAGTGGATTCAAAGCTGATTTTCACATTGATGGCCTCAAGGAAATCACACCATTGCATTTGGTCCATTACATCCAGAACTACACAGATTGGGATTTGGTGGGAGCACGTTATGCCCACAAAACTCCAGTGCCGCTTTGGCAGGCACTACGGTATCCAGCCGAGGTAATTTTCATATGTGTCTGATGTTTTATTGTCGTTGTACTCGTAGTTGTTGGTTGAATGTTCTCCCCGAAATAGTCCTTCTTTTGTCCACTGCATGTCTGTTTAGGGCAGTGGACATTATTGCCTGTTGTCGTTACAAAAATAATTGCTTTGTTCCGATTTCTATTGGTTAGAGCTGAGAGAGAGAACAAAGGGAGATAGAAGGAGAGAGTTTGATGAAGAATTTAACATGGTAATTTGTTGTACGTTGATATTTGAATCACTGCAATCCTTTTGCATAGGCGATGACTTTTAAATCCTTCAAAAACTGCATGTTTTAAAAACAGGTTGAGAAATTGGAAAGGTGGGCGAACACTGTATTTAAAACAAGTAAAAAACACATTAGGTTCGGCCGGTCCGAACTGTTTATACTCTCCACCATTGGGTAAAGAAAACTATTTTATATTTAAAAGTATCTGAATTCAAAAGTGTTCCACTTTAAACTACAAATACCAGTAAGACCGTTTGGATGGTGCAGTTAAGCTTTAAAAAAAAAAAAAACATAAAGTGGGTGATGCCGTTATATGGGGGCCATACAAAAATGGGAATATACAATTTTCGTGGATCAATATGACTTGGATTATCAAATACCGAATATCGGTGGGTATCGTTATATGTTCGCTATAGGAAAACGTGGACCAAAATATTCAATGTTCTGCCACCGGAGCTAGAACCCATTATGATCTACAAATACCAATTTTTAGACAAATCCATGGACAAATGTGGCATAAGTCATCAAAACACCAAATATCGGGGGATACCGTTATATGGGGGATATACCAAAACGTAGATCTATATGCCGTTCTCAGCAGTTGGGCATGGCTCGGTCCACTTTACAACGGATTATTCGCATTGATTTGCATTTGTTCCCGTACAAAATTCAATTGACGCAAAGAATGTTGCCTGCGGACAAGCCTCGTCGATTGGAATGGGCCCAAAGAGTCATCGAAATGGCCGAAGATTACGAGCAATTTTGGAACAAAATTATCGTGTCCGATGAAGCCCATTTCACATTGAATGGGACCATAAATAAGCAAAGTTGCCGTTTTTACGCCACTGAAAATCATTAGGAGATTCAAGAAGTGCCTCTTCATGACGAAAAAGTCACAGTTTGGTGCGGCGTTAGTGCGAAAACGGTCATTGGGCCGTTTTTCTTCCAAAATGAAAATGGCAATGCTGTTTCCATCAATCAGGAGCGTTATCGCGACATGATGACCAATTTTGTGTTGCCAATTATTCGTCGAAAGCGTATGAGGCAGTTCTGGTTTCAACAAGACGGCGCACACAAGTCGCATAACAATTGACTTTCTGAAGAATTTGTTTCCGGGCCGTTTGATGTCGAAAAGTGGTGATTTGGACTGGCCACCGCGTTCGCCCGATTTGACGCCGCCTGACTTCTTCTTGTGGGTATATTTGAAGTCAAAGGTTTACGTTAATAAGCCAAGGACCGTAGAAGAGCTCAAGGACAACATTCGTGAAGAAATAGCCGCTATTCCGGCCGAAATGTTGGCAAAAACGATGGAAAATGCAGCAAAAAGGGCACAATACGTCATCAACGCCAGAGGCGGCCATTTGAGAGATATCATATTCAAAAATTCATGTAAACAAATCTAGTTGAAACAAATTAAATGATTAACATTGCCAACGGCCAAATTTTAATTTTTTTCTTTGATTTAAAAAAAAAAACATGGGTCCGTCGAATATGGGCAACCCTGTACAATCATAAGCCAAATTTAATTAATTTATCCCTTCAACAGTTGCAGTGATTTCCACAGCCAAAATGTGTCTCAAGGAAATAACAGTCTTAGACCCTGGGTCTCATTTGACGAAATCCGTCCTGCCGCTTGTATAGAGCATGCCTTTGAATGTATGTTTTAGGAATATGTTGAGAAAAAGGCAAGGATGACGAACACAATTTTTACAAAATTATTGGATTTTCCACTATTGAATTCTATTACACTATTTTTATTTAAAGTGCGGGCCTGCAATTTAGAAAGTGATATATAGGGGGGATATTTTGATTTTTAATTAAATACTGACAAAATGTTTATTCAATAATTGCAAATACTTGAACTTGACCTGCCTGCAGGCACACGACTATTCTTTTTTCGTTCGTTTCGGGTCTGAAATGATTATTTCTTTGAGTTACAAACGGAATGACAAACGTTATATAGCCTACATATTTTGTAAAAAAAATTATGATACCCTACACCACTATGCATATTTAGTAGAGCTACACATAACAAATAAACGTTTATATCGGGTGAAACATGAGATAAAAAAAACTGCAACCAACTTTAGACTGCTGTCATTTCTAAGCCACTCGTTCGACAGCTGTTAAAATTATTCCAGTGACAGCTCATTATATTGTTTACAAGCGTACAAAAGCATTTTTGTGAGAATTTTCCAGAAAAAAAGTAATTCGTGATGGAATTCAAGCGTGATAGTGTGATTTCTGTATATTTGGCAGGAAAACCACAAGTGGCAATCGTTGGAGCAGTCCAGCATTTAAATCTGAATAAATCTTTTGTGTCTCGTGCCATCGCTCGTTACCGTAATGCTGGTTGCGAAGGCCGATATCAAGGAAGTGGACGGAAGAAAACAGCAACATCTGCAGAAATGGTTCGAAAAGTAAAGAAGCGACTTGATCGAAACCCTCGCCTCAGTGGCCGAAAATGGCTCTTGAGTTGAACATATCGCAATAATCCCTTCCGCAAATATTGAAAAATTGAAATTTCAAAAAGTGCAAAATCTTACACCGCAGCAGAAAAACTAGACTCAAAAGAGGTAAAGAGTTGCTTCGCTTGGCCAAAAGTGGTGAACTGCCGAATTTGGATTTCTCCGATGAGAAAACATTCGTTGTCCAGCAGTTTGTAAACAAACAAAATGATCGTGTTTACTTGCCAAAGAGGTCAGCTGAAAATATGCACCTTCGGTTGGCCACCAGAACTCAGGCGCTGCCCATGGTGATGGGGTGGACCGTCATAACAGCCGATGGTCGCTCTCCGCTGTATAGCTATATCTGAGCCGATTTTCATCAAATTTGGCACATTTTCTTCTAGGATAAATTCTGTTATATGTACCAATTTCAATAATGTTTATCCTGTGAAATTTTACCTAAATGTGAACTGCATTTTGTTCGCAGAAATACATGGATCGACAGACGAATTGAAATCCATAAATCGACTCAGAATCTAATTCTTTGAAGATCATCAAAAGAAACTATAAGTCTATTACGTTTAAGAACTCTGAAATCAACTTCATTTTCAAAGTTTAACGGGTTTTCATGATGACAGGTTCAACAATTTGCAAATAAAGTGAATGTTTCTCTATGTAAAGCCGACAAATAGGTGGGGACAATTATTTAATTTATGATATTAATACAGTTTTTAATTTTTTTTTGTCCAGTTCTGGTTTGCGAAGATATCCTTATTGTAGCATGAACATGTCGTAGGAAGTACATACTTACCAAACTGTCCTTAGAATCAATAAATACGTTCAAAAAAAGGCAGTCAATAAATTTATAAACCACTAGAGTCGAACTTGTATTTAGTTTCGTCATACTTTTGTTTTGTTTGCCTGATAGTGGGATTGAACTGTCGGTCCTTTGTTATTTAGTCGGCACACTATGCACGATGTTTGGTATTGAAAATGATATGTATCGGTCTACGTTTTGGTATTCCCCCAATATAACGGTACCTACCGAGATTCGGTATTTTGAACATGTTAGTGAAATTTTTAATGATTTTTTTTCATAGTGGTGTTGAGTATCCGAAAGTCAGCACTTCCCGACTTTTGTCTTTCCTTACTGGTTTTCTAGTTTTTTTTTATACCCTCAGCCATATGGCTAGAGCGGGTACATATATCATTTGATATGGCCAAAACTTGTCTCATCGAAATAACGGTTTTAGACCCTAGGTCTCTTTGAACCAAATCCGTTTCAGGATATTTGGAGTCGATCAAGCGACGACCGTCTGTCTGTTTGGCTGGTGCGCACGATAACTCTCTTTGAACCAAGTTGGTCAAAACTTAGTACATTGTAATATTATTGTCAAACTTAGATCGAGTTCGGAGATTGGCAAAATCGGTTCACTTCACATCCCCCACCAAAAAGTCGAAATTTTCAAATAAATATTTTAGTGTACAGAATGAGAAAGGATAATCCGATTTTGTTCTAACTTTACAAATCCTACTATTTGCATCAGTGTTAGATCAGGTGCAAAATGGACAATAATTAATTCACTCCATTAAGTACCTCCCCCACAAGGGATCAACATTTTGAATAATTATAACTTTTATAAAATGTGATGTAAAAGTCCGATTTGCTTCAAATTACACAGATCACAATATTTTTACTAACCCAAAGTCTGGTGTGAAGGCGGTCCACTCGTTCTGGTACCTTCCCCACAAAGGGTCAAAATTTTGAATAACCAAAACGATCATAAAATCCGAAATAAACATCCGATTCTTATCATATTTCACACATCCATTTTGTCCTACTAACACAAGATCCTCTGTGAAGATGGAATATATTGGTCCATTCCCTCTGGTACCTCCCCCACAAAGGGTTAATATTTTGAATACCCATGAGGCTCATAAAACGCCAAATTAACATCCGATTCTATTCAAAATTAGCACATCTCAACATTTCTATCAACACAAGATCTGTTATAAAGATGATAGAGATCGGACCATTTCTTATAGTATATCCTCCACATAGGGTTTAAGATTTTGAAAAACCAAACGCTCACAGAAAGTTAAACAAGCTTTCAAATCTCTTTAAACTTCAGACATACATTGATTTTTGCAAAAACAAGATCTGTTGTTAAGATGATATATATCTGCGAACCACTTGTCGAACCTCATTCACGCAGGGTTACAATTTTGAATACGTTTGTCTGTCATTACTTGCGAAAGAAGTCAGCGGTACTTTACAACTTCTTCTGTCTAAATATTTCTCTCAACCAGAAACCTGAGATGAATATGGAGTTAATAATTTCGCATCAACTTGTGTATAAGTGTTCGGTTTTCTTGTAATTTTGACATTTTGTCTCAACCACATTTTCGAAAATGTTACACACTGTGCTTTCGAAAGTTCTTTGTCGTCCCTCTAATATCTATCATCTAGATGTAAATTCTACATAAAGTGACAAATTACCCACCCATATTTTTTACTCGGTCTAATGCTATCAACAACATGTGATTTTGTAATTTTCGTTCTTCTTCTTTTTCTGTTTTCCTCACATTCATATGCAAAGGCATGCAACAGTTTGTTGGAACCTGATGACCACACTGGAGTTACCGTTACTGATGAATTATTGACACAAAGATTCCATTTAGCCATTGTTGATGGTGCATTTCCGGAGTGTGCTTTGGGCATCGTACATCGTTTGGGTCTGCCGTTCATGTTTATCAATACCGTCGGCTTCTATACAGGAAGTCTGGCAATGGCAGGAAATCCAATTGCGTATGCTGTAACGCCTCATGTCTTTACAGCACTAACGGAGACAATGAATCTATGGCAGCGTATAGAGAATTATGTGACACATCTATTAGCCGATTTATTGCACAAGGTAATGTATGATGAAGAGTATGTAAGTATGTTGGAGTACCGACAGTGATTCAAAGAAAACTACTACATTTAATGCACTTTTGTAACAAACAATCGAGGTGTAGGAATTATAAAATTATCCAATTGCAATATACCCGACTTACAAATTGGGTGATGGTATTAGGTCAGTAGAACAAATCCCAAGGTTTTGTGACAAACTTGCATAAGCCTCTTTTTATACCACCTCAGGGTCTTTGTGCATTTGTTTGTAACAGGCAAAAGGAAACGAGGTAGACCCATAGTTCCTTTTGATGATCTGCATAGAATCACATTCTGAGTCGATTTATGCATGTCCGTCCGTCCGTCTGTCTGTCCATGTATTTCTGTACACAAAGTACAGTTCGCATTTATTGCCCTATCCAGACGAAATTTTGCACAGATCATTTGCTTGGCCCAAGGACGAACCCTATTGAAATTGGAGATAATCGGTCAAAATTTAGATATAGCTCCCATATATATCTTCGTCCGATTTGTCTTTTATTGTGCATCAAACGTGTAATATCAGTCCGAATAGTATGGAATTTTGCACGTACGATCAGATTGGACCTGAAAATAAGTATGCCAAATTTGATCGATATCGGTTCAGATATAGCTATAGCTCCCATATATATTGTTCATCCGATTTGTTATTTTTGTCCTCCGCAGGCGTAATATGCACTCTGTAACAACAATATTTGGGGAAATATATGAAATGCAGCTCAGAAATACATTTGCTAAATTTTATTGAGATCGGTTTAGATTTGGATATAGCTCCCATATATAATTTCGTCCGATTTACCTTTTATTGTGCACCAAACGTCTAATATTTGCCCAAATGGGATGAAATTCGGCACTTACGACCGAATTGAGTCTAGAAGCTAGTATGTCAAATTTGGTGAAGATCGGTTCAGATATAGCTTTAGCTCCCATATATACTGTTCATCGGATTTGTTATATTTGTTACCCACAGCCGTAATATGCACTCCGAAACAACGATATTCAGGGAAATATATCAAATACAGCTCAGAAATATCTTTGCCAAATTTTATCGAGATCCTTTCCGATTTGGATATAGCTCCCATATATATTTTTTATCCGATTTCAAATTAATTGTGCACCAAATGGGCAATACAAGTCCGAATTTAAAAGATACAAGTGCTTCGGCATATTTGGTCCTTTGAACTTTAACTTATAATTATAATCATGGCGCGTATGATTGAATTCTCCCATTAAAACGTTTAAGTGTTATGCGGAGCTCTACTAAATTAGCAAAGTGGTGTAGGGTATCATAAAGTCGGCCCCGCCCGACTTTAAGACTTTCTTTACTGGTTTGGTATGTTCTCAGTCATAGAGCCTTATCTTAGTCTGAAAACTACGTTCTTCGGAAATTAAAACCGTTTAGAACTCTTAACAAAATCGACTGCTGACCTTTTGTCTAAGTCAGATTCAAATAACCCACTTTACACCAAATTTCTACATGGAATTTAAAAACAACTTTTGGGCCAATGTAAATTTGCGTATGAATATCAAAAATTCTCTCGCTCTCTCTCTCTCTCTCTCTCCAGAAAATAGTCATTTCAAACATTGGCTGTTTATTAGTTCCATGTCGGCAAACATACAAACACATTTATACACACACACACATAAATCATCTCACATACATATTCACATATACATACATACAAACGTGTATGTACAACAAACATGTACTTGTAATCGAATTGTGGTACTGCATTTCATGTACTTTATGGGGTTTACTGTGAATCCTTTTGTAGCAAGGCAACCGTATCGAAATGAATTCATGTTCCTGCAAAGGCTACTTTGTTGGGCATCTTCTTAAATTGCTAGCCCAATTTCTCCATTCTATGGCCAGATAATAATAATTGAATGCTACAAACTTTTGAACCAAGTACACATTCAAACAATTAAGCTGCAGCTGTTCAAATATTTAATATTGGACATTACATGAAATGTGCTGCTGCATAAATTATCGAATATAATATTGAAAGATTTATAGTACATGTTTGAATAGATTGAGAAATTTAATCGTTCTAGTTATTCTTGGGAAATCTTTTAGCATGAAAACATCTTTTGACCGAGCTGTTTTTGTAGAAAACATGTGTCTGCATTTGTCTGTCAATCTAATAGGAATATTTTTTTACTGTGTAGTTAAATCAATATCCTCTTCTAAGCCACATTAAATATTCAGCAGATCTGTTTACAATGACAAATTAATTATACCCTACAACACTATGTGTTGGGGGTATTATAAGTTTGATTGGGCCAAAAATTATGTAACACCTCGAAATATTGATTTCCCACATAGGAAAGTATATATGGATCTTCCTATCTCGCCGAGCAGAGTCGATCTAGCTATGTATCCGTCCGTCTGTCCGTCTGTCCCTCTGTACATGTTAATTTGTAATCACTCTACAGGTCGCAATTATAGCCCGATCTTCACGAAATTTAAAATGTAGGTGGGGTTACGGTCGGAATAGAACCCTATTTCTTTTGAAGATGATCGCATAATATTTAGGGGTTGAAATGAACCAAAAACTGAAAAAATCCTGATTTTACAGTTGTACTACAGGTCACAATTATAGACCAATCAAAGCGAAAGTTAGCATGGGGCTAGAGCTTTGGGCTGGGCAGAAGCCTTCCAATTTCATCGGGTAATATTTAGTGGTTGAAATAGACCATAGCATTTATGATAAATAAAAGTCAAATTTTCCATTAAACCGCGAATATTTTTAATGGCGGCGAAATCATAAATAGACGAACAGGTCAATTCTGACCGTTACGTAGATGCCGATAGTAAAAATATCCGATATATAGCGAAATATATACAATGTATATACACAAAGGAAGGGGATGTTAGCTAGAATGCTTATATCTCCAGAATGGCTGGAGCGATTTTGACAAATTTTGTATATTTAGAATGCCTTTTGGCATAAAAGTATAAAATCTAAAAAAATCGCATAAAAAGATGCCAATAACGATGTTAATATAGATAAATATTCTATACTATAATAAACATATTCTTGATTTTGCAGCCATTATAAAGGTCAAAAATAGAAACCAAAAGACACGAAATCTCGCATGAAGTTAGAGTTAGGACAGAAGATAGAATGGACCACTACTTTTGTGTGAAAAAATACCAACACTACTTACAGGCAATATTCGAAATACACAAAAGGCGAACTTCTGGCTTTTTATGCTGATTTCGTGGATGGATATAGCCTATCACATTGTGGTGTTCTAGGGTATCAGATAGTCGGCCCCGCGTGACTTTAGCCTTTGCTTACTTGAATTTGTGTGCATTTTTAATGTGTGAAGAAATTAATCATATTTATTGAACCTATTTTTATATTCCTATCCGACTGCAACTGAATTTAATGAATTCCTTATATATCAATTATTATATATTTCGAATGAAAATATCTGCATTCATTTCCGAGCCATTCATTCATTTTCGAACCATTTCCGAATGAAAACCTCTAAAGAAAGAACAAAATCAGGGCGGGATCGATTTTATGAACCCTTCACCACTATACATATTCAGTACATTGGGAAATTGTGTGAAATAGACCATACCAACTATGATCGTTTTAAATTGCGTGTTAGGGCTTTAGTGCGGTTTGAATTAGAAAATACCGGATAAAGGATAAAGATATAGGTACCTATATATGTGGGCTAAACGATGCTGTGACCTGCTCAACAATTTTCTGGCATAGGTTGTAGTACTCATTACGAACTTCAAACTTTAAATACGGAACTTGAAACAGTTCCGGTCAAAAATATCGTTACAATCATAAAAATACCGAATATCGGAGGGGTTCTGTTATATGGGGGATATGATATCGTGGATCTATATAAAAAATTCTATTGCAGGGGATAAAGTACCCAGGAGGAACTCTTCGTGTGGATTTTTAGACAATTATATTGAAAACCAGTAAAGAAAGACCTAAAGTCGGGCGGGGCCGACTTTTTGATACCCTACACCACTTTGCAAACTTAGTAGAGCTCCACATAACAATTAAACGTTTTTATGGGAAAATTCAATTATACACGCTATGATTATAATTATAATTTAAAGTTCCAAGGTTTAAATATACCGAAGCATTTGTATCTTTTAAATTCGGACTTGTATTGCACATTTGGTTCAAAATTAATTTGAAATCAGATAAAGCTATATCTGAACCGATTTCGATCAAATTTGGCATACTTATTTTCAGGCCTAATTTGATATATTTCCCTGAATATCGTTGTTACGGAGTGCATATTACGGCTGTGGGTAACAAATACAACAAATCGGATGAACAATATATATGGGAACTATAGTTATATCTTAACCGATATTCACCAAATTTGACATACTAGCTTCTATTATTATATTAGACGTTTGGTGCACAATAAAAGGTAAACCGGACGAACTTATATATGGGAGATATATCCAAATCTGAACCGATCTCGATAAAATATAGCAAATGTATTTCTGAGCTGTATTTGATAAATTTCTCCAAATATTGTTGTTACAGAGTTCATATTACGGCTGCGGAGGACAAAAATAACAAATCGGATGAACAATATATATGGGAGCTATAGCTATATCTGAACCGATTTCGATCAAATTTGGCATACTTATTTTCAGGCCTAAGTTGGTTGTATGTGCAAAATTCCATACTATTCGGGCTGATATTACACGTTTGGTGCACAATAAAAGGCAAATCGGACGCAGATATATATGGGAGCTATATCTAAATTTTTACCGATTATCAATTCAATTTCAATAGGGTTCGTCCATGGGCTAAACAAATGATTTTCATCTGGATAGGGCAATAAATGCGAACTATACTTTGTTTACAAAAATACATGGACTGACGGACGGATGGGCGGACAGACGGACGGACGCACATGCATAAATCGACTCAGAATGTGATTCTAGGCAGATCATCAAAAGGAACTATGGGTCTATCTCATTTCCTTTTGCCTGTTACAAACAAATGCACAAAGACATAATTCCCTGACCACCTTGTGGTGTAGGGTATACTATGGTACAATCATAGAAGAACCGAATTTTGGGATTCCTTGTGTGAAATTTCAGACTATTCCATTGAAAAAATGAGGCTACAATCATCAAAGTACCGAATATCGGGAGGTACCGTTATGTGGGGGACATAATATATCGTGCCCCGATATAGCCCATCTACGAATCTGACCTGCCTGCACACAAATGACTGATCTGTGCAAAATTTTAGATTCCTATCTTAATTTGTTCTGACGGTAGCGTAATTGCAACAGACGGACGGACAGGGTGGCTTACTTAATTTTACGCTGATCAAGAATATATAGACTTTGTTAGGTCTAATATTATTATTTCGATGAATAACAAACGGAATGACGACCTTAAAGTAGTCCTTAATATTAATTGTTTATTTTTTTTATTTTATTTTTTATTTTATTTTATTTAATCTATTAGTCTATGGATAATTCCTTACAGACTATATATGTACATAACTAATAATTGTATAATTAAAATTAAGAATTTAAAAACATTATTATTTTACTTTTTATAGTATTAATATCCATTGTAAAATCGATAAAATTATAAAACGCGTTAAAATCTTTTGAAATTCTTGTTAAAAGTTCAGCGTTTGCATAGCTCGTCCTGGAGAATTGAATTGCTAGTGGTTCGCATAAAAACCGTACATCTGTTCTTAATTTATGCAAACGTCATAATTGAATTAAATGAATGAATGAATTAAAGCAAAGAATGTCAGAAAATAGCATCAAATTTTAGAATATGCATAGATTTGTTCGAATTGGTCACCTTTGGCACGAATTATGGCCTTCAAACGGCCAATGAAACCGTCACAGGCTGCCCAAATGTTGCTCTGCGGTATTTTGGTCCATTTCCGGCGAAGAGCTTGATTGAGGTGATTAACACTTTGGTATTATTTAGAACCAACCATGCTTTCCAAAATACTCCAGACACAATAGTCCAACGGATTGGTATCCGGAGATTTTGGTGGCCATTGTGCGCTGGAAATGAAGTGAGGAACCTTATTTTGTAACCATTCTTGGGTGGCGCGTGCTGAGTGCGATCGTGCTGAGTCCTGTTGGAATGTTTAAGTTCTGTGGCCAAAATATATGCATGCCCAAGGCTCCACTCCACACTCCAGCATATTTTCGCGATAATATTCGGCATTTATTCTAATGTCACGGTCGATTAATACGATCGGAGAGCGACCATCGGATGTTATGGCGGTCCACACCATCACCATGGCCGGCGCTTGATTTCTGGTGGCCAACCGAAGATGCAAATTTTCAGCTGACCTCTTTAGCAAGTAAACACAATAATTTTGTTTGTTTACAAACTGCGGGACATCGAATGTTTTCTCATCGGAGAAAACCAAATTTGGCAGTTCACAACTTTCGGCCAAGCGAAGCAACTCTTTAGCTCTTTTAAGTCCGTTTTCTTTCTGTTGCGGTGTAAGTTCTTGCACTTTTTGGAATTTCAATGGCTTTACCCCGAGCTCATTTTTCAATATTTGCCGAATGGAATATAGCAATATGATCTGCTCACGAATCATTTTTCGGCCACTGCGACGAGGGTTTCGATCAAATCGCTTCTTTAATATTCGAACCATTTCTGCTGATGTTGCTATTTTCTTCTGTCCACTTCCTTAATGTCGGGCTACGCTACCAGTATCTCGTAACGAACGATGGTGCGAGACACGAAAGATTTATTCAAATTTAAACGCTGGAGTACTCTAACGATAGCCATCTGTGGTTTCCAGCCAAATATGAAGAAATCACACCATCACGATTGAATTCCATCCGTCGGACGAGTGGCTTAGAGATGACAGCAGTCTGAAGTTGGTTGCAGTTTTTTCATCTCACCCTGTATATATACATTTCTTTATATCAATGTCCTTATAAGACATTTAATTAATTTGCAAATTCTAATGTTTCAAAATTTAAATACTGTACTCAAGTCGCATATGAATTGTTGCAACTCATAGCAATAAAGCAAAATGAACAGGTACATTTTGCTTTATGACCGCAGAAGAATTTAGTTGTATCAGAGTTTGATCGAAGTATGCCAAAAAGCATAAACATTGTCAATTCGGCATGGAGAGGTTGTGCTCACTAGTTTCATAATATCAATTTGACAATAGAATACCTAACTATTCCCGATTTTCCCCTTTTTCATTGCATGTTTTCTGCGTATTGTGTACCGGTGCGGCTACAGTATTATACCAATCAAGTGCATGGAGTTCTAATTCAACACTTTGGCGCCAGTATACCGCATCCTTATGCATTGATGCGCAACGTTTCCATCATACTGCAGAATGGCCATGCCAGCATCACCTATGCCCGGCCTTTCTATCCGAACGTTATCGAAATTGCTTGTCTACACTGCAGACCCGCTGGCAAATTACCGCAAGACCTGGAGCAGTTCATGGAATCAGCTCCGGCGGGTGTGATATTTTTCTCAATGGGCTCGTCGGTGAAGGCAGCAAACATGCCCGAAGAGTTCCGTCGCATGTTCGTCGAGGTATTTTCGCGTTTACCACAATACCATGTTCTTTGGAAGTGGGATGGCAATGCCACCGCGACCGGTATCCATGCGAGAGAGGCCATATTGCCCAATGGGCCACATCAAAATATGAGAGGCATCAGCAGGAATGTTCGTTTGAGTGGTTGGTTGCCGCAACAGGACATATTAGGCCACCGGAAGTTGAAGGCTTTCGTCACACATGGCGGTCTGCTTAGCATGTATGAAGCCATTTATCATGCGGTGCCCATGGTTATGCTGCCCGTTTTCTGTGACCACGACGTAAATGCAGCCAAAGCCGAATCGGATGGCTATGCCGTACGTTTACCGCTTGAAACGATAACGGCAGATAAACTCTACCACGCCATAATGGCCATTATAAACAATGGCAAATACAAAAGAAAAATCCATGAGAAAAGTCAATTGTTATTGGATCAAATGACAAAGCCGATGGACACGGCAATTTATTGGACAGAATATGTGATGAAGCACACGGATGTGTCACACTTACAGTCACCAGTGCGGAATATGAGGTTTGTCTACCATTCACATCGACATAGGTACGGCTATAATCTAATGGATTTTATTTACAGTGTTTTCATATACCACTCACTGGATGTTATTTGTGTTTTTATGTTAATCGTAGGCGGTATGCTCATAATTTGGCAACAAATATTGAAATATGCCCTGAGAAATAGAACGCAGCAGAGAGTGGAAGAAAGAACGCAGCGACTAAAGATTTTGAAACAGTGCTAAATATTAAAACAAATGTGTTCAAAATAAGACAGGCCAAAGTATTTGTAAATATTGTTAGACTTATGTTATATATTATACTCCAATGTTCAATAATTTAAGGTTAATAATACAGTTTTGGAAAAAAAAAAAAACATTGTTTTATGTTTAACAAGTCATAAAGACAAAGGATCTAATAGATATTTTTTTGTACAAACGTTCGTCATAACCCGAGTTAGGTTTTTAAGGAAAAACATATATTTTTACGCCCACAATTTCGATTTATCTAAAATGCTTATATTTGCCAAGTAATGAAGATATCATATCAAAATGATTACACGAGATACCGTTGACTTTCCCTCCAAACCAAATATCTTCATATATATATATATATATATATATATATACATATATATATATATATATATATATATATATATATATATATATATATACTAGCTGAACCCGGTGCGCTTCGCTACCCCTTTTGATTTTATATGCATTCAAAATTTTATTTACCAATATATGTTGGATAAAGAAAAAACAAATTTAAAATTTAAAAAAAAATATTGCACTAATTTAATGCGTTAATAAACAAAATCATTACAAAAGCAGTAACATGACATGCATACACGAAGGGTTTGTCCTTTGGATTTATTTATTTCATAGCAAATACCAAGCCTGCAGGAAACTGCAATTTTTTTTAAGTAGAGTGGCATTTCTATTGCAATTAGTGAATTCGAGATAGCAACATACTTCGCAGTAATAAGCGTATTTCAAATAAATTGTTGTGTTCTTTTTTAGTGTTAGCCTAAGGCGTTGTGGGTCAATGGTTCTTATTAAAATCATATCCCAATCTGATCCGGTTTAAATATAATTTTAAAAAAATTACTTTTACACCAAACTCCGCCACACCTTTCATATTTCATTGAAATTGGTGCGTCAAATATGTGAAATCGGCCGAGAATATATATATATGGGAGCTATATCCAAATCTTAACTAATTTCGACATCATCACATTTATTATTATAACCAAATTCCGCCACACATTCTGAATTTCATTGGAATCGGTCATATATATCGTGTTTGGTGCATAATATGTATGAAATCTGCCGAAATATATATGTTAGCTATATCCAAACCTCAACTGATTTCAATATAATTTGGCAATTTTTGCTGGTGCCAGATTTTGTCTTTCTCGCTTTGGGTGCATCAAATATGTGAAATCGGCTGAGTATATATATATGGGAGCTATAATCACATCTGAGCGTATTTGAATATAATTTTCAAATTTATTTTTGTACCAAATTTAGCCACTCATGCCGAATTTCGTTGTAATCGGAAATACGTATCGTGTTTTGTGCATCAAATATGTGAAATCGGCGGAGAATATATATTTTGGAGCTATATCCAAATCTGAACCGATTTTAATATAATTTGACTAATTTATTTTCTAATCAAAATCCCGTTACATATTCCAAATTTCTTTGGAATCGAACATACATATCGTGTATGGTGCATAAAATACATGAAATCGGTCGAAAATATATATGAGAGCTTTATCCAAATCTGAACCGATTTTAATATAATTTGACAAATGTATATTTGTTTTAATTTCCGCTACACGTTTCAAATTTCATTGAAATTGGTTATACATAGCGTGTTTGGTGCATCAAATGCTTGAAATCGGCCGAAAATATATATGGGAGCTATATCCAAATCTGAACCGATTTCAATATAATTTGACAAATTTATTTTCGGATTAAATCCCGTCACACATTCCAAATTTCATTGGAATCGAACATTCATATTGTGTTTGAGGCATCAAATGAACGAAATCGGTCGAAAATATATATGGGAGCTATATCCAAATCTGAACCGATTACAATATAATTTGACAAACTTATTTTTGTTCCTAATTCCGTTACGTATTCCAAATTTGGAGACTGTATCTTCAACCAATCAATAGATATGTGCATATAAAATCTAAATTTTTGGGAGGTACCTCCGATTCTGATGCTATATCTCCAGTTCCAAGTGGAAATTCAAAAATGTATATAGCCTATGTTACTTTCAGGCGATGTTGCAGTATATATGGAAATTTTCAGGAAAATCTATTCAGCGGTTTTCGAGTCCATAAATTACAAACAAACAAACAAACAAACAAACAAACATACAAACATTTTCCTCTTTTATAGATATAGATATATATATATATATAAATATATATATATATATATATATATATATATATATATAAAAGAGGAAAACGTTTGTATGTTTGTTTGTTTGTTTGTAATTTATGGACTCGAAAACCGCTGAACAGATTTTAATGAAAATTTCCATATATACTGCAACATCGCCTGAAAGTAACATAGGCTATTTACATTTTTAAATTTCCACTTGGAACTGGAGATATAGCATCAGAATCGGAGGTACCTCCCAAAAGTTTAGATTTTATATGCACATATCTATTGATCGGTTAAAGATACAGTCTCCAAATTTGGAAGGCGTAACGGAATTTGGAACAAAAATAAGTTTGCCAAAATATATTGTAATCGGTTCAGATTTGGATATAGCTCCCATATATATTTTCGACCGATTTCGTTCATTTGATGCCTCAAACACTATATGAATGTTCGATTCCAATGAAATTTGGAATGTGTGACGGGATTTGATCCGAAAATAAATTTGTCAAATTATATTGAAATCGGTTAAGATTTGGATATAGCTCCCATATATATTTTCGGCCGATTTCAAGCATTTGATGCACCAAACACACTATGTATCCCCAATTTCAATGAAATTTGAAACGTGTGATAGATTTTACCAAAAAATTGATTTCCCAAATTATATTGAAATCAGTTCAGATTTGGATATAGCTCCCATATACATTTTCAGCCGATTTCATGTATTTGGTGGACCAAACACGATATGTATTTCCAATTTTAATGAAATTTAAAATAAGTAACGGAATTGGGAGCCAAAATAAATTTGTCAAATTAAATTGAAATCGGTTCAGATTTGGATATAGCTCCCATTTATATTTTCGACCGATTTCATTCATTTGATGCCTCAAACACAATATGAATGTTCGATTCCAATGAAATTTGGAATGTGTGACGGGATTTGATCCGAAAATAAATTTGTCAAATTATATTGAAATCGGTTAAGATTTGGAAATAGGTCCCATATATATTTTCGGCGGATTTCAAGCATTTGATGCATCAAACACACTATGTATCCCCAATTTCAATGAAATTTGAAACGTGTGATAAATTTTACCTATGTATTTCCAATTTTAATGAAATTTAAAATAAGTAACGGAATTGGGAGCCAAAATGAATTTGTCAAATTAAATTGAAATCGGTTCAGATTTGGATATAGCTCCCATATATATTTTCGACCGATTTCATGTATTTGATGCACAAAACACGCTATGTATCTCTAATTTCAATGAAATTTTGAATGTGTAGCGGAAATTAAAACAAATATACATTTGTCAAATTATATTAAAATCGGTTTAGATTTGAATATAGCACTCATATATATTTTCGACCGATTTCATGTATTTTATGCACCATACATGATATGTATTTTCGATTCCAAAGAAATTTGGAATATGTAACGGGATTTTGATTAGAAAATAAATTAGTCAAATTATATTAAAATCGGTTCAGATTTGGATACAGCTCTCATATATATTTTCCGCCGATTTCACATATTTGATGCACAAAACACGATACGTATTTCCGATTCCAATTAAATTTGGCATGAGTGGCTAAACTTGGTACAAAAATAAATTTGACAAATTATATTCAAATACGCTCAGATTTGATTATAGCTCCCATATATATACACATACGATTTCACATATTTGATGCACCCAAAGCGAGAGAGACGAAATCTGGCACCAGAAAAAATTGCCAAATTATATTGAAATCGGCCGATTTCATACATGTTATGCACCAAACATGATATATATGACCGATACCAATGAAATTCAAAATGTGTGGCGGAATTTGGTTACAATAATAAATGTGACAAATTAATTGGAAATTAGATAAGATTTGGATACAGCTCCCATATATGTATTCTCGGCCGATTTCACATATTAGACGCACAAATTTCAATGAAATATGAAAGGTGTGGGGGAATTTGTTGTAAAAGTATTTTTTTTTAAATTATATTTAACCCTTTATAGCCTGACTTTTTTCTTTTCAATGAAAAAATTTTATATGTTGTATTTTAGGACCCTTAACAACGTTTGTTGTACGACTTTTCACAATTTTGAGTTTTGGACATTTTAGGGGAGGTTTTGTGTGTTGGTTCTTTGAAGAACCACCAGGCTCTCCTTTGACAAGTAGAATGCATATGGTTTATATATGAATTTTTTTTATTTTCATTTAAATCTATATATATAAATGTAAGTTGTGTTAGTTACTACGCTTATAACTCAAGAACCGCTGATCTGATTTTAACGATTCATACAAGTTCTGAATTGTCTCTTTTCCGAAAAGGATAATATTCAAAAAAATCGCGTAAAAATGTGATATATTAACATTTTCATTGTGACTTCTGAAATGTACAATCGTAATGTTTTATTTTGTATGTTTTTTTTTTCCATTTTGACTTACTTTTTTCGAATGTACATTTGTAGTGTTTTTTATAATATTTTTTTTTTCTTTTTGATTCGAATATTAATACCAATTTATTTTGACTCGATTTCTTGAGAACTGAAATAGAAGCCGGGTTACATTGAAGTGTAGTACCAAATTATGTGGTGGCGAAACGAAATAGATGTTATCGAAATAATTTAACGCGGTCACACCAAATTTAAGTCAAAATTTCTAAAAATCTTGAAAAAAGAGATCTCATTGCAAAAATTCTCAAATCGGGGAAAAATTACATAAGGTATAACTAAAGAACGGCTTGACAATTCATACAATTTTGGAATGGTATCCAATATAATATTAATAAAAAATTTCTTTTTGGTGTGATTTTTTTCAATTTGACATACTATATTGAAGTGAACATTTTTTATTGCCTTGAAATCTGAATGAATAATATTTAAAATAAAACGAGTGACCTACGTGGACCTACATATTTCATATGGCAATAATCCGCCCAATGAGAACTCAAAATGCAATTCATTGGAACTGCAGTCAGTGAAATACCGAATATAAAGGGTGCAAAATGGTAGAGCGAATTGGACATTTAGGGAAAAAGAAAGAAATTCTTCCTAAACTTTCAAGATGTCTTAAATCGCTTTTGCAGGTCATGATATATGACCCCCGGATAAGGGTACAACCCTATTTCAAGTATTGTTTACATTTTAACCACATTTTTCTTACACTCATTTTAATTTGATAAGAAACCATCCTCGCAAAATATGATCATGTTTTGGTATAACCATCATATAATTTAAGCCATGTTCGGGGTCTTCGACATTTTTTTCATCTTTAGGCCTTTATTTGGCATCTTTGTTTCTAAGGGTGTAAAAAACCTCTTCTCATAATATTTTCAATTTTCGGAGTAGAGTCCATCTTGGTCTTGACCACATTCATCAATTGATTTGGCTAAAAAATTGTATTTAGGCAACTCTGGGGTAGAGAATCGTCCCTCAGATAATTGTCCACATAGGCATTTATTCGAATATAGTTCTCACATTAGTGTACCCACAAATCCGCTTTCCTAACCAATGTTTGGTCAGAAAAGAAAATTTGATATACTATTGAATTTGAAACTCCAAAGAGAATATTGGTTGGGAACGTAGATGTGGGATTAACATCTACATGCCATAAACTCCGAAATATCAAATTGTGGCAGAAACATTAAAAAATCACGAATATTATTTTTTTTGTTCGTTATTGAATTATACTATGATGAAAAATATGGACTTTATGGGTTCTCCAACTCACAATTTAAATGACAAAAATAAATTAATTAATATTTCACGGTAATGGGTGTAAAAAAGCAATTATCTTTGACTATTTTGAAATCATTCCGCCCTCAATTATGAGGTGGACAAAACTAAATACCACGCAGCACGGTATTCTTAACATTGGAAATTCAATACCAAAAATTTAGCTGAGTTTTCACATGGGGCTATTATAGAAGTTCTATATCATACAGGTTTTTAACACTCAATTATAGCCTTAGGCTGAAAAATAAGATCAGGCTATTCAAATTATCTAAAACCGACGGTAGATTATTATCTATTATAATTTTTCCCATGAATGTTTATTTCTATTTAGAAATTACTATGGAGTTATTTTACTTATAATAAAATTTGTGCCGCTTTCATAATTCTATAATGCTTAAAAAAATATGCATTATAGACTAAAAGTAGGGGCCGGCAACGCGGACCGGGCCAGCTAGTTATATATATATATTTCAGTTCATTTATTCAATGTTTTGTATGATATTCTAGAAAGCAGTTTTTTGTTGATTGGTAACATAATTCTACCTCACATTTAATGCAATACACTGTTGTTCTAGATGTGCAATTGGGCATTTTACAACGAGGTTTGCCTGTTGTTAGGTATTTCGGGAAGTGCCCAAGATTATTAAACCGCACGTCACTAGGCGGCATTACTACCCGAACTCGTTTTGGCACATTTTCAGGGGTCTCACATCCTCCAGTGCTTCTTGGACGTCCTTTCCTTATGGATTGTGTGTCAGATTTTACTAAAACTTTGCTGACGTCTACGATAAATTCGTGGAAAGTCAGCATTTTATCTGTACGAGGAGATGAAGAGAATTGGCGTTTTTATAAAATCCACGCATTTATCATGACCATATCCATCATATGGTACATAAGACGATTATATTCTTATGCGGCTTCTACCAAAGCACGAATCCATAAGATCAACACCTCCCATGTACTTGTTGTACTCGTGGATTATCGCAGGGTAATTATCGATTGGGTAATTTTTCTGGCAATTTGCAGCCAGGAATTCGGTTACGTTGAACTGTTCCAAGCCCATAGATTCCCTGGGTGCGTAAATAAGCCAATAAAGGAATAGTTGTGTAATAGTTATCGAAGAAAATTCTGTAGTTCTTGAAAAGCGGAAATTTACGAGCAAGCCGCACCACAATATTTGCTGCTGCTCCCAAGTCTGGTTCATTGACCAAAACATGGTATTCGCATCATCATTTGTCACTATATGGACATCAGGATCGTCTAGACTTTCGTCGTCAAATCTGATATATCGCCAATTTCACTTATTGACCATTCAAAATTATTGACGAATGCTTCAAACTCTTCAGCCGTGGTAAAATCTTTGTATTTACGTGGCATTTTTCTATGAAAAATTAAAAATTTACACTAAAATTAGAAAAAGGCGCTAAAGCACTAACGAATTTCACTTCTCTAATGAGTGCCTACTGGTTCTTTGAAGGACCGAAGGACTTTTACACGAAAAACACCAACAAAAAAAATTATATTGCTAAAAAGATAATAACATGGTTTTAATATAGTGCACAAATAATGGAAATTAATTTTATTTGGTTCTTTTGGAGCAAAAGTTTTGATTTCAATCAATTTGAAAAAGCACGACTTGTTCACTTTGAAGCTTTTGTGTGTTTTTCTGATAAACGTCAAAAATCAGGTGTTCAGCACCGAAAAGCATATGATTTTCTTTTTCGCTATATGGCATACATTATAAAGAGAATATTTGCTGAATAAACATTGCGCAAAAAATGTAACAGTTTTGAAAAACAAGTCTCTAAAGTTGAGGTTCCTGAAGGGACCACCAGGCTATTAAGGGTTAAATCGAATCAGATTGAGATATAATTTTAATAAGAACCATTGACCCACAACGCCTTAGGCTAATATATATATATATATATATATATATATATATATACTAGCTGGCCCGGTCCGCGTTGCCGGCCCCTACTTTTAGTCTATAATGCATATTTTTTTAAGCATTATAGAATTATGAAAGCGGCACAAATTTTATTATAAGTAAAATAACTCCATAGTAATTTCTAAATAGAAATAAACATTCATGGGAAAAATTATAATAGATAATAATCTACCGTCGGTTTTAGATAATTTGAATAGCCTGATCTTATTTTTCAGCCTAAGGCTATAATTGAGTGTTAAAAACCTGTATGATATAGAACTTCTATAATAGCCCCATGTGAAAACTCAGCTAAATTTTTGGTATTGAATTTCCAATGTTAAGAATACCGTGCTGCGTGGTATTTAGTTTTGTCCACCTCATAATTGAGGGCGGAATGATTTCAAAATAGTCAAAGATAATTGCTTTTTTACACCCATTACCGTGAAATATTAATTAATTTATTTTTGTCATTTAAATTGTGAGTTGGAGAACCCATAAAGTCCATATTTTTCATCATAGTATAATTCAATAACGAACAAAAAAAATAATATTCGTGATTTTTTAATGTTTCTGCCACAATTTGATATTTCGGAGTTTATGGCATGTAGATGTTAATCCCACATCTACGTTCCCAACCAATATTCTCTTTGGAGTTTCAAATTCAATAGTATATCAAATTTTCTTTTCTGACCAAACATTGGTTAGGAAAGCGGATTTGTGGGTACACTAATGTGAGAACTATATTCGAATAAATGCCTATGTGGACAATTATCTGAGGGACGATTCTCTACCCCAGAGTTGCCTAAATACAATTTTTTAGCCAAATCAATTGATGAATGTGGTCAAGACCAAGATGGACTCTACTCCGAAAATTGAAAATATTATGAGAAGAGGTTTTTTACACCCTTAGAAACAAAGATGCCAAATAAAGGCCTAAAGATGAAAAAAATGTCGAAGACCCCGAACATGGCTTAAATTATATGATGGTTATACCAAAACATGATCATATTTTGCGAGGATGGTTTCTTATCAAATTAAAATGAGTGTAAGAAAAATGTGGTTAAAATGTAAACAATACTTGAAATAGGGTTGTACCCTTATCCGGGGGTCATATATCATGACCTGCAAAAGCGATTTAAGACATCTTGAAAGTTTAGGAAGAATTTCTTTCTTTTTCCCTAAATGTCCAATTCGCTCTACCATTTTGCACCCTTTATATTCGGTATTTCACTGACTGCAGTTCCAATGAATTGCATTTTGAGTTCTCATTGGGCGGATTATTGCCATATGAAATATGTAGGTCCACGTAGGTCACTCGTTTTATTTTAAATATTATTCATTCAGATTTCAAGGCAATAAAAAATGTTCACTTCAATATAGTATGTCAAATTGAAAAAAATCACACCAAAAGAAATTTTTTATTAATATTATATTGGATACCATTCCAAAATTGTATGAATTGTCAAGCCGTTCTTTAGTTATACCTTATGTAATTTTTCCCCGATTTGAGAATTTTTGCAATGAGATCTCTTTTTTCAAGATTTTTAGAAATTTTGACTTAAATTTGGTGTGACCGCGTTAAATTATTTCGATAACATCTATTTCGTTTCGCCACCACATAATTTGGTACTACACTTCAATGTAACCCGGCTTCTATTTCAGTTCTCAAGAAATCGAGTCAAAATAAATTGGTATTAATATTCGAATCAAAAAGAAAAAAAAAATATTATAAAAAACACTACAAATGTACATTCGAAAAAAGTAAGTCAAAATGGAAAAAAAAAACATACAAAATAAAACATTACGATTGTACATTTCAGAAGTCACAATGAAAATGTTAATATATCACATTTTTACGCGATTTTTTTGAATATTATCCTTTTCGGAAAAGAGACAATTCAGAACTTGTATGAATCGTTAAAATCAGATCAGCGGTTCTTGAGTTATAAGCGTAGTAACTAACACAACTTACATTTATATATATAGATATATATATAAATATATATGGAACAAATATCTTCATATATATATATATATACTAGCTGAACCCGGTGCGCTTCGCTACCCCTTTTGATTTTATATGCATTCTAAATTTTATTTACGATAAAGAAAAACAAATTTAAAAATTAAAAAAAAAAATATTGCGCTAATTATATATATATATATATATATATATATATATATATATATATATATATATATATATATATATATATATATATATATATATATATATATATATATGTATATATATATATATATATATATATATATATATATATATATATATATATATATATATATATATATATAAAGTACTCCCATGGGACTCCTTGTGTGAAAGTTCAGACAATTCCATTGAAAAATGTGGCTAAAATCACCAAAATACTGAATATGGGGGGTACCGCTTTATGGGGGCTATACGATATCGTGGACCGATATAGTCCATCTTCGAACTTGACCTGCCTGCAGACAAAAGAGAGATCTGTACAAAATTTATGAAATTAAAGTCATATTGCAATGATTTAAATTTGGAAATTCTTAGGTCCAAAACTCCAAAAAAATTGACTAGATATGGAAATAATCCAGCCAGTGAGAACTCAAAATGCAAAATTCATTGGGACTGCAATCAGTGAAATACCGAATCTGAAGAGGCACTGTAATATGCGGACTATACAAAATAGTGGAACAAATTGAAAATTTAGTAAGAAAATTATTCATATCCTCAGAATTCTTCCGAGCCCTTAAAAGTAACCTTAAATCACAGATAACGTTATACGGGAACTATGCGCTATCTTCAGTAATTACACAACGCCGCAGACAATAATGGGGTTGGGAAATTTTTCTGTTATTAGATAAAAATCCCAAAACCATACACTAAGGTCTCTACTCCGCAAAAGCTACGATAGAGTTTTGAATTTGATATAGTCCTAGAAGCTATATGAAGAATAATTTGTACAAATTATGTATCCGGTCGGTCTACATTGTGATACAGCCCCCCTCAAATGATATAGCCCCTTTCAAATTCCTCAAATGTTGATAATTTGAGATTTTAGAAATAACAACACATTCTTTCAAATAATTATAAGTATAGAACCATTCTTTGGTATAACCCTTATATAAAGGTATCCACTGATTTCACCTATTTCCAGGGTCTTCGTCACATTTTTCAATTAATTTTGCCCTTATTAGGCATCTTAGCTTCTACGGGGGGTAGGAGATCTCTTCGCGGTCAATGTTTCGTAGTAGCTCCCATATAAAAGTACCTCCTATTTTTACATTCTTAGAGGGTTTTGATTATATTTTCGAATCGATTTGGCTTAAAATGTGTGTTTAGGCTACTTTGGGGGTAGAGAACTATCATACATGTGGCATTATAAACAAGATGCATACTCTTTAATATGTTTGGTATATTATTTAGGTTTTTAAGTCTTAAATTAGAACCTCTGATCCTCTAGGATCATGTTTTTTGAAACACTATAAGTCGTCCGGTACGTTAACCTGTATTGAAATTTTTGCGATGCGTATTTATTTCTATTTAATCGAGTCATCATTTATAGTAAAAATTATGCCTCTTATTTGAGCCAAATCTGTGAATTATTATGCTTTAAAAAGTATGCATCAAAGACTAAAACTACGAGCCGGCAACGCGGACTGGGCCAGCTAGTCTATATCTATAAAAGAGGAAAATGTTTGTATGTTTGATTGCTTGTAATTTATGGACTCGAACACCACTGAACAGATTTTCCTGAAAATTTCCAAATATACCACATTTTTTTATATTTTTGTACAGGTCCGATATAAAAGTGCCACTTCATTTTTTGATCTTATTGAGTAATTCAACTCTGCACAAAAACATCTGTCTGCGTGTTAGTATGGATCCAATCTAACGGCACCGTCCGATTTAAGGTGTTTTGGTTTACAGATCTATGTAGCATATCAAGTGCAAAAATCTCAAATAATTGTGCACCACACTCCACTGTGGAACATTGTGAATTTGTTTGTAACATGCAGAAGGATGCGAGAAAGATCGATTGTTCCCTTTGATGATCTGCATAGAATCACACTCTGAATAGATCTATGCATGACGGTCTGTCTCTCTGTTCTGGTATTTTTCTAAACAAAATACCAGTCCCAATTTTTGCACGATTGAGATGAAATTTAGCAACGTTCATTCGCTTAGCCCAAGGACGAATCCCATTGAAATTGCTGATAATCTGTTCAAATTGAAACAGATTGAAATGAAAAATCTGCAACCAACTTTAGACTGCTGTCATTTTAAAGCCACTCGCACGACAAATTATATTGTTTACAAGCGTACAAAAGCATTTGGGTGAGAATTTTGAAGAAAAAAAGTTATTAGTGATGGAATTCAAGCGTGATAGTGTGATTTCATAATATTTGGCTGGAGAATGTAAATAAATCTTTTGAGTCTCGTACCATATCTCGTTACAGTGATCGAAAATGGCTCGTGTGCTGAACATATCGTAATATTCCTTTCTGCAAATATTGAAAAATGAGCTCGGGGTATTGAAATTAAAATTCCAAAAAGTGCAAGAACTTACACCGCTACAGAAACAAAATAGACTCAAAAGAGCTAAAGAGTTGCTTGGCCGAAAGTGGTGAACTTTCGAATTTCTCTGATAAGAAAACATTTGTTGTCCAGCAGTTTGTAAACAAACAAAATGATCGTGTTTACTTGCCAAAGAGGTGAACTGAAAATGTGCACCTTCGGTTTGTCACCAGAACTCAAGCGCTGGCCATGGTGATAGTGTGGGCCGCCATAACAGCCGATGGTCGCTCTCCGCTCGTATTAATTGACCGTGGCATCAAAATAAATGCCGAATATTATCGCGAAAATATTCTGGAGGGTGTATTTAAGCCTTGGGTACACAAATATTTTGGCCGCAGACCTACACATACATACCTATACATTCCAACAGGACTCAGCACTCGGAACGCGCCACACAAGTATGGTTACAAAATTAGGTTCCTCGTTTAATTGCCAGGGCACAGAGGGCACTAAAATCTCCAGATACCCATCCGTTGGACTATTGTGTCTGGAGTATTTTGGAAAGTAAGGTTGGCACTAAAAAATACCACAGTGTCGATAACCTCAAGCAAGCGCTTCGCCGGGAATGGGCCAAAATACTGCAAATCAACATTCGGACAACGTGTGACGGTTTCATTGGCCGTTTGAAGGCTATAATTCATGCCAAAGGTGAACAATTCGAACATATCGAAATTTGTTCTAAAATTTGACGCAATTTTCAACATTTTTTGCTTTCATTCAATAAAATTAAAAAGAAAATGTAAAAATTATGGCGTTCGGTTTTGTTGCAGTTTTTTATCTCACCCTGTATAATAAAATTTTCCTGATTTTCCAGGAACTACTCTACAGGTCGCAATTGTAGACCGATCGAAGCGGAATTTAGCGTCGATTGGTCTACGCTAGACTTTAGGGCTGGTCAGAAGCATAACATTTTGTTTGGTCATCGGACAATATTTAGAGGGTAAAATAGACCATAACTTTTATGTAAAAAATACCAAATTTCCACTAAATTGCGAAATCACAAATGCATAAAAATATTACTTCTGACCATTAAAATGATACTGATAGTCAAGATATCGGGTACATAGCAAAATAGGTGAAATAGATCTTAGTTATTCAGAATTATTTTACCAGAAAATGATAAAATTTAAGACAATCGCTCAATCGACATTTTTATCACAAGCGATTATTTGACTTACAATTTTGATTTTTACATTTCTTAATATTTTTACACCCTGCAACACTATATGTTGAGGGTATTATATTCAGGTCGCAAATATCATCCGATTCGTACGAAATTTTGCATGGAGGTTAGTGTCAGAATAGAATCCTATTGTTTTGAAGAAAAACTTTCCTGATTTTGCAGTCGCTCTACGGGACACAATTAAAAACCAATCGACACAGAATTGTGCATGAAGAGAGAGTTAAGGACAGCTCAGATGTCTAGCATTTTGGAAAATTGTTTTCTATATGAAATTATTTTGAATAGCAATCATCACGACAGTGTGGGGTAAATATTAGGCTAATGCCGCGGTCAAAAACTAAAGGTAAGATTTGTGCAGAACTGTATCGCATTATTTAAAAAAATCGACAAGAAAGGGTTTGAACATAAGGAGGTTTTTTATTGTAATATTGATTACAGCCTTTGCTTACTTGTTTCTAACTTGTCATTTTGTAAACGGGAAAAATATATATTGGGAAATGTTCTTTTCTGATCCAAGTTAAGGCCCATACATATACGAGCCCTAAAGCACCACTAAAGATGAACGGTAGAAGTATTGATCCACATCTTCGAGAAACGTTTGACATGATGGAATCTTTTATTTAGGATCAGATATATACCCATAAATAATGAAAGTAGGAAAATATTTATATTTTAAATCTCATACAATAATTCTTTATACATATTAAGTATCTGTGTGTGTATTTCACAATAATAAATCTGTACTTTAATTCAACTCCAATCTGCCTTTAATACGATTCATAAGATTGAAAGCGTTTGTAATATAATAAACGACAGCATTCAATCAAAATGACAAAAATACCAAACCATACATTCCATCCAATCAAATCGATCAGCAGGAATGAACAGCAACGATGCAGACAGGATGTTTCCACCTCAAAATGTCATTGTGTGCATCAACATCTTAATTCATACAGACATTGACAACATCTTCAGCATTGTGATTCCGTTTTTATGTGGGAATAATAAAAATTCTTACTCCTACATCTTTTAGCACTCCATTCAATGAGCCATTGTTGATTTCTTGACAAAAGCAAAGGCAACAGCAGCAACGACAACAACAACGACAATGACAGTGGCAATGCTAAACGCCTGGTATCACTTTTCACAAATAATCATATCAATCTACTTACACCACCCAATGAATGATAGTTTGTGCGATGAAATGTATTAACTCTAGAGTTACATTAATTAGTGAAATAATTGCCTATATTTTAGGTATATTGTAGGGCGGAGCATTCTCGATAATAAATACAACCTAATTCATTCTCGATAATACAACTTAAATCGTCTCGAAAGAGAAAACAAACACATAACTGAACATCGTTGGAGACAAAAATTGACAATTTATATATTTTAGATAAGAAGTTATCCAAACGATGCAGCTCAAACTAAATGGAATATAGCATGGCTTTTTAAGGTATGCCCTAAATAATGAAAAACAAAGTCAGCCAAATGGTCGCAATAAACCTGTTAAAATAACCATCTTCATGAAATTATGAATGATCAAATCGTCCTCGATGTATTGAATCGATGTTCGGATGTTGGAGTATAACATAAATTTCATGTGGCCTCAAAAGAAAAAATCAATCACAAGATCTTTGTGGCGAATTGAGAGCACCCTTTCGAGAGAGAACTCGGCACGAGAACTTCTCGCGTAAAGAGACCAAAAAAGTCAGTACAGATCAATACCATACAATTTCAACCAAAAACCAGTAAAGAAAGTCTTAAAGTCGGGCGGGCCGACTTTATGATACCCTACACCACTTTACACATTTAGTAGAGCTTCACATAACAAATAAAAGGTTTTATGGGAAATTTGTGAGAATTAAATCATAATAACTATGACAATAGTTATAATGTAAAGCCCAATATATGAAAGGAATGTACTCTTCTACTACTTCGATTTCTACTAAATTTGCCGAGACATTTGTGCCTCTTCTATTCGGACTTTTAATACCCATTTGGTGCACAGTTAACTTGAAATCAGATAAAGATATTTATGGGAGCTATATGCAAATCTGAACCGATCTCGTTAAAAAATTAGCAATGATATTTTTGAGCTGAATTTGCTATATTTATCCGAATATCGTTATTGTTATCGGTGTGCACATTACGGCTGTGCAGGACAAATTCAACAAATCGGATGAATAATATATATAGGAGCTATAACTACATCTGAACCGATTTTCGCCAAATTTGAAATTCTTGTCTCTAGACTCAATTTGGTCGTAAGTGCCAAATTCCATCCCATTTGGACTAATATTACACGTTTGGTGCACAATAAAAAGCAAATCGGACGAAGATATATATGGGAGCTATATCCAAATCTGAACCGATCTCGATAAAATTTAGCAAAGGTATTTCTGAGTTGTGTTTGATATATTTCCCCAAAATTTCGTTGTTACAGAGTGCAGAGGACAAAAATAACAAATCGTATGAACAATATATATGGGAACTATAGCTATATATGAACCGATTTCGATCAAATCTGATATACTTATTTTCCGGTCAGATCTGGTAGTATGTGCAAAATGTCATACTATTTGGTCTGATATTACAAGTTTGGTGCACAATAAAAGGAAAATTGGAAGAAGATATATATGGGAGCTATATTTAATTTTTTACCGATTATCTCCAATTTCAATAGGTTCCTCAAAAAAATAGGTGGTTCAAAAAAAATTATTTATGCAAAATTTCATCTGGATCGGGCAATAAATGCGACCTGTGCAGACGAACGGACATGCATAAATCGACTCAGAATGAGATTCTATGCCATCCTAATCGTTCCCTTTGGCCTGTTACAAACAAATGCACAAAGACAACCTTCTGGTATGGGGTATAACCTTGTGGTATAGGGTATAAAAATTTACTTTTGACCCTAACTTGACCCAACCTCTTTTTGGAAATTATTAGGTTCAATGACACTGTCGGTCCATAAACCGCACCATTCATTAGTTAAGTAGTAATAGGGTTCTGAACAATAACTCCTGAGTTTCCGTGCTCCAAAGCGGAACGAAGCATTCCATTTTATATAATTACATTATATCCAATTTTATACGAAATCATAAACTCCGATAAATTACATATTCATATTTCTGGTTAGGAGAAATATTTAGATATAGCAAGTTGTATAGAATCGCCGATTTGTTTCGCAAGTTATGACAGATATAAGTACTGGAAATTGTGAACCTTTTGTGGGTGAGGTACCAGAAGGGGTTGGCTGATATCTATTATCACCATTTTCACAGCAGATCTTGTGCTTATAGAAATACTGGGATGTGTAAAATATGGAGAGAACCGGATGCTTATTTCGCTTTCTTAGAGCGTTTTGGTTATTCAACATTTTGACCCTTAGTGGGGGAGATACCAGAAGAAATGTTCCCATCTCTACCATCTTTATAAATGATCTTGTGTTGATGGAAATATTGAGATGTGTCAAGTCTGAATGGAATCAAATGTTAATTTCCCGTTTTATGAATTTCATGAATATCCATAATTTTGACCCAATGTGGGAGGGAAACCAGAAAGAGTGGAACGATATATTCCATTTTCACACCAGACCTTGGGTTAAAAAAATATTGTGATGTGTATAACTTGAAGATAATCGGATTCTTACATCACATAATTATAATAGCTATAATTATTCAATATTTTTTGAATGCCCTGAAACGGATTTGGTTCAAAGAGACATAGGGTCCGTTATTTCGATAACACACGTTTCGTCCGTATCAAACGATATATGCACTCTCTAGCCATATGGCTGAGGGTATAAAAATTAATATTTGGAAAAGACCTCATCGATAGATTTAGGCTATATTTTTAGATGTAGAAGGTCTTTGTAAATTTTCGCTTTTTCTATGGTGTCTTGGACCCGACAAATACTGCTCAGGTTAAATTTTTTTAAATTGACTTTGTCCCATTTCAAACATTGATTTATGTATGTACGTATCTATACTCATTTTTGATTGCAGTAAATATGAACATGTCCCAGACACAGAATTTTATAACATATGGGAATTTATAGTTTGGTGCATGTGTGTTAGTGAGCTTTGATGAACAAAGTATTCGATTGTGTGCACAGCGTGAATCCTTTTAACCAACCCTCCAATCAAACGTTCGTCTTCAATAAAAAAAGATGCAGCTATATCACTTTACTACAATGACATGGCAGCTAGAAGAACAACATCTTTTTCAAGCAACTTCATCTTTGTTGAGATTTACTTCTTCTTTGGAATTTTTGAGTTACCAGGTTCGAGAAAAAGTACATATATGGAAACTCGTGCCAAATGTGTAATATTCTGTAATTACATTCTTAATATGAAGATCCTGTTTATGCTGGGATTAACAGTTAACAAGTGAAAGGACCCTCAAGAAGTATTGGAAATTAAATAAATATTGGAAAATACGCCGCGACGAATGCCTTCTATTTTTATATAGGTTTCTTTGATTGTTACCAATTCTAAAACATATAAAACCTTTACATGTCAAATATCTGATGGTACCGTATAATACTGACAACTTTGGACAGGAAGCTGTACCCCACACTTTGTGCAACAATGTCAAATATCCACTAAGAAACGAAAATTTTAAAAAAGTGTTTCTAAATGGAAGCTGTACCAATAACATATGCTAAAATATGATAAATATTTTAATGTAGTATAAACGTATTTTAAAGCCCTCGTTAACATTTTGAGGTAAAATAATGTGTTGGGAAGATATGACGTCATTTATAAAGTATACTTTTAGGATGAAAGGAAAAATCATTTATTTTATTTTTACGTTTATTGAACATTGAGTATTTGAACGATGACAGATATAGACTGATTGCAATAAGCAGAGTTCAGCAATAACATTTAAATTTTTACGTTTTTCTGTCTGAAAAATCATCTGCAGGCGATTGGGCTAAACGTCGCATGATCGTGTCAAAATTTTATGATAAACTAGCTGGCCCGGTCCGCGTTGCCGGCCCGTAGTTTTAGTCTTTAATGCAAATTTTGCATAGCATAATATTTTACAAATCTACCTCATAAAGGTGAACAAATTTTAATATAAATATTGATTCGACTAAGTAGAAATAAATAACTATGGAAGGAGGGCAAAATAATTTCTGAATAGTCAAAGTTAATTACGCTTTTACACCCATTACCATAGCACATCAAATTGCGCATGAGAGTCCCCAAAAAGTATATTTTCTTGTTCATAGTAAAATTCAATGACGATGAAACAATACCCGCGTTGTTGTCCGCCAATCGGTAAACATCACTATAGATCGGCAGGCCTGAGGACTATATGGGGACTGTACCAAAATATTTACGTATGTTGACATTTTTCTGTAAGATGGTTCTCTACTCAAAAAGTAGCCTAAATACAGTAAATAATGGCCAAATCAGTTGAAAAACGTGGCCAAGACCACGGTCACAGCTGAAATCAGGGATACATTTATATAAGGGTTATACCAAAACGTGGCCCAACCAATATTCTCTTGGGGGTTACAAATTCAATAGAATACAAAATTTTCTTTTCTGACCACACATTAGATGTGAAAGTGGACTTAGGGATACTCCAATGTGGGGACTTTACTTAAATAAATTCCTATGTGGCAATTATCTGTATGATGGTTCCCTACCCCAGGGGCATAAATACAATTTTTAGCCAAATCAATTAATGAATGTGGTCAAGACCAAAATGGGCCCTACTCTGAAAATTTCAAACTTTATGCGAAGAGGTTCTCTACATCCTTAGAAACAAAGATGCCAAATAATGGCCAAAATATTAAAAAAGTGACCAAGACACCAAAAATAGCTTAAATCATACGATGGTTATATAAATATGAAATCGGGTTGTACCCTTATACGTGAGTTATGATCATGGCCGGCAAAAAAAAAATTATGATCATGACCTGCAAAAGCCATTTAAGGTATCTTGAATGTTTGGGAAGAATTTCTGGAAGGATAGAAATCCTTTTCTTACTAAGAATCCCATTCGCTCTACTATTTTCCACCCTTTATATTTTGTATTTTTCTGATTGTACATTGGACGGATTATTGTGACAGGAAATAAGTAGTTCCACGCTTTGAAATGAGCCCCATTAGGCTTTTTCGGTCATTTTTGTTTGTTTAAATGTGTTCGCATCTTCCAGCTGAACCACGATGTAGGCCCTGGAGTTGAAAGGTAGATGTCAGTTAACATCGTATTTTCCACTCATTTCATTTTTTGGTGAAAATTTGTATATAGTGAAAAATTATTCTTTATTTTGTTCACAAAAAAATTTACTGAATTCAATTGGATAGTACAAATTGAAAAAAATGACGAAAGAAGAATAACACATTGAAAAAATCTTCAACTTGTTCGCTGATTTTGTACAGCAAATGTTTAAAGATCCTTATATAGTTTGTCAATAGAATGTACTTCTATTTTAAAATTCGATTCCATTAAATTATTTCGACATCATCTATTCCGTTTCGCCACCACATAATTTGGTACTACATTTCCATGTAACTCGCCATCAATTTCATTTCTCAAGAAATCAAGTCAATTAAATAATTTGGTATTAATATTTGAATTCAAAAATAAAAAATAAAAAACACTACAAATGTACATTAGAAAAAAGTAAGTCAAAATGGAAAAAAATCATGCAAAATAAAACATTACTATTGTACATTTCAAAAGTCAAAATGAAAATGTTAAAATATCACATTTTTACGCGATTTTTTTGGATATTATCCTTTTCGGAGAGGAGACAATTTCGAATTTGTATGAATCGTTAAAATCAGTCCAGCGGTTCTTAAGTTATAAGCGTAGTAACTAACACAACTTTCTTTTATATATATAGATTGTTTATTAATTTAAAAAAAAAATTCGGCCGGGCCAAACTTTTAATACGCTCCACCTTAGGGTAAAAGAAGCATTAGAAGAAATGTGACTAAAACCATTAAAAGGCCGAATATCGGGAGTTACCGTTATGTGGGGGCTACACCAAAACGTAGACCTATAATTACAATGTTTCGACATACGAAATAGGACCCATTATGACCCACAAATACCAATTTTTAGACAATTCAGTTAAAAAAATGTGGCAACAACCATCAAAATACCGAATATCGGGAGGTACCGTTATATGGTGACTACACCAAAACGTAGACCTATACATGCAATGTTTTGCCACACGCTCAGGGACCCGTTATGACCTACAAATACCAATTTTCAGACAAATCCGTGATAAAAAATCATCAAATTACCGATTATCGGGAGGAATCTTTATATGGGGGCTATATCAAATCATGGACCCATGCATGCAATGTTTTTCACCGGAGCTGGAACCCATTATGACCAACAAATACCAATTTTCAGACAAATCCGTGAAAATATGTGGCAAAAATCATCAAATTACCGATTATCGGGAGGTACCGTTATTTGGGGGCTATACCAAAACGTGGACCTATAATTACCATGTGTCGCCACACGAACTAGGACCCATTATGATCCACAAATACCAATTTTTGGACAATTCAGTGAAAAAATTTGGCAAAAATCATCAAAATACCGAATATCGGGAGGTACCTTTATATGGGGGCTATACCTATACATGCAATGTTTTGCCACACGCTCAGGGACCTGTTATGACCTACAAATACCAATTTTCAGACAAATCCGTGAAAAATGTGGCATAAATCATCAAAATACCGAATATCGGGAGGTACCGTTATATGGGGACTATACCAGAACGTGGACCGATGTATTTCATTTTTAATACCAACCATCCTAGACACAATGCAAATTGCTCTGCCAAATTTTGGCGCTCTACATAAAATAATGTGGGCTGTATCGTGATTTCAACAGACAGACAGACTAACAGACAGACAGACAGACGGACAGACAGAGAGACAGACGGACATCGTTAAATCGACTTAGAATTTTATGCTAATTATGAATATATATATACCTTATGGGGTCTAAGACGAATATTTAAGGATGTTACAAACGGAATGACAAAGTTAATATACCCTCCTTTCCAAGGTGGAGGGTATAATAAGATTTTGTGGGGGTTTCAAACGAAAAACAAATTTACATTTAATGCAGAGATGGAGTGCATAACCTTCCTCCTCCATAAGAACAGCATCGCCCCTATTCCTAAAACTCCAAAAAACCGGAAATGTTTAAGATAAAATGTTAAAAATACAAGTAAGCAATTGCTATAGTCGTGCGGGGTCGACTATGTGATACCCTACAACACTACAATATGTTAGAAGCCACTTCATGTCCAAATCCATTTTGGAAGATTTCGCTTTTGAAATTATGTCATCCGAAATGCCTGACTTCTTCCCTGTCCTTAACTCTCTTCTCATGCGAAATTCCGTGTCGATTGGTCTCAATTTTGTGATCAGGAATATTGTTCTGTTTTTGGTTCATTTGAACCCCTAATGATTTTCAAAATACCGAATATCGCGGGGTATCGTTATATGGGAGCTATACGTTATCGGTAACCTATATAGATAAGGGGGTAAAGTGCTCACAAAGAACCCCTTCTGTAGAAAGAACCCCTTGTGTACAAAGAACCCCTTGTGACCATTCCGTTGAAAAATATGGCTAAAAACATCAAAATATCGAATATCGGGGGTACTGTTATATGAGGGCTATACGATATCGTGGACATATATAGATAATTCTCTGCCGAGGTATAAAATACCCACAAGGAACTCCTTGTGTGGATTTTCAGACAATTCCGATGAAAAATGTGGGTAAAATCATAAAAATACCGATTATCGGGGGGTACCGTTATATGGGGGATATACGATATCGTGGACCTGTATAGACAATTCTCTCTCAGAGGGTGAAGTACTCACAAGGAACTACTTGTGGGGAACATCATCAAAATACCGAATATCGGGGGTACAGTTATATGGGGGATATACGATATCGTGGACATATATAGACAATTCTTTTTGAGGGGCCAAAATGCCCACAAGGGACTCCTTTTGTGGAATTTCAGACAATTCCATTGAAATGTGAATAAAATCATAAAAATACCAAATATCGGGTTTACCGTTATATGGGCGCTATACGATATGGTGGACCTATATAGATAATTCTCTGCCGAGGTATAAAGTACCCACAAGGAACTCCTTATGTGGATTTTCAGACAATTCCGTTGAAAAATGTGGGTAAAATCATCAAAATACTGAATATTGGGGGGTACCGTTATATGGGGGCTATACGATATCGTGGACCTGTATAGACAATTCTCTCTCAGGGGGTAAAGTACTCACAAGTAACTACTTGTGTGGATTTTAAGACAATTTCTTTGAAAAATGTGGCTAACATCATCAAAATACCGAATATCGGGGGTACAGTTATATGGGAGATATACGATATCGTGGACCTATAAAGACAATTCTCTTTGAGGGGGTAAAATGTCCGCAAGGGACCCCTTTTGTGGAATTTCAGATAATTCCATTGAAAAATGTCGCTAAAATCATCAAAATACCGAATACCGTGGGGGTACCGTTATATGGTACCCCCATTCCGTTTGTAACTCCTCGAACTTCTCATGTCAGACCCAACAAAGTATATAATCTTGATCAGCGTAAAATTCTAAGTCGATTTAGCCATGTCCGTCTGTCCGTCTGTCTGTCCGTCTGTCTGTTGTAATCACATTTGTAATCAAATTTGGTATTTGAGGTTCGTAATGGATACTACAGTCTGTGACAGAAAATTGACTATGCAGGCCCAGGTCTTCGTATAGGCCGCATATGTCAGTACCTCCCTATATTCGGTATTTTGACGAGTTTAGGCTCAATACCCACCGAAATTGTTAAAGATATCGTATTTGACGTTAGTAATGGATGCTATAGCCTGTGACAGAAAATTGTCTAAGCTGGTCCAGGTCTTCGCACAGCTCCGATATAACGGTACCTCCATATATACGATATTTTGATGATTTTAGCTACATTAGCCACCGTTTATTTCAAGTTTCGAATTTGAATTTGGCAATGGCAATGGCTAATGGCAAACAATACCTATGTAGGTCCACGTCGTATATTCGGTACTTTTAAAAATTTAACAGAATTTTTTAAGGATTTTATTTCTTTCTTTCTTTTTATTTCCAAATTCGTTCCAAATGGTGGAGGTTATTCAAAGTTCGGCCCGGCCGAACTTACTGCTTTTTAACTTCTTTGTTTGTTAAAATGTGTTCGCATCTTCCAGCTGAAGCACGATGTAAGTCCTGGAATTGAAAACTAGATGCCAATTTTTGATATGAAAGATCTCCATTTAACATCGTATTGCGCACTCATTTCATTTCTAATATTATTCATTCAGAATTCAAAACAATTTCAATATAGTATCTCAAATTGAAAACAAATTACGCCAAAAATATGTTTTTCTCTGACATTTTTATTGTTATATTTTTACGTGATTTTTTTTACCAAGATACCATTCCGAAATTGTATGAATTGTCTAAGTCCGTCAAGCTGTTCTTTAGTTTTAAGCATAGTAACTAACATACATTTCTTTTATATGTTGAAAATAATTCTTTATTTTGTATCATCTTCTGAAATAATATTCGTATAGTTAAACTTTCTTAATAAATATTTGGTGTTGCATTTAGAATTATTGGCGTTGAAAATGGTAAATAGCATTAGCAAATAGTCTTCCTAGTTTTAAAGCTACACACTCACACACTCCTAATACCAAAATTTTATACTTCTCGAAAGGGCTGAATCTATAAACATGAAATTGTGCATATGGGTTGATGTTGGTGGGTCGGAGTGAGATACATTTTTCTTTTAGGATTACACATAAATTCACTTAATATAAATCAATTTATCCGCATACGGAGTAGCGGGTATTATGCTTGTCACATGTGTCAAAATTCCATCATATTTGGGTGAATTTTACACATTTGGTGCACAATAAAAACTAAATTAGACCAAATTAAAGAGGATCCTCAAATATAAATATAGGCCTATCTCGCCTCTTTCTTTATGTTACAAACATAATACTCATACCCCACAGTGTGGTGTATGGCATAAAAATAAAATATTAAACTAAAAACTTCATATGGTCACTTTAAAGTTTACTTACTTACGTATTTGTAGTTGTTGTATAGAATTATTTCGTGTACACACATATACATTTTTACCTATAGCATTGAATTTGTTCATTTCCGTTGCTTTTTTTCCTTTTACACTAAAATAGAATCGAAAACTGTTGTTCATTTCGCTTCGGAATGACAGTCTGACACGTCAGTAACTTTGTGTGCAATAAAAGTGCAAAAAACGTTTATTTATAAATTTATACGTCACCAAATGCATCTGTCTCCAGGGCATTCATGTGAGCAATAGTTCCTATTTTATCAAAAGGACAATGCATTCGATGGCTACATGTGTTTGTGTGTACTTACAATTACAAATTCTGGAATCAAGAAAAGTCAAAAGACGTTACATCTGCAAAAGAATGCTTTAAAGAGTATTGTGTAGTGAATGAAATAAAGATACATTTACTACGGCGATTTTTATGGTGTAGATATTTGTAGTGTTCCTACGATTTGGTAGAGGTACGTCCTAATTTTCGGTAGTTTTAATTAAAATACAAATAAAAAGGCCTTTAAGTACGGCTGGGCCAAACTTTTTATACCAATTTATTTAGAATGGTATGGTATGAATAAAAAAACTGCAACAAAGTCAAACGCCATTATTTTTACATATTTTTATACCCACCACCATACTATGGAGGGTATATTAATTTTTTCATTCCGTTTGTAACTCCTCGAAATACTCAGGTCAGACCCAACAAAGTATATATATTCTTAATCAGCGTAAAATTTTGAGACGATTTAGCCATGTCCGTCTGTCTGTTTGTCTGTCTGTTGTAATCACCCTATCTTTCGAACAAATTTAGATAGAAGGCTTAAATTTTGCACACATGTATATTTTGCCAGTAGGCAGGTTAAGTTCGTAAATGGGCCATGTAGGTCCACGTCTTCATATAGCCCCCATATACCGTACCCCCCGATATTCGGTATTTTGATGATTTTAGCGACATTATTTACCGGAATCGTTTCAAATTTGGTATTTGAAGTTCTTAAGGGATACTACAGCGTAAGACAGAAAATTATCTGTGCAGGTCCACGTCTTCGTGTAGCCCCCATATAACGGTACCCCCCGATATTCGGTATTTCCATGATTTTAGCGACATTATTTAGCGGAATTGTTCCAAATTTGGTATTTGAAGTTCGTAATAGATACTGCAGCATAAAGCAGAAAATGGGCCATGTAGGTCCACCTCTTCATATAGCCCCCATATACCGTACCCCCCGATATTCGGCATTTTGATGATTTTAGGGACACTATTTACCTGGATTGTTTCATGTGAAGTTCGCAATGAATACTTCAGCCCATTCCAGAAAATTGTCTGTGCAGGTCCACGTCTTCGTATAGCCCCCATATAACGGTACCCCCTATATTCGTTATTTTGATGATTTTGATGATTTTCAAGATTCGCATTTAAATATTGTAATAACTTATGACAAAAGTTGCCTATGCAGGTCCACGTCGTCGTATAGGCATTCGGTATTTTTAAGATTTTAACAGAATTTTTAACGGATTTTATTTTTTTTTGGAAAATGTCAAATTTGTACCAACTGGTAGAGGGTATTAAAAGTTCGGCCCGGCCAAACTTACAACTTTTTTACTTGTTTTTAAATGTTATTGAATGAAAGCAAAAATTTCGGAAATAGCATCAAATTTTAGAATAAGTTTTTAAGTCACCCTGGCCGGCGCTTGAGTTCTGGTGGCCAACTGAAGGTGCACATTTCTAGCTGACCTCTTTGGCAGGTAAACACGATCATTTTGTTTGTTCTTTTACAAACTGCTGGACAATGAATGTTTTCTCATCGAAGAATACCAAAATCGGCCAACTCTTTGGCTCTTTCGAGTGATTTTCTTTCTGCCGCGGTGTAAGTTCTTGCACTTTTTGGAATTTCGATGGCATGTTGCAATATTTCATTCGGCAAATATTGAAAAATGAGCTCGGGGTAACATTTTTCAATATTTGCCGAATGGAATATTGCGATATGTTCAGCTCACGAAACATTTTTCGGTCACTGCGACGCGTGTTTCGACCAAGTCGCTTCTTTACTTTTCGAACCATTTCTGCTGATGTTTCTGTTTTCTTCCGTTCACTTCCTTGAGGTCGGGCTACGCAACCAGAATCACGGTAACTAGCGATGGTACATGACACAAAAGATTTATTCACATTTAAATGCTGGAGTGCTCTAACGATAGTCACTTGTGGTTTTCCAGCCAAATATAAAGAAATCACACTATCACTCTTGAATACCATCACGAATAACTTTTTTTTTTTGGAAATTCTCACCAAAATGCTTTTGTTTGCTTGTAAATAATATAATGAGCTGTCACTGGAATAATTTTAACAGCTGTTGGACGAGTGGCTTAGAAATGACTGCAGTTTGAAGTTGGTTGCAGTTTTTCATCTCACCCTGTATATATTACATATTAGAGTTCAATCAAATACTGAATATGACAGATCATTATCGATTAAGACATCATATGTTTATTGTACCTTACACCACGTACTGTTAAGGGTGTTATGTTTTTGTGCATTTTTTTGTTCCATGAAGGAGGAAGCCAGGTAGACCCTAAGTTACTTTTGAGAATCTTCATAAAATTACATTGTGTCGATTTATGCATGTCAGTCCGTCTGTGCATGCGATCTGCATTTATCATTCGATTGAGATGATATTTTCAAAACAATGTTTGTTTAGCCCAAGGAGGAACCATATTGAAATTGGTGAGAATCGGTTCAAATTTAGATATAGCTTCCACATATATCTCTAAATGAACTGAATTTTGGTAATTTATCTCAGAAACAAGTATATGAACCGATTTTCATCAAATTTCAAATACTTGTATGTGGTGAAAGGTATAATTAAACATATTATGTCTTTATCGAAAATGATGTGTCGTATTCAGTATTTTATTGAACTCCAATATATAGCTATAGCTACCATATATATGTTTTATCCGATTTAAGGTTTTAAGTCCCTCACATGCGTAATATGCACTCCACAAGAATGATGTTTGATACCAGATAACTTATGGAGCTCAAAAATACTTCTGTCAAATTTTATCGAGATCGGATAAGATTTGGATACAGCTCCCATATATATCTTAATCCGATATCAGGCTTGTTGTGCACCAATAGCTAGTATCAGCCCAAATGACCTAATTTTTGTCTATTCCGACTAAATTTATCCTAGAAACAAGTACTTCAAATTTGGTGAAAGTCGATTCAGATATAGCCCCCATTTATATGTTTCATCCGATTTGGGGTTTTAAGTCCTCACATAAGTAGTATGCGCTCCTCAAGGATGATATTTGGTACGAAATAACTCATGGAGCTCAAAAATACCTCTGTCAAATTTTATCGAGATCGTTTTAGATTTTTTTATAGTTTCGATATACATCTTCATCCGATTTTACGGTTATTGTTCACCATATATGTAAGATCAGCCCAAATTAAATAGATTTTTTCATATTCAACAGAATTTTAACATTTGGTGAAACACGGTCCGGTATATCTATTGCTCCAATAAATATTTCTTAGTATAATTCTTATCAAGTCATACTGGTGACGGGAGCTCTACTAAACATGCACACAAAGACCTAAAATGGTAAAGACTAGACAAAATGCATTTTGAGCAAATGGTTTGTTTCTTTGTTTCTTGAATACATAGAGTGACAGATCATGGCAGAGACAGGTTAATATAAAAACCACAATAAGAGAAACGAATAACAAATAAACAAGTAAAAAAAAAACATTAAGTTCGGCCGGGCCAAACTTTTAATACCCTCCACCTTAGGGTAAAAGAAACACTAGAAGAAATGTGGCAAAAACCATTAAAATGCCGAATATCGGGAAGTACCGTTGTATGGGGGCTACACCAAAACGTGGACCTATAATTACAATGTTTCGCCACACGAACTAGGACCCATTATGACCCACAAATACCAATTTTTAGACAAATCAGTGAAAAAATGTGGCAAAAACCATCAAAATACCGAATATCGGGAGGTACCGTTATATGGGGGCTATACCAAATCATGGACCCATACATGCAATGTTTCGCCACCGGAGCTGGAAACCATTATGACCCACAAATACCAATTTTTAGACAAATCCGTGAATAAATGTGGCAAAAAAAAAAAAACTAAAATACCGAATATAGGGAGGTACCTTTATATGGGGGCTATACCACTATACATGCAATGTTTTGCCACACGCTCAGGGACCCATTATGACCCACAAATACCAATTTTTAGACAAATCAGTGAAAAAATGTGGTATAAATCATCAAAATACCGAATATTCGGAGGTACCGTTATATGGGGAATATACCAGAACGTGGACCGATATATCTCATTTTCAATACCAACCATCCTAGACACAATGCAAATAGCTCTGCTAAATTTTGGCGCTCTACGTCAGATAATGTGGGCTGTATCGTGATTTCAACAGACAGACAGACAGACGGACAGACAGACAGACGGACATCGTTAAATCGACTTAGAATTTTATGCTGATTATGAATATATATACTTTATGGGGTCTAAGACTAATATTTAAGGATGTTACAAACGGAATGACAAAGTTAATATACCCTCCTTTCCAAGGTGGAGGGTATAAAAATTGAAAAATCCAAAATTTTGGTTTCAAAATTTTATTCCATAGACCTTTCCAAAAATGTGTATTTGCCTTAGCGGTTTAAATCAGTTAACATTGGTAACTATGTTGTTAGGATATTGTAACAACAGAGGTATTATCACAGGGTTGCCATATTTTAACTTTGACTTGTCCTATCTTTACACTTCTATGTCTTTGATGCACAGTGGTCGTATAGTCATTTCGCCCGACTTTTGACATATTTTTACATTTCCGCTAAACATAAAATAATGACATTTAAACATTTTTTAGAAATGGAAACTTTATTTAATAAATTATTAAGTTACAGAAATGGAAATAAATAGAAAAAAATTAATATGTAGAGAATAAATTATTTTAAATAAATAAATAAATCGTTTTATTGTTTTTAATAAATAACTTAAGCTAGAAATAAATAAGCACTCTTCGCACATCCAGGTGATGTTGGCAAACGATTGTTGAGTATAAAAGTTTATCAATTATCCCAAAATATTTTAGAATAGAAATATTAGATGCACATGATTTTCAAAATCGGAGAAATATATTTCTATTATAAAATAGGGATAATTTTATATTTTTTTGTTTGTGTAGCAAATAAATAATTAACAAATAAATAAAATTATTTAATAAATTAAATAAATATTGGCGAAATAAATAAATAAATATTAAAAAAAAAATATTATACAAATATTTAGGCACACAACAATGGTTTCATATTGCAAAATGAATCAAATAAATAAATAAATTGTTATCTTTGACTTGTGTTACACAAATTATGTGATACACAAAAATTATTACTTAACCTGGAATAAATAAATAAATAATTTAATTGGCAATTTGTTGATTTTCTTAAATGCAAAAATTGAAAATGTATGGTATGTATTGCACGAGGAAAAAAGGAATTCCCTTAAAATAAGTAAATAAGTTATTAAATTAAATTATTTAATAAATTAATTTTGTATTCCTTAAGAGCACTTCTTGGAAACAAATAAATAAACCCATTTTTGTTTTTAAATAAAAATAGTTTTTTACACAAATAAATAACCGACACCTTATGCTTGTAATAAATAAATGAATAAATAATTGTTATGTTGTTTTATATGTCCTACACATGGGATGACAATTAATGATCCCAATATAATTAGTGACTTGATAATTGAGGAGATGTCTATAATTAATTTTAATTATATTGCTCCACAAAGATTCTGTATTACCCAGCCCATGTGTTGCTCTCATATAAAGTTAGACTTACAGAATGTTTGAGTATGGCAGATTTGTGTTCAATTCTTATTTTTATAACACTGGGTTTTTGTTTGTCAACTATTTACATAAAAAAACGCTAGCAAGTGTTTGCACAATTGCAGCATTTTAGAAAATGTCACTTTCAACGTATTTGTGTTCGGCAAATATTTGTTGGTTCATAGAACTTATTTATGTATGCGTATTTTATTTCACGTTTTTTTGTTGTCGTTTTTGTTTACAAATCATATATCATGGATATATTTATTCATTTAAAACAAATTAGTTTAACATTTGGTTAATAAAGTTTAACGTTTTTCTCTTCTGCTCTCTTTCGTTGATGTTGTTGTTGTTGTCATCGTGTATTTGTGTGTTTGTTTGGTTATTTACACATTTTATTTGATTCTATTACGTTTTGGCTTAAACACGAATCAAAAAACGGCGAAACATGCTACTGAGACTGTTATTGAATAATCATATTTATGACCAGGAATGACATATCTTTATGGTAAACATTTATATCAATTTAATGCTATTTGTTTCAAATGAATATATTTTTTTTTAATCTCTGTTTGGCAAATTAACATTTACAAAAATTTAAATAAAAACAAAAAATTGGAATTAAGCAAATTACAGATAAGGGAGGCGTATATTTTTAATGTCTGAATTTGGTCAAGGCAAAATCATATAAATTATTACTTTTTAATAAATAGAAAAATAATAATTTCTAAAATTTTCTGTAGGATATATGCATTACAAATCGTTGGTAAATTGTATATGAAAACTACTAACACAACTTTATTCAAAAATTTAATTGAAGTCCTACATTTAGCCCCAAACAACGATTTTGGGTGCTGTACTAAAATTTTCAAGTGATTAATTTAATTTGGTTTTTTTTTTGGTTTCTGTGATTTAAATACTCTATGCAGAATATGCTCAATTTAGGTCCACGATTTTGTACAGCATATTTTATGAAAGATTTTTCGGGTTTTTTTGGGTTTGATACCTTCCACCATAGTATGGAGGGTACATTAAGTTTGTCACACCTCGAAATATACGTTTCAGACCCCACAAAGTATATATATTCTTGATCAGCATAAAATTCTATGTCGATTTAGCGATGTTCGTCTGTCTGTGGAAATCAGTCTAGTTTTCCAACGAAATGAAGTAGGTTGATAAAATTTTATTCAAATGTGTATTATGTCTGCAGAACTTTTGGTATTAAAAATGTGTGATGTAGGTGCACGTTTTGGTATAGCCCCCATATAATGGTACCTCCCTTTTTTCGGTATTTTGGTGATTTAAGCGACATTATTCACGGGAAATGTTTTAAAATTTGGTATTTGAAGTTCGAAGTGGATACTACAGCCTATGACAGAAAATTGTGTGTACAGGTCCACGTCTTCGTATAGCCCCCATAAAACGCTACCTCCCGTCACTCAGATGTGTGTTAGTCCTGCTGGAAATTTGGTATTTAAAATCCCCATATAACTGTACCGACAGATTTAAGTTTTTTTGGTAGACAATTTTAACATGAATTTACTGTAAATTGGCAGCAGGTGTACCTATAATGTAAGAAATATCCTTGCAAAAAACTGTCAATATAGGTCTAGATTCTGGTATGGTCCCCAAATGACTGTACCTCCAGATATTCCTTATTTTTATGATTTGTGTCACACTTTTTCCCAGAAATGTGTCAAATTTGGAAAATAAATAGGTAAACGTTTTTGTATAGCCCCCATATACCGGTATCTCCCTATATTCGGTATTTTGATCAGTTTAGCGCCAATATTCACCGGAATTGTATCAAATTTGGTATATGAACATCGTAATTGTCTATGTCTTCGTATAGGCCCAATAATGTAAGAAATATCCTTGCAAAAAAACTGTCAATATAAGCCTAGATCCTGGTATAGTATCTATATGACTGTACCTCCAGATATTCCTTATTTTTATGATTTGTGTCACACTTTTTCCCAGAAATGTGTCAAATTTGGAAAATAAATAGGTAAACGTTTTTGTATAGCCCCCATATACCGGTATCTCCCTATATTCGGTATTTTGATCATTTTAGCGCCAATATTCACCGGAATTGTATCAAATTTGGTATATGAACATCGTAATTGTCTATGTCTTCGTATAGGCCCAATATGAAGGTAACTCGTTATATTACGTAGTTATAGCATTTTAGTTGTATTTTTCAACAGATTTTTTTTTTTTGAAAATTTACAAATTCCTTCCAAATGGTGGTATACAAAGTCGCCGAAAAGACTAACTCAAAGACCGAACTTAATGCGTTTTCCTTTATTTTTTGAAAACTTGCCCTCTGGTGTGGGATGTAACAAAAAGCGTGAAGCACTTTTCCCAATAAGTTTGAAGCCAACAAAGGTGGGTAATATTGGCCAATTTCTTTTAATCAACTCTCATGGGCCACTGATTATTTTTCTCACGAGAGGAGTTTTTGTGCCAAATAAATGGAAAATAAAACATCAGTAACATTAAATGGGGTAAAAATGTACAAACCGAGATAAATAAATTATAAAAGCGATTGTATTCCAGTTAGATGTATCTTATAAAAAATAAATCAAATCCGCAAATTGAAATGGAATTTTAAGATACACTAATCGATTTCTTGTTAGATATTTTAGAAAAAATGGGATTGCGAAATAAAAAGAATATATAAAATAATTGAAAAATGTGACAATAATAATCTAAAATAGGGGGGTACCGTTATACAAGGGCTGTCAAAAACTTGGGGCCATATAAATAATCGTCTAAAGTGGATGATACCTACTACCAACTTGAAAACCAAAGCTTAAACAATTCTATTAAAAAATATAGATATGATTCGGGAGGTTCCATTTTTTGGGGCTATACGGAAGCGTGGCCTATATGCAGAAGGTGAGAATTATTGTTAACTCCAAATACCAACTTTTAGAAAATTCCGAAAATCATCGAAAGGTATTGTTATATGGGATCTATAACCCAATTTGGATCTATGTGGTCAGTTCTTTTGAAGAATGATTTTTGTCGTTTGGGAGTGTAAACTGCCAATTTACAGCAAATGCCAAAAACATCTTAAATCGGATAGTATTGCTATTTGGTGGCTATATGTCCCACCGGGCCTATATGTCCGATTTTTAATTCCAAGAGTCTTGAGGACCTAAAATATTTCAGCTTAATGTTTCCACTTACTTCATTCCGTACGGAAGCTAGTGTACAAACATGTCATAATAGGCAGTGAAGCTTGTATTGATCAAGAATATATATATACACTGTTGAGTCTTAAATGCTCATTTCCACATTCCACTTTTTACAAGACTTGAATACTTTTTTGAGTTTATGTTAGCTTCAGCTCATTGAAATTTCTAAAGATTTTAGGCTGACTTTGCCATTCGATTGCCATCCCCTCATATCAATTTTCATTGCCTTAAAGCAAAGCTTTTCCTGCTTTGAAAATAAATTCACTATAATGAACTCTATCCTTTGGATATAAAAATGAACTATCTCATTCCTGGTCTCTAGATCTACGTCCCTTAATTATTACTGTATTTCATATTTAAAGTTAACAAAAATAAATAAGTTTTTCAATAAATAAATAAACTTAAAGCTAATATTCGCACATTCATCACTTAAATTACGGTAATAAATAAATAAATATTGTGATGTTTTTATAAATAATATTTTGTGTGGAAAATAAATAAATAAATAATGGAATAAATAAATAAATATTTCAATAAATATGCAATAAATAAAGTTTTTCAATAAATTATCTTAAACTAGAATAAATAAATAAATATATTTCCTTTTTTTTCTTGTTCAATAAATGTTCAAACATCCAATATGAGAATCGGCAGATGCTCCTTCGCATTCACATATGATAGGGTTGACAGAACTGATATACCAGTCTCTGGGATCTTTCGGTCTTCTTCATAATGCCCTTCTTGTAGTACTGACGTATCGAACGTGACAATTTGTCATAGTTCATAGCTGGACGATTTTTACGTTTTCCCCATAGTTTAGCTACTCTAACAGAATCTTCGATTTTGAAAATACCCTTACTGCGATCAATCCAACGGATGGCAGTACCGTTGATATGCGGTGCAGATAAGAGCTCTTTTAGAAATTGCCATAAATGTATGTGAGATCCTCCGTTCCGTGCTCCAGCACGTTTTATGGTTGGTACCATTTGATTGGTACCAGCACCACCACCACCATTTGTTGTAGCACCTTCATTGTTCATATACTGGCCGTTGAGGTTATTTCCCGTACTCGGTGTGTGATTGTCGTTTGGAAGAAAATCATCTTCGTCTAGTTTGAAAAGATGTATAAAAAAAATTAAATAAATTTATATAAAATAATAAAGAATTGATTTTAGGCAATATAAAGAAATAAATGAGAATAAGCCAATAAATTTAGTTGACCATGTTAAGCGATTCTCCGTATTTTTAGAGGCAACAATTGTTTGCCTTCTAAATAAATCGTCCATGTAGACTTATGAGCGATTTAATAAAATAAACATTTTTAATTTACAAAATTTTTCGATTATTATTTTGCAGAATTCGAACTTTTAACCACAGAAGCCCACCGAAAGAAGCCATGCATTTCACAAAAAATGAAATTATTTAAGAAAAACATTTACATTGACCAGAAAAATACTTTTGCAAAATTATTTTTTTTTCTACTCTATTGAAGTGGCAAAATAAAATTAAATCCACAATTAAAATTACCTTCGGTATCTTCTTCCATGTCTTGACTGTATAGTGCAGGCATAGAATTTTGAGTCCACATTTGTTGGTGTGCGCAGCTGTTGATTGAATTTAGATGGTAATTATCGGAGTGCGTCAATTTCCATATTTCCAATTGAGCATGTAATTTTTCACCACCCTAAAATGAAAGAATAAAATAACATTAACCGGTGTAAGCAAGTATAGTATTAAGCAATAAAAGTATTTAATAAAAAACAAAAAAAAAAAAAAAAAAAAATACCATCTGAGTTTACGCTAGTTTTAATTTTGCTCACAAAGGAATTTCATCACCTAATCAAGAGATAAACTGCTCAATTGCAAAGACTTATATGTAAAATGTATGTAGTGGAAGTATTATAGTTAGGAATTTTGTGCAGAGAGGCTCTTTGCTCTACAGTCCCTCTAATGTTCGTACCGCCAACAGAATAGGTCAATATTTTAAATAACAATGGTTCGAAGTTTGTTTCAAAGTTTGTATATCCCAAAATTTTTGTCAAATTTAGATCAAAAATTTAAAATGGATTATATCGCTCCACACTTTCCAGTACCTCCCCATGAAAGTTCAAAAAATATATAAATATAAATTATATAAATTCAAGCGAACATTTTGGTGCGAATTTTCCAGAAAAAAGTTATTTGTGATGGAATTCAAGCGTGATGGTGTGATTTCTTTATATTTTGATGGAAAACTACAAGTAAAGCACTCCAGCATTTAAAAGTGAATAAATCTTTTGTGTCTCGTACCATCGCTCGTTACCGTGATACTGGCGGCGTAGCCCGACGTCAAGGAAGTGGACGGAAGAAAACAGCAACATCAGCAAAAATGGTTCGAAAAGTAAAGAAGCGACTTGATCGAAAACCTCTCGCAGTGGCCCAAAAATGGCTGGTGAGCTGAACATATCGCAATATTCCATTCGGCAAATATTGAAAAATAAGCTTGGGGTAAAGACATTGAAATTCCAAAAAGGGGAAGAACTTACACCGCAACAGAAAGAAAATAGACTCTAAAGAGCTAAAGAGTTGCTCCGCTTGGCCGAAAGTCGTGAACTGCCGAATTTGGTTGTCCAGCAGTTTGTAAACAAACAAAATGATCGCGTTTACTTGCCAAAGAGGTCTGCTAAAAATGTGCACCTTCGGTTGGCCACCAGAATTCAAGCGTCGGCCATAGTGGGTTGGGACTGAAAAATACCAAGACGTCGATCACCTCAAACAAGTGCTTCGCAGGGAATGGACCAAAATACCGTAGAGCAACATTCGGGCAACGTGTGACGGATTCATTGGCCATTTGAAGGCCATAATTCGTGCCAAAAGTGACCAATTCGAACAAATCTAAACTTATTCTAAAATTTGATTTTATTTCCGACATTTTTTGTTTTCATTCAATAAAATTCAAAAGCTTACGATCTCGTCACTAAAAAAGTTTTTTGTCGTAGGTTTTTTTTAATAACTTCTGGAGAGAATTTCCCACACAAAAAACTAGGGAACTGATGAGGATTGATGGCTCTTTCCGAAACTTAGGTATTCCCTGCCTTACCCCCTGTTAAACATTACCATCGTTCTCCACTAATAAACATAAAAAAAAAAAAAGAACAATAATAAAGGGATTAAGCCTGACCATTTTGCAAAAAAAACTAATAAATAAATAAATAAAATAAAAATGTAAAAATGGCGTTTGACTTTGTTGCAGTTTTTTCTTATCTCACCCTTTCCTTACTGGTTTGATATCGCAAATTTTTCAAAAAGCAAAACATTTCTTCGCAAATGCTTCGTATGTACTAAATATATAAATAGTAGTATAATGTTGTAGAATAACTTATTGTACATTTTGTTGTCAAGTTTTGAATTTTTAATTTTAGGACATTCCCTGGAATTATTTTCCTATTTTCAAAAGCACTTTGAGAGTTATTTTCATAGCAATTTTTGCAAAAGTCTGTCAAATATAATATATTGATCTACGGACTTGGCCTAAAAATGATTATAAATAATATACAATACATTTTTTTTGAATCGAAAAAACAACTGCAACTTCCTACATATTGTTTTCTTTTAATGCATTTATAACTCACAAAAAAAAAAAAAAAAAACGAAAAACAATGGCGTTTTTATGCATTAATTGAATTGTATTCACACAAAAAATAATTCCCTGCATTGTGGGCTGATGTATTCACCATGTATGTACGTACACATGTATGCTCAGCAATAACATGCCATATATTGGCGCAGAACTACTACTGAGAGTGTCAAAAAACAAACACAAGATCTAGAATGTGACGCGCATAACATGAACCCTAATTTAAATTTCATTCGAATTTAATCTTCATTTCCACCGCCACAATGCCGGAAAATGTTAAATAAACATTTCGATACACATTCGTATGCAGTCTGTTCAAGCTTTAGGCTGGATGATTCAAAACAAAATGAAGAAGAAGTTATTTTTAACGCTGATCAGTGTGTTGTTTACATTTACAACGTCTTGGCTTGTTGTGCTGATGGTGAAGATGATTATGAGAATGTTGATTTTGATAAGACGATAGTAACAACATCAACAACGCCAGCAATGACTGGCCTTCATCTCTCCCTCCATATTCTGCATTTTTATGTTGTTATTGTTGTTGCTGGCGATGAAGACGGCGGGCGACTCACTTTCACCTTGCAATGTCGTTGCTGGTCGTTGGCTTAGTTTGTGTTTTGATTTTTGTTTCATTCAGAAATCTCAAGTCTAGGTTTGTCCATTTATTATGGCCTGCCCAGAAGCATATTGAGCTTGTGCTTCTGCTGCTGGTTAAATGTACTTTAGGGTTTCATTCAACTGCATATGGCCACAATCTGTGTTCCGATGTGTGTATGTATGTTAGGCGTAAGTTTAAGACAATACAAACACATCTGTTTGGCAGTGATGATGGCATTCTATTGTTGTTGTTAGATAGATGGACTGAACACTCCACGATTGCAAACAAATAAACTTGCCTAACAACCTACATACGTTGGATGTTGTTGCTTCTGGAACGAGGGTTTCTCTGAAAGTCAGATAGGTGTTTTGAACATATCAATTGGATGCAATGTTTTATCCGAGTAAAGGTATCGAAGCAAGGTAACATTTGTAAAACTTTCCAATCCCAATTCTTGGGTAAAAATTTATTTTTTCAAAAACAAATATTTTCAGTTATCCAAAAGACTCGATAAAAAGGTATAGTATGATAATAACTACAATGGATCTCTATCAATTATTATAAAAAAATCGTAAAGAACTCTGAGTTGTAGCGAAGTTCCCACACAAGGGTTCTTAAGAATAAGAGGCATTTTGAAATGGTGTACACACTTGGATCTAAAATGTGTACCATTTATAGAGAAAGGAACATTCTTGAAATTGTATCAATTATGGAGATATTTCAGTGTATTGACAACGTTGTGTCAAGTAATGACTGATTTGGTTAGAAGTTCAACTACTTACTGGGAACCCGAAACATAAATTTGTTGCTAATTTGGTTGAAACCTTTGAAATATCGAAAATTGGGAGGTACCGCTAGATTGGGGCTATACCAAAAAGTGGACCAACATTGACAATTTTGCGAGGAGTTAAATCACTCATTGAGAACCCGATATGTTTACAGCATTCGGTTGGAAAATTGAGACAAAGCCCGAAAAGCAGCAGTTACCGTTATATGGGGCTATACATAAACGTGGACAGATCATTTTCAATACTAGATATCATAGGAGTGTTACAATCATCTATGTCAAATTTAATTTATTTATAGTATAGACGTGTATTTTTAGGAGTTCAAATGTACCAAAAATTTTAAATTTTCCTAATATTGCAGTCGCTCTACAGATCACAATTAAAAGATTCTGCATGAGGTTGGAGTTTAGATAAGAGCAGAAGTCTAGCATTTTGACTGACCATTGGATTAAATTTAGCGGGCAAAAGGGCCCAAAACTTTTGTGTGAAATTATCGTACCGATTGAATGTCACCAGTCAAAAATCAGATGTAACATTTGCGTTATTTTTAAAACGAAACAACATATTAGAGTGTTGTAGGGTATCGCATGCTTCGACCCGCTTTACTATAGCCTTACCATAGCTTATTCCAACTAAGTTTGTCATTCCGTTTTTAACACCTGGAAATATTCTTGATCTGTATAAAATTCTATGTCGATTTACAGATGGATGTCCGTCTGTCTACCCCCCCGTCTATGGAAACCACTCTAGCTTCCGAATAAAAAGTAGTAGTAGTGGAGTTACTCAGATGTGTGTTTAGACCGTAGGACTTTTGGTATTGAAATTGGGCTTTATAACGATAGAACCGGGCTGTACCGATAGATTTAAGGGTTTTTGGGGGTATTTTAGTCATGATTTTAATCCAAATTCATAACTGGTACTAAAGTCTGTGACAGAAAATTCCTTGCGCAGGTCCACGCCTTAGCCTCCATATATCGGTACCTCCCTATATTCAGAAGTTTGATGATTTTAGCGACATTATTCACTATAATTGTTTCAAATTTCGTATTTGAAGATCGTAAAGAGTACTACAGCCTGTGACAGAAATTTGCCTGTGGAAGTCCACGTATATAGCTCCCATATAATGGTACTTCCCAATATTCAGAATTTTGATGTTTTTGAGACATTATTCAATAGTATTGCTTTAAGTTTCGCATTTTAATAGTGTTATGGCCTATGACAAAAAATGCCAATAGAGGTTCATGTTTCCGTATAGGACCCAACATAACGACAACTCCCTATACTCGGTATTTTATGACTTTTCAAGGATTTTTTTTGGAAAGTATGTCTGTCTTAAAATCCACTTTATATATCCACCTTATCAAATATGCTTTATATATCCACCTTTGTAAGCTCTCCGATATCATTCTCAATTTAAATAAAAAAATCCCCCTTGTAAGCTTCCGAAATTATTCTAAAAAAAAAAATATAAAAATCTACATAAACTATTAAATTTCAGAAATGTTAAATTAATTAGAAATTTCTCATAAAGGCTCTTTTAAAAATTGCATCAAAACTCCACTTTTTAGGGGGTCACCTTCATCTAGCTTTCAATTAAAAATCCACACTTCTAGACTCTCCAGAAACATCCAAATGTGATGGCTTTTGAATATTTTTAATTTCACCCTGATCTTGGCATATTAACACACATATATGCTGAAGATTTTAGCTTAATTTATTAAAAGTGGTCGTAGGAAGGAAAAACATTAAAAAGCGTTACCACTGTATTCCGTCATGTTGTATCGTAATTTAAAGTTGTATAATTACTTCTTTCATTTGAGCATACAAGACCTTGAATCGCAGATTTTATCAGACTCCGAATGTTCCTCATGTAAATTACTTAATTTCTTGACTATATCGCTCTAGCCAATATTTCTCAAACTTGCCATACCCCTGTCGTTTAACGAGTGCATCGTTTACCTTGGCGTTTCACTAAACAACCTTCACAACATTCTTTCTTTGGCATTCAACAGCCAGCCATGACCATGGTTACTAACTCCAGGTTTTCGTTTACTTTTTCGACCTTTTCCTTGTGTTTAGTTTGAAGAGTGCACATGGACAGTACCACATTAATGCCACAAATTCAATTTCAATTTCGTGGGGGAAGTGTTGTTGTTTTTGTTTTTAAATTGGTGCATGTGCCTTAAGTCTTTTGTGTTTATCACGTTTGCATCTTAAGTCTTTGCTCTCTTCGCATCTACTATTCATCGTTTTATTTTGAAAGTAATTTCATTGCTTTTGTTTTGGTTTCCAAAAAAAAAAGTTTCCTAACCGTGCTCAATTCTCTCATCTTTCTCTTCTCGTCTCTTTCTCTCTGAACAATAAAGGGAGAGTTGTTGGTTGGCTTTTACAAAAGAAAGCTTTATTTTACTTTCATTTAGTTTGTTTATTACTCCGTATTTTTTAATCATATTCCTTACCCTCTCTTTGAGTTGGTTTCTTTGTTTGTTGATTTTTTTCTTCGTTTTGGCCCAACTCCGTTAATGCGTCCAAATGACGTCAGCTAAAGATTTCATAACTTATGTTTTTTGTTTTTGTTTTGTACAATTCATGAATTTCTTCTGGCTGTTACCGATTGTGGTATCTGTTAATGTTTTTGGGGAGATATAAGGGGAATTTATATTTGTTGTATTTTTTTGTTTCATTCTATACACAAGTGATGGTGGTGTTTTTTTTTGTGGTTTCTTTTGCTTTATGGCCGCGCCATTTCATAGTGATACGACCTTGTCTTTTTATCTTTGTATGTGTGTGTCTGTGTGCGTGAAATGCAAATTTGATACCATCTTTGAAGATAATTTGTATGTTTATGTCTCCATTCGTGGAATTCTATAATATCTTCTATTATACAATCTTAAGTTTTTGAGTTTATGTAATAAATAGTTGATCAATTCATTAATCCAAAGTAGTTCTTACTCACCTCGGGTATTCTACGAACGAATTCTTCTTCGGTTAATTGCAACAGAGCCGCTCCACTCTCATTGAATTTATTTTCCAAATTCTCAATAATTGGCAAATCGAATTGTTGTATGGTGGATCGTAACCATGCATGAACTTGTTGTGGTGTCCAATCAGAGGGATCTAGAAAATAAAATTTCATATTAAGTATCGTTAAAATAAAGCTATGCAGAACTAAAATGTGACCTTCTAGCCTAGCCGTTAGTTTGAGTCATTCAAATAAGACTTATAACAATAAAATATGAAAAACCAGGCCACTAATTGGTATGTTAAGGTCATTGTAGTTCAAACCATATACGTGACTCAAAGTGTGAATTCGTTTGCAGAGCATTTATTAACATTTTCACTATGATTCATTGCTAATCAATCATAAGAAATCTAAAGTAGTTTATTTTTTTATTTTAATTTGAAAAGATAAAAAATACGAACAAACTCTTATTGTGATAGAAGGCAATACAATTACATTAAATTTGACCACACTCATTACGCTACATGTTTTAGCACATCTATCGCCATTAATCGCTCTGGGTATATTGATATTACTCTGGTCTCGGAAAAATAATTCTTAAGACAGTAAAGAAAGGCCAAAAGTCGGGCAGGACCGACTTATGATACCGTACACCACTTTTCATATTTAGTAGAGATTCTCGTAACAAATATAGGTTGATATTGGGAATTTGTGTGAAGTAGATCATACGAACAATGATCGTTTTTGAATGTTTAGTATGGCTTTAGATCAATTATAATTGGAGAACAAAAGTAACTAATATATGGGATTATGCTTTATCACTTTTTTTGCACAATGAACGTGAAATCGGATAAAAAAATATATGGGTGCAACATCCAAATCTGAGCCAATCTCTAAAAAAATTAGCACATATATTTCCATACTGTATCTAATTGCTTGCAACAAATATCGTTGTTTTAGAGAGTATATTACGGCTGTGGGGAACAAAAATGGTAGCAACAACATAAATAGGAGCTATAGCTATATGAGAACCGAATTTGACACACTTGCTTCCAGGTTAAATTCGGTCATATGTGCCAAAATCTACTGCACTTATATTAACCATTTAGTGCACAAAAAAAAAACGGATAGAGATAAATATGTGACCTATACACAAATCTGAACCGATCTCAAATCTCAGGGTGAGATGAAAAAACTGCAACCAAATTCAGACTGCTGTCATTTCTAAGCCGACAGCTGTTAAAATTATTCCAGTGACAGCTCATTATATTGTTTATAAGCGTACAAAAGCATTTTGGTGAGAATTTTCCAGAAAAAAAGTTATTCGTGATGGAATTCAAGCGAGATGGTGTGATTTCTTTATATTTGGCTGGAAAACCACAAGTGGGTATCGTTAGAGCACTCCAGCATTTAAATGTGAATAAATCTTTTGTGTCTCGTACCATCGTAGCCCGACGTCAAAGAAGTGGACGGAAGAAAACAGCAACATCAGCAGAAATGGTTCGAAAAGTAAAGAAGCGAACTGATCGAAGCCCGCGTCGCAGTGGTCGAAAAATGGCTCGTGAGCTGAACATATCGCAATAAATAGACTGAAAAGAACTAAAGAGTTGCTTCGCTTGGCCGAAAGTGGTGAACTGCTGAATTTGGTTTTCTCCGATGAGAAAACATTCGTTGTCCAGCAGTTTGTAAACAAACAAAATGATCGTGTTTACTTGCCAAAGAGGTCAACTGAAAATGTGCACCTTCAGTTGGCCACCTGAACTCAAGCACCGGCCATGGTGATCTCTCCGCTCGTAATTTACCGTAGCATCAGAATAAATGCCGAATATTACCGCGAAAATATTCTGAAAGGGGTGTATTAAAGCCTTGGACAGGCAAACATTTTGGCCGCAGACCTTGGACATTCCAATTCGACTCAGCACCTTCGCACTCAGCACACGCCACCCAAGAATGGTTACAAAATGAGGTTCCTTCCTTCATTTCCAGCGCACAATGACCAAGCGCTTCGCCGGGAATGGGCCAACCGCAGAGCAACATTCGGGCAGCGAGTGACCGTTTTATTGGCCGTTTGAAGAACATAATTCGTGCCAAAGATGACCAATTCGAACAAATCTAAACTTATTCTAAAATTTTATGATATTTTCGACATTTTTGCTTTCATTCAGTAAAATTTAAAAAAGAATTAAAAATTATGGCATTTGACTTTGTTGCAGTTTTTTATCTCACCCTATATCTAAACTTTGACCGATTTCCTCCAATTTCAATAGGGCATGTACTTGGGCCAAACAAATGACTTGTGCAAATTGTATTTGGATCTGGAAATAAATGCGACTTGTACTTTGACACTCGGATGGTCGGAAGGACTTGTGATGTGATTCTATGCAGATCATCAAAAAGAACTGTGAGTCTATCTCGTTTCCTTTTGCCTGTTACATAAAAATGAAAAGACATAGTATTCTCACAACCTTGTGGTATAGGAAATAACAACTAGGTCATAAATCATAAGAAGGAAATAAAAACACAAAGTTTGGCCGGTAAAAAAAATATCGTGATTTAAGTTATATATATATATACATATATATATATATATATATATATATATATATATATATATATATATATATATGTACAAATTACACTGTAAAAATATATAAATGTTCTAACACTAGAAGCTGGTGGATGGCTAAAAAACGCTAATATTCCGACGTTTTCCCATGTCTTGCAAATTCGCTATTTTGAGCTCCCAACGATTTGAAAATTTGATGAAAAAAACTATCATATTATCAGGCCCATACCTACTAAGTCGTTAAAAATCGCAATTTGCTCCCGAAGCCAAAGTTTTGGTTCCTGCCATTATGTATAAAAATCGCTGACACCTAAAATCAATAAAACCTCATCTTCAAGGTTTAATGTCTTTTAGAAAATTTTGCGGAATTTTAGTAAACAATCAACTGAAAAAATTTACCCAAGATCTTAGAACATATTAAGTAGTTAGGAGTGGATTTTAAAGGTCAAAAATGGTAAAATGGCTTTAGGTTTTGATGTATTGATGCCAATCCTTTAAAAATACAAGGAAATAGTCAACTAAAAAATTGCGTCTAAGATCTTAATAAACAACTGTCTAGAATTTCCAAGAAACGATCAAAATGGGAAAAAAACAAAACTTATTACAAATTTATACATTTGTTTCTTAGGATTTAGTGTATACGATACGATTACTTTTGTATGACTATATTTAAAGGATTTTTCGAAAGATTTGACATTTTTTATACTACCCACTAAACCAATTCTCAGGTAATTATATTTTCGAAAGGATAAGATCACTCACCTTGAGATATTTGCAATTTAGCGCAGATAGCATCGGCCTCACGTTTGGCATGTTCCAAAGCCAATGAAATGACCGGTTCGAAATTATCACGAACCTCTTCCAGGGCACCAATAAACGAATCCAGAGCCAAAGGTTTCAGATTGTGTTTCCTCTGGAACGTTGTATCCTCCAAATATTCACGTAATACTTGGTGGTCCGTTGGACATTGGAAATGCCGTTGGGCCGATACCTGTGCACGGTTGGATGGCACTGTTGTGTCTGTTCTGTTCGAGGGGGAGTTTTTCAAATCTTGAAACGTTTCAACATCCGAATCGAAAGGTTCTGATTTGAAATCGAAACCAACACTGCTGCTGGCACTGCTGCTAGCCGAATGTGGTGTGGGTGTATCACAGCTGGATTCTGGCGGGGAGGGTGGCAAAATGTGCAATTGTTCTTGTTTGATTGAGGGACACGGTGAGCAGGCTGTGCCATACAGGGAGTTGTGTGAAGATCCCAAAGATTCGTAGCAACCGGAAAATTGTGTTTGGGGAAAAGCGTATTCGGATTGAGCTGGGCTAGATTGTGGCGATGGATAGATATGCGCGGGATATGCGGGTGGCGGAGCAATGAGTTGTTGTTGCTGTTGTTGTCGTTGTTGTTGCTGATTATTAGCGGGAAAATAACTCTGATAGATTTGTTCCTGCTTGATCGTATTTAGTGAGGGGCACGAAGACCACGTCTGTTCCACCTTAATATCGGGCACGGTTAACAATTGCGTATTTGTGTGATCCGTCGCCGTTTTGTCGAAATTGAAAACTGTCGTTGGTATACTATCTATGAGATTTGTCGATGAATGAGGAGCATTCGTTACTGCCGGTACATGTGATGATGATTGCGGTTCGGCTTTTGTTGTGTTTGTAGCTGTGTCAGCACAGCAATCTTGAGGTAGTAGCGATAGATCAAAATTATCAGTATATGTGGCATAGGGATCGTTCGTTGTTGTTGTTGTTGCTGTGCTGTTATTCGCAGCGGAGAAATGTTGTTGTTCCTCTTGCTGTAGTTCCAATTTAAAATTAAAATTACTTTGGACTGGCACTGATGCAGTGGAAATAGATGGGGGATTTTGTACTACTAAGCAGCCTGTCTGCGGCATCTGTAACGATAAGAAAATTTGCAAGAAACGAAATTGTTATTAAATGTTTTATTAGAAACAAACAACATTTAAAAATGGGTATAAATATATAGTTGGCTTCTAAAGCGTTTGAATGACGAGTGTATTTTTTGTTTTGCCCAGCAGGTCGTTGCTCTTAATGATGTCGTCGTTAATTAACACTTTTGGAGTTTGGTGGTACCAAATGACGACAACAAAAACGAAGCTAGTTTTGAGTTGGTGAGGTGTGCAAAAAACAGCGTGTAAAAAAAGTAAAGAAGTTTTACAATTTATGTTTGAGCGTTACGAGAGCCTATTAGCAGTTTCTATATCCTGGATCAAAAATTGGGGTATAAATTGGTTACAAAACTGTATTAGAAGGTGTAACTATCAGATAAGTTTTACAGATCAGAGACACCTGGAAATGTATTATAGAGTAAAGATTTTGTACTTAAAAGGTTTTTAGTACATTCCAAAATTGTAGAGAAGTTCTGAGTAGCACATAATTTTTTACAACCTGGATGACCCGGTAGTGTTAAATAAAAATGAGTTATTGGTATAGAGCATTGAGATAAGGAAGGGATTTTGAAAATTCATGTTATAGAACAGTGTTGGCATGTTTGTTCGGGATACCATAGTATTTTGTTGTTGTAAAATGGTCAGGCTTAATCCCATTATCGTTGTTTTCATAAAAACAACGTTCGTTTATTGGTGGAGAAAGATGGTAATGTTTACCAGGGGATAAGGCAGGGAATACCTAGGTTTCAGAAAGAACCACCAATCCTCATCAGTTCCTTATTGATATGATATATAGATTTCCCTATTGATATAGAGATTTGAAATGAAGAAAGGGTTTTAGAAGTTCGAAAGAAGATGTACAAAAATCTCATTGATGTTTGTAGAACAAATAAAGTAAAGGGCTAAGTACATAAGAAGCTTGAAGTCATGGCTAGGCATATTTTGTGACATTTCGCAAAGGGATTACAGAGCCGCACTAAAATCCAGCCGTCGTTTTCCATTATAATTTGACATTAATGTGCCTAGCTATGACTTCAAGCTTCTTATGTACTTAGCCCTTAATTATTATGAAAAAAATGTTATCTGAATTTCAGTTTTGTGTCGATTTTTGAAAGGCAGGCGTACAGATGTACCGAATGGTTCTAAATTTTGTACCACTGATAAACAATTATTGTAAGTGGGATATAGACCCACATATCTCTTTATAGAATAACATTCTGAGCCGATTTATGCATGCCCTTTCGTCTGTCCATGTATATTCCGAGTCGATTTCTGCATGCCCCTTCGTCTATCCACGCATTTCTCTAAAAAAAGCAGAGACCGCATATATTGTCTTATTGAGATGAAATTTTCCACAAATAATTTGTTTGAAATTGGTGATAATCGAATCAGATTTGGATATGGTGTAATTCGATTTCATAAGTATTGAGCGCCAAATTAAAATACCAGTCCAAATCAAATGAATTTTAACACAGAAGGCCAAGTTCAGTCCAGAAGATTGTCTGGTAATTTTGGTGAATAACGGTTCAAATTTAGATATAGCTTCCATATGCATTTTCGTCCGATTTCAATTTTATTGTGTACCATATGTCTAATATTCGTCCAAATGGGATAGGTTTCGCCACATCCGATCGAATTCAGCCCAGATGCATGTACTTCAAATTTGGTTCAGATATAGCTCCCATATATACGTTTCATCCGATTTGGGGTTTAATGTGGAGTAATATGCACTGCACAACAATTGTATTTTAAATCAGATACACCCCAAAAATACATTTGCCAAATTTCATCAAGATCAGTTCAGATTTAGATATAGATGCAAATGGTGTAAATGGTTGAGGGAAGAAGATGAGCAAAGCAGTTAGTACCATTTGGTAATATTATTATTAGTTTTAGTATTTTCCAATTTGTTAGAATAATTAATGCAGGGAGAGATGAAAAAACTGCAACCGATTTCAGACTGCTGTCATTTTTAAGCCACTCGTCCAACAGCTGTTAAAATTAATCCAGTGACAGCTCATTATATTGGTTACAAGCGTACTAAAGCATTTAGGTTTGAATTTGACAGAAGAAAGTTATTCGTGATGGAATTCAAGCGTGAAATATGTGCCTGGAAAAATACAAGTGGCTATCGTTAGAGCACTCCAGCCAAAAAATGGCTCGTGAGCTGAACATATCGCAATATTCCATTCCGCAAATATTGAAAAATGAGCTGGTGGTGAAGCCATTGAAACTTCAAAAAGTGCAAGAACTTACTCCGCAACAGAAAGAAAATAGACTCAAAAGTGCTAAAGAGTTGCTTCGCTTGGCCGAAAGTGGTGAACTGCCGAATTTGGTTTTCACCGATGAGAAAACATTCGTTGTCCAACAGTTTGTAAGGAAACAAAATTATTGTGTTCACTTGCCAAAGAGGTCAGCTGAAAATGTGCACCTTCGTTTGGCCACCAGAATTCAAGCGCCAGTCATGGTGATGGTATGGGCCGCCATAACAGCCGGTGGTCACTCTCCGCTCGTATTAATTGACAGTGGGATCAGAATAAATGCCGAAATTTTTCGCGAAAATAATTTGGAAGGGCCGCAGACCTTGGACATTCCAAAAGAACTCAGCACCATCGCACTCAACACGCACCACCCAAGAATAGTTAGAAAATAAGGTTCCTCGCTTCATATCCAGCGCACAATGGCCACCAAAATCTCGGATACCAATCCGTTGGACTATTGTGTCTAGAGTATTTTGGAATAATCGATTACCTCAAGCAAGTGATCCGCCGGAATGGGCCAAAATACCGCAAAGCAACATTCGGGCAGTGTGTGACGGTTTCATTGGGTCGTGCCAATGGTGACAAAGTCGAACAAATCTAAACTTATTCTAAAATTTGATGCTATTTCCGACATCTTTTGCTTTCATTCAATAAAATTTAAAAAAAATAAAATAAAATAAAAATTAAATAAAAGTAATATCGAAAGGTACTGTTATATGGTTATAAGTAGACCTATATATACAATGTTTAGCCACCACAGATAAAACCCATTTTAAACTACAAAAATATAAAAATTGAGATAAGCGCAAAACTCAGAAAAAACAAATAAGCAAAGTCGTGCTGGGCCGAGCATTTGATACCCTACAACACTACAATATAGTAGAAGTCCCCTTATGTCCAAATCCATTTTGGGATTGTTCGTGTCCTTTGGTTTCTATTTGTATCCTTTATAACGGCTGCAAAATCAGGAACATTTTGTTGTTGTTGTCCATTTCAACCCCTAAATATGTTGCGGACATTTTTAAAAACAATTGACCTAGCCCTTCTGAGCCTAACCTGCCCCTATGAAAATTTTCGCGAGGATCGGATGATAATTGCAATCTGTATATAATAACTCCAACCTGTATGGTAAGGTAAAAAATTATTACAAAATGTATACTTCAATATTATAAGTCAAATTGAAACAATAGTATGCGTTAAAAAATACGAAAAAATATATCCAAAACAAGTAAGCAAAGGCTACAGTCGAGCGTGGCCGACCGTTGAATACCCTACAACACTATAATAAACGATACAGATTATATAGGCGAGATACTCGAAAGAATTCCACAAGATATTGTGACAAATTATAAAAGAAAACCATCAGGTTTCGTTCTCTAATTTTCGAATAATAGCAACTTAAACTAATTTGCTCATTTCCAATTTATTGGTAGATGTTGCACGTAAATGGTCTTCCTAGATCTGGAACCAATATTTCCCAAAGACCTATAATCTCTCAGAAGTGGCAAAAGATTAACATCTATTATTTGTTTTTGACTGAAACGCATCTATATGAGATACAGACATTTGACTATATTCTTCAACGAAATAGTCAGAAGTGCGTCTTTTCTGTATTTCTGAATTCTCCAAAACGTCACTGTAATGGACATTATCGTATTTTGTCGACATAAGTTGGCAAACTATTTCACACATTGAATATTTTTGGATAGCCATCCAAAACTGCTTGGCTTTTGCAATGTCCGGTAACCCCCATTCAAATGTGCGTGAGGATCGGGCGATAATTACGACCTGCTGACTATTTTACAGTTTTTTGTTCTATTTCAACCCCTAAATATATGGCGATCATCTCCAAAAATAGTAGGCTTCTATTCTGACCCTCATCTTATCCCCATGCAGAATTTCGTAAGGATCGGGCCATAAATGCGATCTGTATATGATATCCTGATATCCTAACTACTTAGTTTTGTTAGCTGCAGAAATATTACCAAATGTTTAATTCAAAATGAAAATATGCCAAAAATATGACAAAATTGAAAAAATATGAGAAAATTTACAAAATCAATATTTTCATCTTTAGAGAGATATTTTTATGCGATTTTTTAGACGTTTTTTCTTTCCTGCCAAGAGGCCATTCTAAATTAATGAGAACTGTCGAAATCAGTTCAGCCGTTCTCGACATATAACAGATCTTTCAAGCATATCTTCTTTGATAGACATATATATGGCACATATTTTTCTCTATATCCGATTTGTTGGATGTTAACATCGATGTAAAGATCAGAAGTAACCTTGTCATGGCTTTGTGGTTTCGCCGGGATTTAAAATATTCGCGGTTTAATGAAAATTTTTAATTTTTTCAACACAAAAGATATGGTCTATTTTACCCTCTAAATATTATCCGATGTCCACCCAAATTGGTAGGCTTCTTCCCCGCCCTAAACTCTAGCTACATGCGAAATTCCGTGTTGATTGGTCTATAACTGCGATCTGTAGAGCAACTGGAAAATCAAGAAATTTTTCAGTATTTGGTCCATTTCAACCCCTAAATATTATGCGATCATCTCCAAAAGAAATAGGGTTCTATTCTGACCCTAGCCCCACCTTCATTCTAAATTTCGTGAAGATCGGGCCATAATTGCGACCTGTAGAGTGATTACAAATTAACATGGACAGACGGACAGACGGACGGACGGACATACATAGCTAGATCGACTCAGCTCGGCGAGCTAGGAAGATCCATATATACTTTACTATATGGGAAACCAATATTTCGAGGTGTTACATAAATTCTGGCCCAATCAAACTTATAATACCCCCAACACATAGTGTTGTAGGGTATAAATACTTCAAAATATATATTAGCTTCGTTATTGGCATTTTTTTATGAGATTTTTGTAGATTATATCCTTTAATGAGAGCATTCTGAATTGGCCAATCCCCTTCCTTTGTATATACACATTGAATATATTTTACTATATATATCCGATATATTTACTATCGGCATCTACGTAACGCTCATAATTGAACTTTTCGTATATTTGTGATTTTGCGGGATTAAAAATATTTGCTGTTTAATGGAAAATTTTAATTTTATTAAACACCACTTTTACCGTCTATTTCACAAACTAATATAACCCGAAGATCATCCAAATTGGAAGGCTTCTGACCACGCGTTAAACTCTAGTCCCATGATAACTTCCGCGTCGATTGGTCTATAATTGCGGCCAGTAAAGCTAATGGGAAATTATTCAGTTTTTGGTCCATTTCAACCTCTAAATATTACGCGATCATCTTCAAAAGACTTCTGACGATAACCCCACCGGGCCATAATTGCGACCTGTAGAGTGATTACAAATTAACATGGACAGACGGACGGACATACATAGCTAGATCGACTCAGCTCGACGAGATAGGAAGATCCATATATACTTTCCTATGTGTGAAACCAATGTTTCGAGGTGTTACATAATTTTTGGCCCAATCAAACTTATAATACACCCAGCACATACAGGGTTGCCCATATTCGACGGACCCATCTGGCAACGCCATAACTTTTGACAGAGATGTCACATCGCTTAATGACATACCGCGTTTGAAGCGTCAGTCCAAGCAGATTTTTACCATGAACCAATACACGCCACGCGAGCGCTCTGAAATTTACATTCAACAGAAGAAGTCAATTGTGAAAACTCAACGTGCTTTTAAAACATTAAAAAATATGAGAAGTGCGCCTTCTAAGAACACCATTAAGTGTTTATACGAACAATTTTCGACTGGTAAGGCTCTTTCTAATCCGAAAAGGCCATATAAAAGTCGACCAGGGCGATCGGCCGAGAATATCGCTGACGTACGAGCCAGTGTTGAGAGGTCCCCAAGAACATCCCAAAAACGCCATTCTCAGCAGTTGGGCATGGCTCGGTCCACTTTACAACGGATTATTCGCATTGATTTGCATTTGTTCCCGTACAAAATTCAATTGACGCAAAGAATGTTGCCTGCGGACAAGCCTCGTCGATTGGAATGGGACCAAAGAGTCATCGAAATGGCCGAAGATGACGAGCAATATTGGAACAAAATTATCATGTCCGATGAAGCCCATTTCACATTGAATGGGACCGTAAATAAGCAAACAATTTGTTCCGGGCCCTTTGATGTCGAAAAGTGGTGATTTGGACTGGCCACCGCGTTCGCCCGATTTGACGCCGCCTGACTTTTTCCTGTGGGGATATTTGAAGTCAAAGGTTTACGTTAACAAGCCAAGGACCGTAGAAGAGCTCAAGGACAACATTCGTGAAGAAATAGCAGCTATTCCGACCGAAATGTTGGCAAAAATGATGGAAAATGCAGCAAAAAGGGCACAATACGTCATCAACGCCAGAGGCGGCCATTTGAGAGATATCATATTCAAAAATTGATGTAAACAAATCTACTTGGAACAAATTAAATGATTAACATTGTCAACCGCCAAATTTTTATTTTTTTCTTTGTTTTTTAAAAAAAAACATGGGTCCGTCGAATATGGGCAACCCTGTATTGTTGTATAGTATAAAACATTTTAAATTTAGTTTGAGAAGTTCCGAATGAAATGACAAATTGATTATATACAGATTGAAAAGTTTAAATATTTCCCCGTTCAGAATTTTTACTCTACTAGTTATTTTGCGTTTCTTCCACCACTACTTGAATATTTTTAACCAATTTAGTTTTGCAATTCATTATTCCAATTGAAGAAGAAGAAAAAAAAAACAAATATTCATTACTTACCAAAATGAGTAGCAAGAAGTGACGTTAGTCAATATGTTATTGAAAATTAAAAAGAACTAACAAAGCGCCAGACCAAAACTCTACAAATCATTGACCTCTTATACAGTATGGATACCACAACCCCGAAACATTTTCAAAAGTTATTTCGCTACATTTACTTTTAACGTTTCTTTTCGACATTCGTATATATATTTTTGTTAACAATATAAATATATTTATCACCTTTGATATAGAAACTATTTGAACTTAAATAATAACTTTTGGTATCACAATAATTTGATTTTTTTGTTCGTTACGATCACCAATTAAAATCGATATTATTTTTACATTTTATTTTTACTCTTGAAATTTTTCGTTATGTTACACGCTTAACCGGCAAAAACAAACTAAACTAATAAATATGAAGGCTAACATTTATCAAGCTTTTACTAGCTTCAAACTTTGGATTTTACAGCTGGCCAATCAAGAACTAACCAAGTTGTCAGTCAGCTTGCCTGCTTACGCCGATCGGCCTCTCGGACCCACACTTTAGCTGCTAGAACATGGCATTGTGAAGGAAAAAACCCTAATAAAATTGCAAAATAGAGACAAAAACCCAACAAACTACGACAACAACAAAAACAATTTGTGTACAATGTAGCTAGCAAAACAAAAGCCCCGATTGATGACGTTGTGGATGCTGAAAAGGTTACTTACCGTATCTCTGGCGTAGCTGACACAGAAACAAAAAACTCACATTTACGTCTGTGACGTTACAACTTTTGTTTTAAATTAGATGAGAACATTAGCAATAAATGAAAATCCCAAACAAGTTGGGTGAGTGTTAAGCCAGTGAAAAAAAAACCTTTTAACTAATGTGATCTACAATAGATTTAATTGTCAGTTATTTTTATAATTCATTAATTATGGTTGGGGAAAATGTAAGTCATTAGGGTAAACATTGTATATTAACACCATGATAATTTTGTTTAGAGAAAGAGAAAGAAAACATAGGTCATTTCCACAGCATGTATTGGTTCATATCGGTCAATTTACTTGTCAATACTTAATAAATCGGACTTATAATATTGTATTAAAATATATTTTAAGTCCGTAGAAAATGTCAACGATTTGTTTCATATATCTCTTATATAACGGCCTCACCAGGTTTAAAGTACTTTTGGGGAGTTTAACTATATTTTTCAACGGATCTGCACTGATTGCCGTCATTTTGGGCCAGCTTGAAGAGGAGGGTATATTAACTTTGTCATTCACAGATTTGCATAAAAATTAGTATTTGTAGGTCATATTGGGTACTAGCTCCGGTGGCAAAACATTGTATGCATAGGTCCAGGTTTTTGTACAGCCGCCATCTAACGGTACCTCTCGATATTCGGTGTTTTGATGATTTTTGCCACATTTTTTTCACGAATTTGTCTAAAAATTGGTATATGTAGGTCATAATGGGTTCTAGCTTCGGTGTCGGAACATTGCATATATAAGTCCACGTTTTCGTATAGCCCCCATATAACGATTTGATTTTTGCACATTTTCTACGGATTTGTCTAAAAATTGGTATTTGTAGGTCATAATGGTTTCTAGCTCCTGTGGCGGAACATTGTACGTATAAGTCCACGTTTTTGTATAACCCCCACATAATGGTAACTCTGGATATTCAGTATATTGATGAGTTTTGACACATTTTTCCACGGATTTGTCTAAAAATTGGTATTTATAGTTCATAATGTGTTTTATCTCCGGAAGCACAACATTGAATATTTAGGTCCATGTTTTCCCATAGCACACATGTAACGATACCCACCGATATTCGGTATTTTGATAATCCCACGACATTGTTTCAAATGTGGTATTTAAGAATATTTGGTAGATGACAATCCTTGAAGTATAAAATTGCCTATACAGGGTGAGATTAAAAACTGCAACAAAGTCAAACGCCAAAGCAAAAAATGTCGGAAATAGATTTGTTCGAATTGTTCATCTTTGGCACGAATTTTGATCTTTAAACGGCCAATGAAACCGTCACATGCTGCCCGAATGTTGCTCTGCGGTATTTTGGCCTATTGCCGACGAAGCGCTTCACACTTTCGTATTCTTTAGTGCCAACCTTGCTTCCCAAAATACTCAAGACACAATAGTCCAACGGATTGGTTTCCGGAGATTTTGGTGGCTACTGTGCACTGGAAATGAAGCGAGGAGCGTTCTGAGTCCTGTTGGAATGTCCAAGGTCTGCGGCCAATATGTTTGCGTGCCCAAGGCTTTAATACACCCCTTCCAGAATATTTTTGCGATAATATTCAGCATTTATTCTGATGCCACGGTCGATTAATACAAGCGGAGAGCGACCATCGGCTGTTATGGCGGCCCACTCCATCACCATGGCCGGCGGTTGAGTTCTAGTGGCCAACCGAAGGTGCACATTTTCAGCTGACCTCTCGTTTTGTTTGTTTACAAACTGCTTGACAGCGAATGTTTTCTCATCCGAGGAAACCAAATTCGGCAGTTCACTTCACCACTTTCGGCCAAGTGAAGCAACTGTTTAGCTCTTTTGAGTCTATTTTCTTTCTGTTGCGGTATAAGTTCTTGCACCTTTTGGAATTTCAATGGCTTTGCCCTGAGCTCATTTTTCAAGATTTGTCGAATGGAATATTGCGGCCACTGCGACGCTGGTTTTCGATCAAGTCGCTTCTTTACTTTTCGAACCATTTCTGCTGATGTTGCTGTTTTCTTCCGACCAGTTACTTGACGTAGGGCTACCCTAACGGTAACGAGCGATGGTACGAGACACAAGAGATTTATTCACTTTTAAATACTGGAGTGCTCTAATGATAGCCACTTGTGGTTTTCCAGATAAATAATTTTTTTTGAAAAAATTTCATCAAAAAGCTTTTGTACGCTTGTAAACAATATGTATATATATATAAACAGCTATTGGACGAATGGCTTAGAAATGCAAGCAGTCTGAAGTTCGTTGCAGTTTTTTCATCTCATCCTGTATATTGGTCCACCTCTTCTGGTACCTTCATACATATATCTCTCATAATTTTTCCAAATTTCCTAATATAGATCGATCGAGTTTGGAGATGGGCAATATCGGACCACTCCTTCTGGTACCGCCCCACGAAAGGTAGAAATTTTCAAAAAACAAAAAAAAAAAATCCTGCACAGAAAGAGAAAGGATAATCCGCGAAATTAATATTCCATTCCTCTCAGACGTGATACAACTTAATATTTCCATCAACACAAGATTTGATTAATGTTGGTAGAAATCGGACGACTCCTTCTTGTACCTCCCCTACAAGGGTCAAAGTTTTGAATTACCAAAAAAATTGGAAAATTAAAAAAAAAAATCCGGTATTCTATATATGTCACACATCCTATTATTTCTACTAACACAAGATCTACTGCGAAGACGGGATATATCGGTACAGTCTTTTTGTTTCCTCCCCAACAAAGGGTCAAAGTTTTCAATGACCATTAAATAAAGGTATAAAGAACTTTCGCCAGGCCGAATTTTACATGTCCTTCTTAATTTTGTTTAAATGTTAAATTCCTGCTAAAAGTTTATATTTTTAACGATTTAACAGTTTGTCATACAGTTTGTAAATTTTTTGGTGATTAAAGGAACTCAATCGCATCTTCTTTTAATGGTTCTAAAATACAGGGTTGCCCATATTCGACGGACCCATCTGGCAACGCCATAACTTTTGACAGAGATGTCACATCGTTTAATGACATACCGCGTTTGAAGCGTCAGTCCAAGCAGATTTTTACCATGAACCAATACACGCCACGCAAGCGCTCTAAAATAGTTGAAATTTACATTCAACAGAAGAAGTCAATTGTCAACGTGCTTTTAAAACATTAAAAAATGTGAGAAGTGCGCCTTCTAAGAACACCATTAAGCGTTTATACGAAAAATTTTCGACCGGTAAGGCTCTTTCTAATCCGAAGAGGCCATATAAAAGTCGACCAAGGCGATCGGCCGAGAATATCGCTGCCGTACGAGCCAGTGTTGAGAGGTCCCCAAGAACATCCCAAAAACGCCGTTCTCAGCAGTTGGGCATGGCTCGGTCCACTTTACAACGGATTATTCGCATTGATTTGCATTTGTTCCCGTAAAAAATTCAATTGACGCAAGGAAAGTTGCCTGCGGACAAGCCTCGTCGATTGGAATGGGCCCATGGGTCTGTCGAATATGGGCAACCCTGTAGGCCCACATTTTGGTATCGTTTGTAAGTTCTTTGTTACAAAAGAGTTTTGTACAATTTTTATCCCCTTGCTACACATTGACGTATTCGATTCGACTTCTATTTTCGGCATTTTGGAATAAATGTCTTCTAAGTCCCATCTGTATCTCTGAACAAATGTTTACACCTGATCTATGTGAATTTTTGATCAAAATGTAGTTTTTATGAAAAATACCTGTCTGATAGCTGGTAATACCGAAAAGTATAATGTCTGTTGTGTTTTTATTTTTATTTTTTTGCTATTTACTGATGATTGTAAATGAAAGATCAACAAACATTCTGACATCAAATAAAATTTATTACCTCACAATAATATTGTATTCGTTTTCTCCATCCCCCCTCATGGGTAAATTATGAAAGCTTTTTATTGTGTTCTTAAAAGTTGTTGGCGGGTTTGTCAGCCTGACTGAGTCTGTGGCTGGTAATAATTGTAGATCTTTTCAAACTGGTTTTTAAACGATTTTTATGGGTTTTTATGAAAATTGTTGTTGTTGGTGTAGAATTTATACACATACATACAGACAGATATCGCTTTAATGTATGCATGGGGCTGGTAAATACGATAAGGGTGGTGGTAACGGCTCCCCTCTTGCTAACATTCCCTCTTGCCATGAAATATTGGCTAAGGGTTTTTTCCTCCTCTTACTATAGACACGTAGTAGTTGTTTCGTTTGTTTATTTTTAAATACCCTCCCCAAACGTACATACGTAGTAAACGATGCAATTACTTTCTTGCTATAAATAGATTTGAGCCACTAAGAAAATAGTTTCATTCAACAAGTCATGGGTTTTCCCACACACAGAACGTTTTTCAATCTATAAATGTTTGGTATTTGAAAATTACTTAAAACTTGTTCGATTTATTCATAAGCAATTTTCGAAGAAATCTTGTAGAGATTGGTAATTTAATGAGGTTTATTTCAATTATTGGATGAGACTTTGTGGAGCTCTTAATATAAAACATGACACAGTGCAGCAACCTAGGGTCATGTAGTATGTAGTTGGAAAAATTAAAGTATGGTTATGGATAATAGCACAAAAAAGTGACAAATGTCCGGTATAAATATAAACCTTGTCATCACCCCAGATGTTACAATTCAGGTGATATCGATAATAAGTTTTGCTGGCATTTGTACTCCTACTAACAGCCAAATCTCCCAAAATAAGTTCTTTATTTCTAGATAAAGATCTACTTTTTGGTCCTCTTCCTGCTTCCCTGTCGAAATGTACACATGACTAAATTAGGACAAAACTGTAAATAATTATTTGAAAGTTATCAGAATGCGGACGAATATGTTCACTCATAACATTTTTCACATCAACATTTCGAAAAATTGTACCATTTAGGTAAGGGAAATATACGAGTATTGTCAATACATATGATCAACCATAATCTAAGTTTCGACCAATTCGGCTACACTTCTTGAATGCATTTAAAATCTTTCCAATATGTAAAATAGGTCTAGGTATGTATGAACATCAGATATTTAGAACATGAGGAAGTGACTAGATAAATTTTCAATGTAGATCTAATCACGGTAGGGATATTGGCATGTGGAAAGATTGGAGATATAGTCACCACGGCAACGTCCATTGTAGGTAGATTAAATCTAATTGTATACTCCTTATGATATATTAATTTTTATACTCTCAGACATAGGGTTACAGAGGATATACATCATTAAGTCTCTTTGGAAAAATCCGTTTCAGGACATTTGGAGCTAATCTAGGGGTGGCCTTCCGCCCGTCCGTCTGTCTGACTATTGGGCACGATAACTCTCGAAGGAACTATCCGATTTGGTCCAAACTTGGTACATCGTAATATTATTATTAAACTTGTACTCCTTCTGGTTGATCCTCAAAGGGATAAACTTTTAGAATAAACACGAAGCTCATAAAACGCGAAATGAGGATTCGTTTATTTTGAAATACGGCTCAGCCCAATATTTTATCAACACAAAATCAAGGTGAAATACAAGGTGAGATAACAAAACCGCAACAAAGTCAAACGCCATAATTTTTACATTTTTTTAAAATTTTATTGCATGAAAGCAAAAAATTTCGGAAATAGCATCAAATTTTAGAATAAATTTATATTTGTTCGTACTGGTCACCTTTGGCACGAATTATGGCCTTTAAACGGTAATGAAACCGTCACACGCTGCCAGAATGTTGCTCTGCGGTATTTTGGCCCATTCCCGGCGAAGCGCTTGCTTGAGGGGATCGACACTTTGGTAGTTTTTACTGCCAACCTTTCTTTCCAAAATACTCCAGACACAATAGTCCAACGGATTGGCATTCGGAGATTTTGTTGGCCATTGTGCGCTGGAAATGAACCGAGGAACCTTATTTTTTAACCATTCTTAGGTGGCGCGGGCTGAGTGAGATAGTGCTGAGTCATGTTGGAATGTCCAAGGTCTGCGGACAAAATGTTTGCGTGCCCAAGACTTTAGTACACCCTCTTGAATATTTTCGCGAAGATATTATTCATTTATGCTCATGACACGGTATATTAATACGAGCGGAAAACGACCATCGGCTGTTATGACGGCCCACACCATCACCATGGCCGGAGCTTAAGTTCTGGTGGCCAACCGAAGGTGCACATTTTCAGCTGACCTCTTTGGCAAGTAAACACGATCATTTTGTTTGTTTACAAACTGCTGGACAACGAATGTTTTCTCATCGGAGGTAACCAAATTCGGCAGTTCACCACTTTCGGCCAAGCGAAGCAACTCTTTAGCTCTTTTGAGTCTATTTTCTTCCTGTTGCGGTGTAAGTTCTTGCACTTTTTGGAATTTCAATGGCCCCGAACGCATTTTTCAATATTTGCCAAATGGAATATTGCGATACCTTCAGCACACGAGCATTTCTGCTGATGTTGCTGTGTTGTTCCGTCCACTTCCTTGACGTCTGCCTACGCTACCAGTATCACGGTAACAAGCGATGGTACGAGACACAAAAGATTTATTGACATTTTAGTGCTCTATTGCATTAGAGTGCTTTAATGATAGCCACTTGTGGTTTTCCAACCAAATACAGAGAAATCATACTATCACGCTTGAATTCCATCAGGAATAAGCGTTTTCTGGAAAATTCTCACCAAAATGCTTTTGTACGCTTGTAAACAATATAATGATGAGCTGTCACTGGAATAATTTTAACAGCTGTCGGGAAGTACCGAAACGTGCGGAACTATAGTTAAAAGTTAAGATATGTAGACAATAATATGGCCATTACGAACCCTAAGTACCGAATTTAAAACAATTCCGTTTGAAAATGTCACTTAAAATGCCCAAATGCCGTATGTCCCGTTACATCTCTAAATACCGATCTGTAAAAAAATTCGTTTGAAAAAGTGATCTGAATCGTCGAATTTTCAACAATTCCATTTTCAAAAGTGGATTTCATTTCTAAAATACCGTATATAGGGAGGTACTGATAAATGGACCTATAAAGACAAAACTTCGTCACAGGTGTAAGAACCCGTGATCTTCCCTCAAATTTAAATAATGTCTAGAAATTTTCAAAAAAAAAACTTCTTGCATTTTTTATTTATAAAATTGAAGTTAAAATAACTTATGTTCAGTGTTATGTTTTTCGAATTAAATCAGCCTGCCCTACTATGGCATATTCATTTCATTTTCGTTATTGAAAAAAGCCCACTTACTGGTATAGACCCCATATGGTACCTTAAGTTTTTTGGTATTTTTTAAATTTTAGCCATGAATTGCGTTCAAAACAAGGTAATTTTGATTTTTTAGGTTTTAGCTAATTGCCTTCTTGCACCTTTAAAGACAAATTTTTTTCCTCAAGATGTTGAGCCCATTATGTAATCTATATACCGAATTTTCAACAAATGCATTTGGAATTGTAGCTTTCATTCCTAAAATACCGAATATCGGGAGGTACCAATAGATGGATTCATATAGACAAAACTTCGTTACAGGAGTTAGAACCCTTTAAACACTCTAAATACCGAATTTTGAACAATTTTGTTAGAAAATGCAATCTAAATTGTCAAAATACTAACTTAACCCATCTACTGAGGTTATATAACATCCACAGTATGGTGGAGGTTATAAAAAACACATAAATTCCCCGTTGGAGTACTTACAGTTACAATAAACTAAATGGAATTTTACCTAAAAATAAAAAAGAGACAATAGTTTAATAAATGCCTGCTTTCATTTTTGGTTAATCTTAAAGACTTATTTGAAGTGTTGATGTTAAAATATTAACGTATGATGTCATTCCTACAGAAGGCTTTTAAAAACGAAGCTAGCCGCATAGTGGTGAGTATTTAATATATGGCTTTCCTTTTCATTGCAAGTTCAAGTTTCATTAAGGTCGACCCAATCAAAAATAAATAATCAAATCAAAATCAATCAAAAATAATAAAATCTCCCCCTTAACAAAGTAAAACTCAAAAATATTTGCTTTTGCCACATTTATAGACATTTTTTAAAGAATTGTTAAATTCGTGCGAATCTCGACGCTATATCCGGTCGCCATATGTGAGCCGACCTTAAAACATGTTTCGAAGCTCAAATTTTCATTAGTTTTCTACTGTCGAGCTTTATATATTCTTAGTACCTGAAATGCCAAATTACAATTAATATTATTGAAAAAATTCATTTAAAAATATGTGACCCGATTGTGCCGTAAAAAAACATTAAGTTCGGCCGGGCCGAACTTTTTATACCCTTCAGCACTTTTATAAAAAAGGATCTGAATTCAAACGTTTACCACTTTAAACTACAAATACCAGTAAGGCCGTTTGAATAATATTGCTAAACTTTAAAAAAAAAACCATAAATTGGGTGAGGCCGTTGTATGGGGGCCTTACCAAAACGGGAACCTCTATAGAAAGTTTAAACTCTATTGACATCTACAAAATTTGAAACAATTTGGTGGGTAAATGTGACTAGGGTTATCAAAATATCGGTGGGTACCGTTATATTGGGGCTATACCAAAACGTGGACCTTTTATATACTACAGGGTTGCCCATATTCGACGGACCCATCTGGCAACGCCATAACTTTTGACAGAGATGTCACATCGCTTAATGACATACCGCGTTTGAAGCGTCAGTCCAAGCAGATGAAAACTTAACGTGCTTTTAAAACATTAAAAAATGTGAGAAGTGCGCCTTCAAAGAACACCATTAAGCGTTTATACGAAAATTTTTCGACTGGTTAGGCTCTTTCTAATCCGAAGAGGCCATATAAAAGTCGACCAAGGCGATCGGCCGAGAATATCGCTGCCGTACGAGCCAATGTTGAGAGGTCCCCACGAACATCCCAAAAATGCCGTTCTCAGCAGTTGCGCATGGCTCGGTCCACTTTACAACGAATTATTCGCATTGATTTGCATTTGTTCCCGTACAAAATTCAATTGACGCAAAGAATGTTGCCTGCGGACAAGCCTCGTCGATTGGAATGGGACCAAAGGTCCACCGAAACTAGAAACCATCACCAACTACAAATATCAATTTTTAGAAATGTGAAAAAATCATCGAAATATCGATTATTGGGATGTAACGCTATATGGAGGCTATACCAAAACGTGGACCCATACATAAAATGTTCCGCCGCCGAAGCTAGAACCCGTTATGACCTACAAACTACCAATTTTTAGAAAAATCCGTGGAAAAATGTGGCAAAAATTATCAAAATGCCGAATATCGGGAGGTACCGTTATATGGGGGCTATAACAAACCTGGACCTATACATACAATGTACCGCCACCGGAGCTAGAACCACTTGTGTCCTACAAAATATAATTTTTACACAAATCCCTGAAAAACTGTGGTTAAAATCATTAAAATACGGAATATCGGGAGGTACTGTTTTATGGGAGCTATACAAAAACGTGAACCTATGCATACAATATTGCACTACCGGAGCTAGAACCCCTTATGACCTACGAAATACCAATTTTTAGACAAATCCGTGGAAAAATGTGATAAAAATCATCAAAATACCGAATATCGGGATCAAATCATCAAAACACCGAATATAGGTGGGTAACGTGAGATAACAAAACCGCAACAAAGTCAAACGCCATAATTTTTACATTTTTTTAAAATTTTATTGCATGAAAGCAAAAAATTTCGGAAATAGCATCAAATTTTAGAATAAATTTATATTTGTTCGTACTGGTCACCTTTGGCACGAATTATGGCCTTTAAACGGTAATGAAACCGTCACACGCTGCCAGAATGTTGCTCTGCGGTATTTTGGCCCATTCCCGGCGAAGCGCTTGCTTGAGGGGATCGACACTTTGGTAGTTTTTACTGCCAACCTTTCTTTCCAAAATACTCCAGACACAATAGTCCAACGGATTGGCATTCGGAGATTTTGGTGGCCATTGTGCGCTGGAAATGAACCGAGGAACCTTATTTTTTAACCATTCTTAGGTGGCGCGGGCTGAGTGAGATAGTGCTGAGTCATGTTGGAATGTCCAAGGTCTGCGGACAAAATGTTTGCGTGCCCAAGACTTTAGTACACCCTCTTGAATATTTTCGCGAAGATATTATTCATTTATGCTCATGACACGGTATATTAATACGAGCGGAAAACGACCATCGGCTGTTATGACGGCCCACACCATCACCATGGCCGGAGCTTAAGTTCTGGTGGCCAACCGAAGGTGCACATTTTCAGCTGACCTCTTTGGCAAGTAAACACGATCATTTTGTTTGTTTACAAACTGCTGGACAACGAATGTTTTCTCATCGGAGGTAACCAAATTCGGCAGTTCACCACTTTCGGCCAAGCGAAGCAACTCTTTAGCTCTTTTGAGTCTATTTTCTTCCTGTTGCGGTGTAAGTTCTTGCACTTTTTGGAATTTCAATGGCCCCGAACGCATTTTTCAATATTTGCCAAATGGAATATTGCGATACCTTCAGCACACGAGCATTTCTGCTGATGTTGCTGTGTTGTTCCGTCCACTTCCTTGACGTCTGCCTACGCTACCAGTATCACGGTAACAAGCGATGGTACGAGACACAAAAGATTTATTGACATTTTAGTGCTCTATTGCATTAGAGTGCTTTAATGATAGCCACTTGTGGTTTTCCAACCAAATACAGAGAAATCATACTATCACGCTTGAATTCCATCAGGAATAAGCGTTTTCTGGAAAATTCTCACCAAAATGCTTTTGTACGCTTGTAAACAATATAATGATGAGCTGTCACTCGAATAATTTTAACAGCTGTCGGGAAGTACCGAAACGTGCGGAACTATAGTTAAAAGTTAAGATATGTAGACAATAATATGGCCATTACGAACCCTAAGTACCGAATTTAAAACAATTCCGTTTGAAAATGTTACTTAAAATGCCCAAATGCCGTATGTCCCGTTACATCTCTAAATACCGATCTGTAAAAAAATTCGTTTGAAAAAGTGATCTGAATCGTCGAATTTTCAACAATTCCATTTTCAAAAGTGGATTTCATTTCTAAAATACCGTATATAGGGAGGTACTGATAAATGGACCTATAAAGACAAAACTTCGTCACAGGTGTAAGAACCCGTGATCTTCCCTCAAATTTAAATAATGTCTAGAAATTTTCAAAAAAAAAAACTTCTTGCATTTTTTATTTATAAAATTGAAGTTAAAATAACTTATGTTCAGTGTTATGTTTTTCGAATTAAATCAGCCTGCCCTACTATGGCATATTCATTTCATTTTCGTTATTGAAAAAAGCCCACTTACTGGTATAGACCCCATATGGTACCTTAAGTTTTTTGGTATTTTTTAAATTTTAGCCATGAATTGCGTTCAAAACAAGGTAATTTTGATTTTTTAGGTTTTAGCTAATTGCCTTCTTGCACCTTTAAAGACAAATTTTTTTCCTCAAGATGTTGAGCCCATTATGTAATCTATATACCGAATTTTCAACAAATGCATTTGGAATTGTAGCTTTCATTCCTAAAATACCGAATATCGGGAGGTACCAATAGATGGATTCATATAGACAAAACTTCGTTACAGGAGTTAGAACCCTTTAAACACTCTAAATACCGAATTTTGAACAATTTTGTTAGAAAATGCAATCTAAATTGTCAAAATACTAACTTAACCCATCTACTGAGGTTATATAACATCCACAGTATGGTGGAGGTTATAAAAAACACATAAATTCCCCGTTGGAGTACTTACAGTTACAATAAACTAAATGGAATTTTACCTAAAAATAAAAAAGAGACAATAGTTTAATAAATGCCTGCTTTCATTTTTGGTTAATCTTAAAGACTTATTTGAAGTGTTGATGTTAAAATATTAACGTATGATGTCATTCCTACAGAAGGCTTTTAAAAACGAAGCTAGCCGCATAGTGGTGAGTATTTAATATATGGCTTTCCTTTTCATTGCAAGTTCAAGTTTCATTAAGGTCGACCCAATCAAAAATAAATAATCAAATCAAAATCAATCAAAAATAATAAAATCTCCCCCTTAACAAAGTAAAACTCAAAAATATTTGCTTTTGCCACATTTATAGACATTTTTTAAAGAATTGTTAAATTCGTGCGAATCTCGACGCTATATCCGGTCGCCATATGTGAGCCGACCTTAAAACATGTTTCGAAGCTCAAATTTTCATTAGTTTTCTACCGTCGAGCTTTATATATTCTTAGTACCTGAAATGCCAAATTACAATTAATATTATTGAAAAAATTCATTTAAAAATATGTGACCCGATTGTGCCGTAAAAAAACATTAAGTTCGGCCGGGCCGAACTTTTTATACCCTTCAGCACTTTTATAAAAAAGGATCTGAATTCAAACGTTTACCACTTTAAACTACAAATACCAGTAAGGCCGTTTGAATAATATTGCTAAACTTTAAAAAAAAACCATAAATTGGGTGAGGCCGTTGTATGGGGGCCTTACCAAAACGGGAACCTCTATAGAAAGTTTAAACTCTATTGACATCTACAAAATTTGAAACAATTTGGTGGGTAAATGTGACTAGGATTATCAAAATATCGGTGGGTACCGTTATATTGGGGCTATACCAAAACGTGGACCTTTTATATACTACAGGGTTGCCCATATTCGACGGACCCATCTGGCAACGCCATAACTTTTGACAGAGATGTCACATCGCTTAATGACATACCGCGTTTGAAGCGTCAGTCCAAGCAGATGAAAACTTAACGTGCTTTTAAAACATTAAAAAATGTGAGAAGTGCGCCTTCAAAGAACACCATTAAGCGTTTATACGAAAATTTTTCGACTGGTTAGGCTCTTTCTAATCCGAAGAGGCCATATAAAAGTCGACCAAGGCGATCGGCCGAGAATATCGCTGCCGTACGAGCCAATGTTGAGAGGTCCCCAAGAACATCCCAAAAATGCCGTTCTCAGCAGTTGCGCATGGCTCGGTCCACTTTACAACGAATTATTCGCATTGATTTGCATTTGTTCCCGTACAAAATTCAATTGACGCAAAGAATGTTGCCTGCGGACAAGCCTCGTCGATTGGAATGGGACCAAAGGTCCACCGAAACTAGAAACCATCACCAACTACAAATATCAATTTTTAGAAATGTGAAAAAATCATCGAAATATCGATTATTGGGATGTAACGCTATATGGAGGCTATACCAAAACGTGGACCCATACATAAAATGTTCCGCCGCCGAAGCTAGAACCCGTTATGACCTACAAACTACCAATTTTTAGAAAAATCCGTGGAAAAATGTGGCAAAAATTATCAAAATGCCGAATATCGGGAGGTACCGTTATATGGGGGCTATAACAAACCTGGACCTATACATACAATGTACCGCCACCGGAGCTAGAACCACTTGTGTCCTACAAAATATAATTTTTACACAAATCCCTGAAAAACTGTGGTTAAAATCATTAAAATACGGAATATCGGGAGGTACTGTTTTATGGGAGCTATACAAAAACGTGAACCTATGCATACAATATTGCACTACCGGAGCTAGAACCCCTTATGACCTACGAAATACCAATTTTTAGACAAATCCGTGGAAAAATGTGATAAAAATCATCAAAATACCGAATATCGGGATCAAATCATCAAAACACCGAATATAGGTGGGTAACGTGAGATAACAAAACCGCAACAAAGTCAAACGCCATAATTTTTACATTTTTTTAAAATTTTATTGCATGAAAGCAAAAAATTTCGGAAATAGCATCAAATTTTAGAATAAATTTATATTTGTTCGTACTGGTCACCTTTGGCACGAATTATGGCCTTTAAACGGTAATGAAACCGTCACACGCTGCCAGAATGTTGCTCTGCGGTATTTTGGCCCATTCCCGGCGAAGCGCTTGCTTGAGGGGATCGACACTTTGGTAGTTTTTACTGCCAACCTTTCTTTCCAAAATACTCCAGACACAATAGTCCAACGGATTGGCATTCGGAGATTTTGGTGGCCATTGTGCGCTGGAAATGAACCGAGGAACCTTATTTTTTAACCATTCTTAGGTGGCGCGGGCTGAGTGAGATAGTGCTGAGTCATGTTGGAATGTCCAAGGTCTGCGGACAAAATGTTTGCGTGCCCAAGACTTTAGTACACCCTCTTGAATATTTTCGCGAAGATATTATTCATTTATGCTCATGACACGGTATATTAATACGAGCGGAAAACGACCATCGGCTGTTATGACGGCCCACACCATCACCATGGCCGGAGCTTAAGTTCTGGTGGCCAACCGAAGGTGCACATTTTCAGCTGACCTCTTTGGCAAGTAAACACGATCATTTTGTTTGTTTACAAACTGCTGGACAACGAATGTTTTCTCATCGGAGGTAACCAAATTCGGCAGTTCACCACTTTCGGCCAAGCGAAGCAACTCTTTAGCTCTTTTGAGTCTATTTTCTTCCTGTTGCGGTGTAAGTTCTTGCACTTTTTGGAATTTCAATGGCCCCGAACGCATTTTTCAATATTTGCCAAATGGAATATTGCGATACCTTCAGCACACGAGCATTTCTGCTGATGTTGCTGTGTTGTTCCGTCCACTTCCTTGACGTCTGCCTACGCTACCAGTATCACGGTAACAAGCGATGGTACGAGACACAAAAGATTTATTGACATTTTAGTGCTCTATTGCATTAGAGTGCTTTAATGATAGCCACTTGTGGTTTTCCAACCAAATACAGAGAAATCATACTATCACGCTTGAATTCCATCAGGAATAAGCGTTTTCTGGAAAATTCTCACCAAAATGCTTTTGTACGCTTGTAAACAATATAATGATGAGCTGTCACTGGAATAATTTTAACAGCTGTCGGGAAGTACCGAAACGTGCGGAACTATAGTTAAAAGTTAAGATATGTAGACAATAATATGGCCATTACGAACCCTAAGTACCGAATTTAAAACAATTCCGTTTGAAAATGTCACTTAAAATGCCCAAATGCCGTATGTCCCGTTACATCTCTAAATACCGATCTGTAAAAAAATTCGTTTGAAAAAGTGATCTGAATCGTCGAATTTTCAACAATTCCATTTTCAAAAGTGGATTTCATTTCTAAAATACCGTATATAGGGAGGTACTGATAAATGGACCTATAAAGACAAAACTTCGTCACAGGTGTAAGAACCCGTGATCTTCCCTCAAATTTAAATAATGTCTAGAAATTTTCAAAAAAAAAACTTCTTGCATTTTTTATTTATAAAATTGAAGTTAAAATAACTTATGTTCAGTGTTATGTTTTTCGAATTAAATCAGCCTGCCCTACTATGGCATATTCATTTCATTTTCGTTATTGAAAAAAGCCCACTTACTGGTATAGACCCCATATGGTACCTTAAGTTTTTTGGTATTTTTTAAATTTTAGCCATGAATTGCGTTCAAAACAAGGTAATTTTGATTTTTTAGGTTTTAGCTAATTGCCTTCTTGCACCTTTAAAGACAAATTTTTTTCCTCAAGATGTTGAGCCCATTATGTAATCTATATACCGAATTTTCAACAAATGCATTTGGAATTGTAGCTTTCATTCCTAAAATACCGAATATCGGGAGGTACCAATAGATGGATTCATATAGACAAAACTTCGTTACAGGAGTTAGAACCCTTTAAACACTCTAAATACCGAATTTTGAACAATTTTGTTAGAAAATGCAATCTAAATTGTCAAAATACTAACTTAACCCATCTACTGAGGTTATATAACATCCACAGTATGGTGGAGGTTATAAAAAACACATAAATTCCCCGTTGGAGTACTTACAGTTACAATAAACTAAATGGAATTTTACCTAAAAATAAAAAAGAGACAATAGTTTAATAAATGCCTGCTTTCATTTTTGGTTAATCTTAAAGACTTATTTGAAGTGTTGATGTTAAAATATTAACATATGATGTCATTCCTACAGAAGGCTTTTAAAAACGAAGCTAGCCGCATAGTGGTGAGTATTTAATATATGGCTTTCCTTTTCATTGCAAGTTCAAGTTTCATTAAGGTCGACCCAATCAAAAATAAATAATCAAATCAAAATCAATCAAAAATAATAAAATCTCCCCCTTAACAAAGTAAAACTCAAAAATATTTGCATTTGCCACATTTATAGACATTTTTTAAAGAATTGTTAAGTTCGTGCGAATCTCGACGCTATATCCGGTCGCCATATGTGAGCCGACCTTAAAACATGTTTCGAAGCTCAAATTTTCATTAGTTTTCTACTGTCGAGCTTTATATATTCTTAGTACCTGAAATGCCAAATTACAATTAATATTATTGAAAAAATTCATTTAAAAATATGTGACCCGATTGTGCCGTAAAAAAACATTAAGTTCGGCCGGGCCGAACTTTTTATACCCTTCAGCACTTTTATAAAAAAGGATCTGAATTCAAACGTTTACCACTTTAAACTACAAATACCAGTAAGGCCGTTTGAATAATATTGCTAAACTTTAAAAAAAAACCATAAATTGGGTGAGGCCGTTGTATGGGGGCCTTACCAAAACGGGAACCTCTATAGAAAGTTTAAACTCTATTGACATCTACAAAATTTGAAACAATTTGGTGGGTAAATGTGACTAGGATTATCAAAATATCGGTGGGTACCGTTATATTGGGGCTATACCAAAACGTGGACCTTTTATATACTACAGGGTTGCCCATATTCGACGGACCCATCTGGCAACGCCATAACTTTTGACAGAGATGTCACATCGCTTAATGACATACCGCGTTTGAAGCGTCAGTCCAAGCAGATGAAAACTTAACGTGCTTTTAAAACATTAAAAAATGTGAGAAGTGCGCCTTCAAAGAACACCATTAAGCGTTTATACGAAAATTTTTCGACTGGTTAGGCTCTTTCTAATCCGAAGAGGCCATATAAAAGTCGACCAAGGCGATCGGCCGAGAATATCGCTGCCGTACGAGCCAATGTTGAGAGGTCCCCAAGAACATCCCAAAAATGCCGTTCTCAGCAGTTGCGCATGGCTCGGTCCACTTTACAACGAATTATTCGCATTGATTTGCATTTGTTCCCGTACAAAATTCAATTGACGCAAAGAATGTTGCCTGCGGACAAGCCTCGTCGATTGGAATGGGACCAAAGGTCCACCGAAACTAGAAACCATCACCAACTACAAATATCAATTTTTAGAAATGTGAAAAAATCATCGAAATATCGATTATTGGGATGTAACGCTATATGGAGGCTATACCAAAACGTGGACCCATACATAAATGTTCCGCCGCCGAAGCTAGAACCCGTTATGACCTACAAACTACCAATTTTTAGAAAAATCCGTGGAAAAATGTGGCAAAAATTATCAAAATGCCGAATATCGGGAGGTACCGTTATATGGGGGCTATAACAAACCTGGACCTATACATACAATGTACCGCCACCGGAGCTAGAACCACTTGTGTCCTACAAAATATAATTTTTACACAAATCCCTGAAAAACTGTGGTTAAAATCATTAAAATACGGAATATCGGGAGGTACTGTTTTATGGGAGCTATACAAAAACGTGAACCTATGCATACAATATTGCACTACCGGAGCTAGAACCCCTTATGACCTACGAAATACCAATTTTTAGACAAATCCGTGGAAAAATGTGATAAAAATCATCAAAATACCGAATATCGGGATCAAATCATCAAAACACCGAATATAGGTGGATAACGTTATAAGGGGGCCTTACCAAAACGTGGACCTATATAAATTATGTTCCGCCACCAAAGCTAGAACCCATTACGAACTACAAATACAGATTTTTAGTCAAATTTGTGGAAAAAGTGGCAAAAATCATCAAAATACAAAATATCGTGAGAAACCGTTATATGGGGGCTATATAAAAACGTGGAGCTATACATACAATGTTTCGCCACCGGAACTAGAACCCATTGTGAATAGCAAATGCTAATTTTTAGACAAATACGTGAAAAATGTGGCAAAAATCATTAAAATATAGAATATCGGGAGGTACCGTTATATGGGGGCTATACAAAAACGTTATGACCTACAAGTTACTAAAATTATATTACACCACCGACTAGCATTCCGAATACCGAATACCGGGAGGCATCGTTATATGGCGGCTATACCAAATTTTCTGCGTCAAATAATGTGGGTCGTACAGTGATTACAACAGACGGACAGACAGACAGACGGAAATCGTTAAATCGACTTAGAATTTTATACTGATCATGAATATATACATTTTGTGCGGTCTACGACGAATATTTAGGGATGTTACAAACGGAATGACAAATATACCCTCCTTTTCAAGGTGGAGGGTACAATAAAAAGTAAAGTACCCCTTCTGTAGCAGTTGATGTACAGTCGGTATTTTAGCAATTACTTTAGCAACATGTTTACAAGCCTTAGATAATAAAATCCAGGAGTTTCAATCTGAATTAAATATATATTTCACTTTGTATATCACTCAAATATCCGATGCTTCATGAAACACCCAAAAAGTATACACATTATACTCTAAATCCTCAATCAATTTTATGTGACCATAAATAGGTGTTAAATCAAATCACCTCTCTGCAAACAATTAATCAAAAAATACAAAATTACAATAAAAATCTTTACGAATGATATTTGTGTGACAAATTAGATCACTATGGAAATTCCAAAACTGAAAAAAATATTGTATTCTGGCTCATTAAGAGAATATTGAATTCATTTTATTCTTGTGCGCCTTGTTCTATAAACGCTGCTCACACACGAGAATTGAAGAACAAAAAACACTGAATAAGACAGATATCGATTGTTGGCTAAAATCAAATGAAATACAAATGGCAAACAATACTGACTTTGACTCGTTGTTTGGAATTAGTTAAACTGCTTGAGGTGTTGTACACACGCCAACATATACATGGCAAGTTTACCCAGCAAACTTTTTGGTTATTGAATAGCATTAAAAGTTAAATTTTAAATATATGTTTTTAAATAATTTTTAAATATGGATATAACATCGACGATGCAATTAAATCTGTATCTGGCCTAATATCGTAACCAGTAAGGAAAGCTCAAAAGTCGGGCGGGGCCGACTATATGATACCCTACACCACTATACATATTTAGTAGTGCTCTCTTAAAAAGGTTTATACAGGGCATTTCAGAGCTCTATGAGATATTTGGTACAAAATCAAAATCTATCTAATTCTATCGTGCATTTTACGAACTGTAGCTATCTCTGAACCGGGTTTCTCCAAATTTGACGCATTAGCTTCTAGACTGAATTCGGTCTTATGTACGAAAATTCATGCCATTTGGGCTGATATTGGCCATTTGATGCACAATTAACACGAAATCGGATGAAGATATATATATGGGAGCTATAGCTATATCTGAACCGATTTTTACTAAAATTGGTGTACTAGCTTCTAAGCTGGTTTCGGTCGGATTTGCCAAAATTGATGCTATTACGGCCATTTGGTGGTCAATCACCCGAAATCGGATGAAGATATATGTGGGAGCTATATCCAAATCTGAACCGATTTCGGTAAAATTTAAAACAGCTATTCCTGTGCTCCATCTAATACCTGGTACCTAATATCACGGTTGTGGAGTGAATATTACGAATGTAAGGGACTAAAACACTAAATCGGATGAAACATATATATGGTTGCTATATCTATATCTAAACCGATTTTCACTAAATTTGATATACTTGCTTCTAGGCTGAATGTGGTCCGATGTACTAAAATTCAGTCCATTTGGACTTATATCGGCCATTTGGTGCACAATTAACCCGAAATTGGATGAAGATATATATGGGAGCTATATCCAAATCTGAACCGATTTCGATAAAATTACAAACAGCTATTTCTGGGCTGTATCTTATATCTGGTACCAAATATCATTCTTGTGGAGTGCATATTACGAATGTGAGAGGCTTAAACACCAAATCGGATAAAACATATATATGGGAGCTATAGCTGTTTCTGAACCGATTTTCTCCAAATTTGTTGTATTTGCTTTAAAGCTAATCTCGGTCACATGTGCCAAAATTCGGGATATTTGGGCTGATATTGGCCATTTGGTGGCCAATTAATCCGAAATCGGATGAAGATATATATGGAAGCTATATCCAAATCTGAACCGATTTCGATAAAATTTAAAACAGCTATTTCTGTGCTCCATCTAAAACCAGGTACCAAATATCACGGTTGTGGAGTGCATAGTAGGAATGTGAGGGACTTAAAGATCAAATCGGATGAAAGATATATATGGGAGCTATAGCTATATACTTGCGTCTAGGCCGAACTCGGTTGGGTGTGCCAAAATTCAGGTAATTTGGACTGATAGTGGACATTTGGTGCACATTTAACCCGAAATCGGATGAAGATATATATGGGAGCTATATCTAAATTTGATCCGATTCTCACCAATTTCAATAGGGTTCGTCCTTGGGCCAAAAAAATATTGTTTGGAAAATTTCATCTCAATCGGATAATAAATGCGACCTGCATTTTGTTCACAAGAATACATGGACAGACGGACGGACGGACAGACGGACTGACATGCATAAATCGACTCAGAAAGTGATTCTATGAAGGTTCTCAAAAGTAACTATGGGTCTATCTCGTTTCCTTCTCCATGTTACAAACAAATGCACAAAGACATAATACCCTTACCACTATGTGGTGTAGGGTATAAAAATAATTTCAATGAAACTTAAGAAATATAATTTTTTTTCATTATAATTTCTTATAAAAATAATTGTTTATTTTTTAATGGAATTTATGTTGGGTTATTCAAAATAACATTTTGCTAAACCTAACGAGTTTTTTTTTTGCTTTTATGCAGCTGCTTAAATGACAAGTTTTTTCCACTTTGATTTTGTTCAAAAGATTGCTTATGTGTAATAAAAAAAAAACAACAACAAGATCACATAAAAAGTTCTAACAATATGTTAATTAAACAATGAAAAAAGTTAGAATAAAGATAGAGTAGTGGTGTATAGTTGGAAGAACAAATGTATAGACGTCAGACGAATTGAACACCCATACAATGCTTGATTCAGCTATGCCTTCACTCAGTTACCCGGTCAACTTTATACCATGTCAAAGACGACGTGTACGCATCTGTGGGTATTTATGTTTGTAATTCGTAACACTTGGGTCTTAACATATTTCAAACGAACAAAGCCAGGGCAGCAGCGAAACAATTGAACGAACATTGAAATCTGCCACAATGAATCCTATTCGCCTTGGGTATGTCGCAAAGTATCATTGGAATTGGTTGCATTATTTTTATCCAATCTATTTTTACACACCTTGATTGAATTGTGATATTTTCCCAGATGCACGATTCTTTTTTTTCAGATCTTTTAATTATGAATATTATTTGAGATTAGAATTGAAAAAAGGTATAAGTGTTGCTACGTCACTTATGTTGCTACGTCAGTTATAAGAAGTTAATATTGTTATGGGTGAATGTTGTCTATGAGACTCATTAATAATTCCAAGAAGAACTAAGCTAAAGTTAATAGAACAAGGAAGTGTTTTTTTTTTTTTTTTTGGTTTGATAAATATACAAGAATGACAGGGAATATATGATAGTTTCAAGATCTTTAAAGATCTTCAACAAAAAAATGTTATCTAAAATATTCCTGTGAAAATTATTATTCCTTTATAGACTTTATTTTTAATCCCCTTAGCAATATGGCTATAGATACGGCCAAAACTCGCTTTATTGAAATAAAGACTTTAGACCCAAGGTGTCCTTGGACCAAATATATTTCCGTCCGTCTGTTTGTTTGGCTGGATGGTGCGCACCATAACTTTGGAAGGAGGCATCCTATTTGATCTAATTTGGTACATCGTAATATTATCGCCAAGCCTAGATCGAGTTCGGAGTTGAGCATCATCCGTCCACTTCTTCTAGTACCTCCAACACAAAAGGCCACATTTTGCAAAGAAAATAATTTACCATAATTTTACTTAACAAATCCAAATATCTTTATCAGTGCTAGGTAGGATGCAAAAATGGACAATATCGGCCCACTCCTCTAGTTGGACATCCAATCCACTTAAAATTTCACATATCCTAATATTTATATGGATCTCGTCTAGCTGAGTCGATCTAGCTATGAAAGTCCGTCCGTTCGTCTGTCCATTTTAATTTGTAATCAAGCTACAGGTCGCAATTATGGCGGATCCTCACGAAACTGAAAATGGAGGTGGGGTTAGGGTCAGAATAGAATCCTATTTGGAGACAAAATAGTTAGGGGTTGAATTGGACCAAAAACTGAAAATTTTCCTGATTTTGCAGTTGCTCTATAGGCAACAATTATAAACAAATCGACGCAATAGAGTTAAAGTTTAGTACTGGTTTACGAATTTGGGCGGTCATCGGACAATATTTAGACCCTAAATTTTATGCTAGAAAATAGGAAAATTTCCACTAAAACGCGAATATTTTTAATCCCAGCCAAATCAGAAACACATTAAAAGTCGGATATGTAGCAAAATAGGTATACAATATTTAAGGGAATTGTTTCAAATTACGTATTTAGAGTCCCTAATGGAAACTAAAGTTTGTGACAGAAAATTGTCTATGCAGGTACAGGTCTTCGCATAGGCCCCATATATCAGTACCTATATCATATATCAGTATACCTATGTTCGGTAGGTACAATACCCACCGAAATTTATTGAGATGTCGTATTTGATGTTCATAATGGATGCTATAGCCTGTGACAGGAAACTGTCTATGCTGGTCCAGGTCTTCGCACAGCTCCGATATAGCGGAACCTCCCTATATACGATATTTTGATGATTTTAGCTACATTATTCACCGTTTATTTCAAGTTTCGAATTTGAATATGGCAATCTCTCTATAGGCCACAATTGGAAACAAATCGACACGGAATTTCGCATCAGAAGAGAGTTAAGGATAGGGAAGAAGTGTAGCATTTTGGATGATCATTGGATTATATTTAGCCAAAACTTCGTGTGAAATTGTTTTGAATACCTAACAAATATTGACCAAATTCCCTGTGTCAGAAAACTAAGGGTAATATCTGGGCAGGGCTCGTTGACATTATTTCAAAAACGAAATTTTCCAAAATGTATTTGGGCATAAGGGGACTTTGAACATATTGTAGTGTTGTAAGGTGTCACATGGTCGGCCCCGACTAAAGCCTTTGCTAACTTATTTGTTATAAGTTGTAACGATCAATTTTTTTTTAAATAAAACATTTTAAACAATTCCGGTAAATAATCTAAATACCGAATTTTAGGATGTACCCTTATATGGGGGCTAAACGAAGACAATAAGGTGTCATACGATGTAGTACCTATTACGAACTTTAAATATGGAATTTGAAACAATTCTGGTAAAATATATCCAAAATGATCAAAATACCAAATATATTGGAAGGTAGCGTTATATGGGGCTATACGAAAACCATGTAGGTCCCATTTACGAACTTGCTTACTGGCAAAATATACATGTGTGCAAACTTTTAGCCATCTATCTCAATTTACATAAAATACCAAATTTGGCAAAAAAAAGGTATTCCCTGCCTTACCCCCTGGTAAACATTACCATCGTTCTCCACTAATAAACAAACGTTGTTTTTATAAAAACAACAATAAAGGGATAAAGCCTGACCATTTTGCAACAACAAAATACTACGGTATCCCGAACAAACAGGCCACACTGTTCTTCAAAAAAAAAAAAAAATAAAAATGTAAAAAAGCAGCTACGTTCGGCCGGGCCGGACTATTTATGTCCTCCACCATTTGGAAGAAACATGAACAATTTCAAAAAAAAAAAAAAAGATTCGCCCGAAAATACCGCTCAAATGAAAAACGTTATATTGGGCCTATAGGAAAACGTTGTTCTCTTTTAGCGAATAAAGTACTTACAAGGAACTTCTTGTAAGGTCTTTCAGACAATTCCATTGAAAAATGTGGCTAAAGTCATCAAAATACCTAATATCGGGGGTTATCGTTATATGGGGAAATGAATTGAAAAATGTTGCTAAAATCATCAAAATACTGAATATCGGAGGGTACCGTTATATGGGGGCTATACGATATCGTGGACTGATATAAATAATTCTCTTCCAGGGCATTAAGTACTCACAAGGAAATCCTTGTGTGGATTTTCAGACAATTCAATTGAAAAAGGTGGCTAAATCATCAAAATACCGAATATCGGGAGGTGTCGTTTTATGGGGGATATACGATATCATGAAATTATATAGACAATTCTCTTTCAGGGGATAAATTACTCATAAAGAACTCCTTGTGTGGAATTTCAGGAAAATGCATTGAAAATGTGGTTAAAATCGTCAAAATACCGAATATCGGGGGTACCGTTATATAGAGGCTATACGATATAGTTTACCGATATAGCCCACCTTCAAACATGACCTGCCTGCAGACAAAAGATAGATCTATGCAAAATTGTAGCTTCATATCTTAATTCGTTTTGACTGTAATGTGATTTCAATAGACGGACAGACAGGTATTAGAATTTTACGCTGATCAAGAATATATATACTTTGTTGGGTGTAAATTTATTATTTCGATGAGTTACAAATGGAATGGCGAACTTAATATACCCCCCATATTATGCATGGTGGATGGTCTAAAAAATTACATAAATACCAAGCCTAATTGTTTCCATCTATGTATGTTTCTGATCTTTTCAACGATTTCAGTCTTTCTGTCAAGGTATTCTGCCACAGAAAGAAAGATATCGTTGAAAAGATCAAAAACATAGTTATTTATTTTAGGATGTCCCAGACAAAGTTTCGAGCTGCTGCAAACCTAAAGGCGTAGGTAGCCTATTCTCACATTTATGGCAGAAGTTATAAAAACATCCCTAAAAAATTCTGCAAAGATTAATAATGATTATGGTTGGCGCGCAATGTAACAATATTTTTATGCTCAAAAAAGTGTTATAGAATAATTAACATAAATGTATCTAAGCTATTATTATTAGCAAACCCAAAGCGCTTAACCACGATTTCTTACATGAAAACGTGATGTGATATAAATTCCCCGCATGTACCAATTATATTAGCAGCAATTATTAGAACTTGTTCCAGCTTGTTGTTGTTACACACACAAAAAAAAAATGCTGTTAATGATAGAAAAAATTAAAAGAAATGTAATTATTACGATTTGCATTACTTTAATGTTTTGAAATTAAAAGGCCATAATTTAGAAAATGGTTTGTCATTTCATTGCTCATCAGGCATAACACCGCATAAACCAAAACAGAAAACCGGGGTACGTTGTAATTTTAATTGAAATGAAGCATTAATTTTTACGGGTTATTTTAATATCTGTAAAAGCCTATGTACAGCATAGCAGGCGGAGCCATCTAAACGCTGGTTCTCTGTAATTTATGTTGCCATAAAAATTGTTTTCAATTAAATCAGAAATGAGTAATGAAAAGAATATTAAAGAAAATGTAAACTCATATACACTCACACATACCAACTTTTCACACCAGCAGCAGTGCTAAGACATACCTTAATTTAGAATATTTAAAAGTTAACGACATAATATTAAGACTAAAAAAAATAAAGAATGCAAGAAAAATAAGACATTAAAAGAAAAGAAAAAGGCATAAACATAATGTGAAGCCACTATTATTTTCCTTGCATTAGAATTCAGGACAAAATGTTGATACTCTATGTACATATATATACAAATATAACCAAGGGTAAATGTGTCGTCAAGATCGACCATGAAATACCCTATTCGAAATACTAGCAAGCAAATAATAATTTAAACCAAAATACTTATTTGATTCCATATATTTATGGAATTTTTATGCAGTTCGCATAGTGGGCGAGATAGACCCATGCAGGGTTGCCCATATTCGACGGACCCATCTGGCAACGCCATAACATTTGACAGAGATGTGACATCGCTTAATGACATACCGCGTTTGAAGCGTCAGTCCAAGCAGATTTTTAGCATGAACCAATACACGCCACGCGAGCCCTCTGAAATAGTTGAAATTTACATTCAACAGAAGAAGTCAATTGTGAAAACTCAACGTGCTTTTAAAACATTAAAAAATGTGAGAAGTGCGCCTTCTAAGAACACCATTAAGCGTTTATACGAAATATTTTCGACTGGTAAGGCCATATAAAAGTCGACCAAGGCGATCGGCCGAGAATATCGCTGCCTTACGAGCCAGTGTTGAGAGGTCCCCCAGAACATCCCAAAAACGCCGTTCTCAGCAGTTGGGCATGGCTCGGTCCACTTTACAACGGATTATTCACATTGATTTGCATTTGTTCCCGTACAAAATTCAATTGACACAAAGAATGTTGCCTGCGGACAAGCCTCGTCGATTGGAATGGGGCCAAAGGGCCCAAAGGTCCGTCGAATATGGCCAACCCAGTAGTTACTTTTGAGGATTTTCATAGAATTAATTTCTGAGTCGATTTTTGCATGCAGGCCGTCTGTCCATGCATTTATTATCAGATTAAAATTAAATTTACAATAATGTTTTGGCCCAGGGACAAGCCCAATTAGCTCCCAAATATACATTCAACCAATTCCGGGTTTATTGTGCACCAAATGGCTAATATCAGTCCAAATAAAGTGATATAGCTATAGCTCCCATATATGTTTCATACGATTTGGGGTTTTAAACCCTCACATGGAGCTCAAAAATAACTCTGTCAAATTTTATCGAGATCTGATTAGATTGGGATACAGATCACCCATATGTATATTTATCCGATATCAGGTTTATTGTGCACCAAATGGCTAATATCAGCCCAAATGGACTGAATTTTGGCACAGCCAAACGAATTTGTCTAGAAGTTAATTAAAATTTGTTAAAAATCGGTTGAGATATAGCTCCAGCTCCCATATATATGTTTTATCCGATTTGGTGATAAAGTTCCTCGCATACATAATATGCACTCTGCATCAATGATATTTGATACCGGGCTCGAAAATACCTCTGCCAAAAATTTATCGAGATTTGTTTACATTTTTAAATAATTTCGATATATATATTCATCCAATTTTACGGTTATTGTTCGCCATATATGTAACATCAGCCCAAATTGAATAGATTTTTTTATATTTAACCGAATTTTAATATTTGGTGAAACTCGGTCCGTCTCCAAAAAATTTTTGTATACCCTCCACCATAGTATGGAGGGTATATTAAATTTTTCATTCCGTTTGTAACACCTTGGAATATACATTTTAGACCCCACAAAGTGTATATATTCGATATGTCGATTTAGCGGTGTCCGTGCGTTTGTCCGTCTGTGGAAATCACTCTAGCTTCCGAACGAAATGAAGTAGGTTGATAAAATTTTACTCCAATGTATACTATGTCTGCATGACTTTTGGTATTGAAAATGGGTGATGTAGGGCCACGTTTTGGTATAACTCCCATATAATGGTACCTACCCATTTTCGGTATATTGGTGATTTAAGCGACACTATTCACCGGAATCGTTTCAAATTTGATATTTGGAGTTCGTAATGGGTATTACAACCTATGACAGAAAAATGGTTGTGCAAGTCCACGCCTTCGTATAACCCCAGTATGACGGTACCTTCCTATATTCCGAATTTTGATGATTTTAGCTATATTATTCACCGATTTTTTTATTCAAGTTTCGCATTTGAATATTGTAATGGTTTATAACAAATGTTGCAGGTCCGCGTCGTCGTATAGACCCTAATATAACGGCTACATTCGGTATTTTTAAGATTTTAATATAATTTCTAACGGATTTTATTTTTTTGAAAATTTCCAAAATTGTTCCAAATGGTGGAAGGTATTCAAAGATGGGCCCGGCCAAACTTACAGATTTTTTACTTGTTTATATAATATATAACATATATTATTATGTATTATTATAAGGTATTATAAGTTTGATTGGGCCACAATTTATGTAACAACTCGAAATATTGGTTTCCCATATAGGAAAGTATATATGGATCTTCCTAGCTCGCCGAGCTGAGTCGATCTAGCTATGTATGTCCGTCCGTCCGTCTGTCCGTCTGTCCATGTTAATTTGTAATCACGCTACAGGTCGCAATTATGGTCCGATACTTACGAAATTTTGAACGAAGGTGGGGTTAGGGTCAGAATAGAAGCCTATTTCTTTTGGAGATGATCGCTAAGTGTTCAGGGGTTGAAATGGACCAAATACTGAAAAAATGTCGGATTTTGTAGTAGCTATACAGGTCGGAATTTCGCATGTAGCTGGAGTTTAGGGCGGGGAAGAAGCCTACCAATTTGGGTGGTCATCAGATAATATTTAGCGGGTAAAATAGTCCATATCTTTTGTGTTGAAAAAATTCAAAAATTTTCATTAAACCGCGAATATTTTAAATCCCGGCGAAATCATAAAGCCATGACAAGGTTACTTCTGATCTTTACATTGATGTTAACATCCAACAAAACGGATATATAGCAAAATATGTGCGATATATATGTCGAGAACGGCTGAACTGATTTCGACAGTTCTCATTAATTCAGAATGGCCTCTTGGCAGGAAAGAAAAAACGTCTAAATAATCGCATAAAAATATCTCTCTAAAGATGAAAATAGTGATTTTAAAAAATTTTCTCATATTTTTTCAATTTTGTCATATTTTTGGCATATTTTCTTTTTGAATTAAACATTTGGTAATATTTCTACAGCTAACAAAACTAAGTAGTTAGGATATCAGAATATCATATACAGATCACATTTATGGCCCGATCCTTACGAAATTTTGCATGGGGATAAGATGAGGGGCAATAGAAGCCTACTCTTTTTGGAGATGTTCGCCATATATTTAGGTGTTGAAATGGACCAAAAACTGCAAAATTGTCAGCAGGTCGCAATTATCGCCCGATCCTCACGCACATGGATGGCCATCCAAAAATGTTCAATGTGTGAAATAGTTTGCCAACTTTTGTAGACAAAATACGAAAATGTCGATTCCAGTGACTTTTTGGAGAATTCACAAATACAGGAAAGACGCACTTCTGACTATTTCGTTAACGCTGATTTCGTTGAAGAATATAGTCAAATGTCAGTATCTCATATAGATGCATTTCAGTCAAAAACCAATAATAAATGTTAACCTTTTGCCACTTCTGAGATATTATAGGTCTTTGGGAAATATTGGTTCCAGATCTAGGAATACCACTTAAGTGCAACATCTACCAATAAATTGGAAATGAGCAAATTAGTTTAAGTTGCTTTTATTCGAAAATTAGAGAACGGAACCTGATGGTTTTCAAGATGGATCTCGCCTATATAAACTGTATCGTTTATTATAGTGTTGTAGGGTATTCAACAGTCGGCCCCGCTCGACTGTAGCCTTTGCTTACTTGTTTTTTGTTACGGGAGCTCTACTTAATGCGCATAGTTGTGTAGGGTGTCAAATAGTCGGCCCGTCCGACTTTTGACCCTTCCTTAGTGGTTTATAATTAGACCATCCAATTTGAAGTTGTAGATATACAACGTTATATATTGTTATATTCCGATGTACTTTACGAATTAAAGCGCATTTTATAAATACATTACTGAACGTAATCGCTGACAAAGACAAATGATAAAAGTAGATTAATACCTATTAAGAACTTCACACTTAATAGTGTAGGGTATGGAAAAACTGCATAATTATAAAATAAATAAATAATTCGTCAGCAAGAAGAACATTTACATATGAACGACATCATAAAAGAAGGCAAGGCAAGCATGCGCATAAAAATGTGACTAGAATCTTAATGAGTTAAACAAACAAACAAACAAACTAACATTAGGCCTAAAAACGGTCAATCGTAGAAAAATAGAGGCAAAATATAATGGCTTTGTTGTTCAGTGTTTGCAACAAGTATTCTGAATGTTACGTTTCTAAGATTTGCCTTTGGCCATAGAAAATGCAAATTATATAATTTCTTAGTCAACGCCATAGTCTTCATAATGATGGAAAGAAGTATAGAATAGAAAACAAAATGGAAAATGCATTAATGTTTCTATTTCGTTTTGATCTCTTTGGCCAGTGGTAAAAAGCAAAAATATTTAAGAGATAAAAGTAAATCTTAAAGGCGTCTTGAAGATAAAATACATTTTAGAATTGTAATCAAAATCAGCAAAAACTGGTTATACTACTTTTTTAATTTATTTTTGTTTTGACATAATCAAAATTTAAAAGATATAAATAAATTAATAGATTAAACATCAAACTGAAAAAATTAACAACAGACTTTATTTCTAGTTTAAGTAAAATTTTAATTTTATTAAAACTCCATCTACAAGTTTCAAATAATTACTTCGTTAGCATTTCAAAGTAAATAATTTTCATGCACGTGCCAGTATTTAAATCATGAAATATTTTAGAAATATATAAGGATTTTATTTAAAATATGTCCATATATGTCTATGCATATCTGAATAATATGTAGAGTTTTTAAAAAATTATTTCGAGAAGGTACGAAAATTTTAATTAAGTATTTTGTGTGTAATTTCGCCATTTATAATCAATAAGAACTCGTGCCTTTATGGAGGTCTTATCCACCCAAAATATCCAATTTTAATGTTTTTTTTTTGGGATAAACTGTGTCTGAAACCTTCAAAATTCCGCAAATTAGGAAGTACCGTTAAGTGGGTTCTATGCATTATAGTGGCATCATCTTCATAATATTTATTCGTCCGACTGTATCCGATTGTAGTACCCGACTGGATCCAAAATTTGAAAACAGTAACTGTTATTTTTTAAGGTTAACTCAAAATATTTTTACAAAGGTTTAGTCAGTTGAGAATATCGACAAAATTTATTCCCCTCTACAAACCTTCAAAATTCCGCAAATTAGGAAGTACCGTTAAGTGGGTTCTATGCATTATAGTGGCATCATCTTCATAATATTTATTCGTCCGACTGTATCCGATTGTAGTACCCGACTTGATCCAAAATTTGAAAACAGTAACTGTTATTTTTTAAGGTTAACTCAAAATATTTTTACAAAGGTTTAGTCAGTTGAGAATATCGACAAAATTTATTCCCCTCTACAAACCTTCAAAATTCCGCAAATTAGGAAGTACCGTTATGTGGGTTCTATGTACTATAGTAGCCCCATCTTCATAATATTTGTTCGTCCGACTGTAGAACCCGACTTGATCCAAAATTTGATTACTGAAATATTTTTTTTAAGGTTATCTCAAAATATCTTCACAAATGTTTAGTAAGTTGCGAATATCGACAAACTTCAATCCTCTCTATAATCCGCAAAACTGTCTAAATTTTTAAATAGTCATAAATATCAATCATTATACCCTACAACACTACGTGTTTGGGGTATTATAAGTTTGATTGGTCCAAAAATCATGTAACGCCTCAAATATTGATTGTAGACATAGGATGTTATATATGGATCTTCCTATCTCGCCGAGCTGGGTCGTTCGTCTGTCCAAGTTAGTTTGTAATCACGCTATATTCAGGGTGAGAAAAAACTGCAACAAACGACCATTGTGCGCTGGAAATTAAGCGAGGAACCTCATTTTGTAACCATTCTTTGGAGGCAAGCCCTGAGTGCGATGGTGCTGGGTCCTGTTGAAATGTCCAAGGTCTGCGGCCAAAAAGCTTGCGTGCCCAAGGTTTTAATGCACCCTCCAGAATATTTTCGCGATAATATTCGGCATTAATTCTGATGCTCCGGTCGATTAGTACGGGCGGAGAGCGAACATCGGCTGTTAAGGCGCCAACACCATTAACATTACCGGCGCTTGAGTTCAGGTGGTGGTGCACACCGAATGTGCACATTTTCAGCTGACCTCTTTGGCAAGTAAACACGATCATTTTGTTTGTTTACAAACTGCTTGACAATGAATATTTTCTTATCGAAGAAACCCAAATTCGGCGTTCACCACTTTCGGCCAAGCGAAGCAACTCTTTAGCTCTTTTGAGTATATTTTCTTTCTGTTGCAGTGTAAGTTCTTGCACTTTTTGGAATTTTAATGGCGAGCTCATTTTCAATATTTGCCGAATGGAATATTGCGATATGTTCAGCTCACGAGCAATTTACCGGCCACTGGAACGCGGCTTTCGATCAAGTCACTTCTTTACTTTTCGAACCATTTATGCTGATGTTGTGGTTTTCTTCCGTCCACTTTCTTGACGTCGGGCTACGCTACCAGTTTCACGGCGATGTTACGAGACACAAAAGATCTAATCACATTTAAATGCGGGAGTGTTCTAACGATAGCCACTTGTAGGTTTTCCTGAGAAATATAAAGAAATCACACTATCACGTTTAAATTCCATCACAAATAACTTTTTTTCTGGAAAGCTACCACCAAAATGCTTTTGTACGCTTGTAAAGAATATAATGAGCTGTCAGGGCAATAATTTTAACAGCTGTCGGGAGACTGACTTAGAAATGACAGCAGCCTGACGTTGGTTTCAGTTTTTTCATCTCACCCTGTATTGCTATTATGGTCCGATCTTCACTAAATTTTGCATTAGGATAGGGTTAGGTTCAGAATAGAAGCCTGTTGTTTTGGAAGATATTCACAATATTCTAGATTTTTCAGTCGTCCTACAGTTCTCAACAAAGGAGCAACAGATATGGATTTTTATACCCTACACCACAGGGTGGTCAGGGTATTATGTCTTTGTGCATTTGTTTGTAACAGGCAAAAGGAAACGAGATAGGCCCATAGTTCCTTTTGATGATCTGCATAGAATCACTTTCTGAGTTGATTTATGCATGTCAGTCCGTCCGCCCGTCCGCCCGTCTGTCCATGTATTCATGTGAACAAAATGCAGGTCGCATTTATTATCCGATTGAGATGAAATTTTCCAAACAACATTTGTTTGGCCCAAGGACGAACCCTATTGAAATTGGAGATAATCGGTAACAATTTAGATATAGCTCCCATATATATCTTCGTCCGATTTGCCTTCTATTGTGCACCAAACGTATAATATCAGCCCGAATAGTATGGAATTTTGCACATACAACCAAATTAGGCCTGAAAATAAGTATACCAAATTTGATCGAAAACGGTTGAGATATAGATATAGCTCCCATATATATTATTCATCCGATTTGTTATTTTTGTCCTCCACAGCCGTAATATGCACTCCGTAACAACAATATTTGGGGAAATATATCAAATGCATCTCAGAAATACCTTTGCTAAATTTTATCGAGATCGGTTCAGATTTGGATATAGCTCCCATATATAACTTCGTCCGATTTACCTTTTATTGTCCACCAAATGTCTAATATTTGTCCAAATGGGATGGAATTTGGCATTTACGACCGAATTGAGTCTAGGAGCTAGTATGCCAAATTTGGCGAAGATCGGTTCAGATATAGCCATAGCTCCCATATATATTGTTCATCCGATTTGTTATATTTGTTACCCACAGCCGTAATATGCACTCCGTAACAACGATATTCAGGGAAATATATCAAATACAGCTCAGAAATATCTTTGCCAAATTTTATCGAGATCGGTTTAGATTTGGATATAGCTCCCATATATATCTTTATCTTATTTCAAATTAATTTCGCACCAAATGGGCAATACAAGTCCGAATTTAAAAGATACAAATACTTCGGCATATTTAGTCCTTTGAAATTTAAATTATAATTATAATCAATCAACTCAGCTAAAGCTCAACTAAATTAGCAAAGTGGTGTAGGGTATCATAAAATCGGCCCCGCCCGACTTTAGGACTTTCTTTACTGGTTTTGACCACGCAGAAGCCTAGCAATTTGGGTGGTCATCTTACAATATTTGGCGGGAGAAATGGATTACAATTTTGTGTGAAAAAATACCAAAATGAACGAAATGCTTGCTTGATCAAATTGAAATATATCTTCCCATCTCTGAATTGTGTATATTATGGATTTATTTTGAATTTGAGTTTTTGTCAAAGTATAATTTAAAAAATAAAAAAATAAACATTTGATTGCATAATGTTACTTTCTTAGTTTTGCTATACTTCTATGTTTTTACAAAATCAAGGTTTTCAATTTGCACATTTTGCTAAATTGAACTGTAAACATTTAGACGGAAATAGTTCATAAAATTTATGAGAAATACAAATAACATTAGTTATGAAACCACCAAAAATTAAATTTTTTATTTAAAAAAGGCAATTAATATTTTGAAAAATTCCAAATAAACCTCATATTTTTATTTTAAAATTAAAGGCAGATATAGAGACCATTTTTATTCAACACTGAAATAGTTAATAATGTCCCATTCTTCATGCATTTTAATTAACGCAATGCTTCTAATGCACAGCAATTTTTTTGCATTGTTCGTTTGCAAAAACCAAACGAATGAAACAACTAGTCCGCCCGTAATAAATAGTAAATGAGCATAAAGTGAATACTTCAGTTATAGTTCTTCCTATTCATTGTCATTGCAATACTTCATTAACTCGATGCGTAGGTTTATTGCATGATTGCAGACTGGACAAATGCTCCTCCATTACAGCCAGGCTGGAGCAGGCAATAATGAAAACAATAAACCAGCCCTCATCACTGGCCAATGACAGCAACGAGACTCAGAGAACCATTACAAGCCATGTTTATTAATTATGGCAACATAAGCACATACTCACATACTTGTGTGCTTACCTTAATATGCCTCCACATGAAAGTCTGTCCATCCGTTCGTTCGACCGACTGTCCATATCAAACAGCGAACAAAAATAATGTTTGTTTAAGAGCAATCGTGACCAGTTCTAGGAAAATCCAACAACTGGAAAGTATTTTGCGCCTCGTACAGGCATATTTAATAGATTCAAAATGTTATTTATTTAAATAGCAATATTGAAAAATTCCAATTGGTAAAAGCCCATAAATACATACTCATATGTAGACAAAAAGGTATGTACGAGTCTGTTACTGTTATACATTACCATAGGATATCAATGTTGTTCGATAGCCAACATTCAAAATTCCCTTTTCCGGCATATTTTAAAGTCGGTTGAAAAGAGTTTATGGGAAACTCTGGGAATTTTAAAACAATTATGACAAATGAAAGCAAAAGTTGAGTAGTAAATGGTAATGAGAATTCCAGCGTACCTTAATTCGGTGGAATATACACCAATGTGATGGTACCACAAAATGACCAGTAATTTAAATAAGTTTAAAATTTAATTCCTGCTTTTTCGACGTGCTCGTTTGATGGCAATTCTTTATTAAATTTTGTAGAGGTAATGGCGGTTAACATTACCTTTACGGCATACGGAAGGGCAAATATAATATTGTAAAATATAAGCATGCATAATAACAATTATCAACTCCATTAAAAAATATGTACCATGAAATCTGATTTCATGTCCATTTCAATTTGTATTGACGCTACAGGAAAGAAGTACGGTTAGGTCAGAATAGATGGGATATGGTTGGGTTAAAATGGACCAAAAACAGAAAAGGTCAGTTCTGTCCGTCACATTGATGCTGATATCTAAGATATCGCAAGTGCAGCAAGATATATAATATCTTATATATCACAGAAGGTTCTGTTAGCTAGACCGATTATTATTCAAGAACGGCTGGACGATTTTCACAATTCTCACCAATTCAGAATGGCCTTTTGGCAGAAAAAAATAATATCAAGAACATTTTGAATATTTTCATGTAATATTTTGTGATATTTTTAATACCCTCCACCATTCTATGTCATTCCGTTTGTAACTCCTCGAAGTAATCATAATTGACCCTACAAAGTATAGATATTCTGGATCAGCGTAAAATTCTAAGTCGATCTAGCGATGTCCGTCTGTCTGTTGTAATCACGTTATCTTTCAAACGAATTGAGATAGAAGGCTAAACTTTTGCATACATGCATGCATTGTTTACCAGTCCTCCTCGTTCTCGTCCTCGTTTTCGTATAGCCCCCATATAACGGTACCTACCGATATTCGGTATTTTCATGAATTTAGCGACATTATTTACCGGAATTCTTTAAAATTTTGTATTTGAAATTCGTAATGGGTACTACAGCCTATGACAAAAAGTTTTGTATGCAGGTCCCAGTCTTCGTATAGCCCCCATATAACGGTACCTCCCGATATTCGGTATTTTGATGATTTCAGCAACATTGTTCACCGGAATCGTTTCAAATTTCGTACTGGAAGATACAAATGGGTACTTCAAAATGGTGGGGGTATTAAAAGTTCGGCCCGGCCCGAACTTAGCTGCTTTTTTACTTGTTGTTGTTTGTCATATTTCTTATCGCATGGAGTTTGAATTGTACATTTTGTTATAATATGCCACCATACTAGGGATGTGATATTAACTTTGTCATTCCGTTTGTAACTCCTCGGAATACACATGCCAGTCCTACGGATTTTTTGAAAGTTTTCAAGTTCCTTTCGAATGGTGGAGGGTATTAAAAGTTCAGCCTGGCCGAATGAAATCAGAAATACATTAAAGGCGTACCAATGACCGTTACATTAATGCTGATTTCGTTAACGAATAAAGCTAAATATAAGAGATACATGAAATCATGTACAGGAATCGAAATTTCTAAATATAGTTTTGAATACCCATTAACACGACATGGCGCGTAAATATAGGGCAAATGATATGAAGATTTTGATGATCTCGATTCGGTCAAAAGCCAAGATAAAACCTTTGCAGGGCTATGTGACATGACCTCTTTCTAGTATTTCCAAAATTTTGAAGGCCAAAAAGGCGAAACTCCATAGAGTTATATAAGATAGACAAATTGTTATAATTATGTAAATATAGGGGTAATGCTGATAACTGGGATTTCAAATCATTTAAGAGTATCCAATGATGCAATAAAGTTGGTTGTATTGGACAACGAGGATATATTCTCAAAACCCAGTAGATATTTCCATCCATAGCTCCCATATATATTATTCATCAGATTTGTTATTTTTGTCCTCCGCAGCCGTAATATGCACTCTGTAACAACGATATTTGGGGAAATATATCAAATATACCCTCAGAAATACCCTTGCTAAATGTTATCGAGATCGGTTAACATTTGGATATAGCTTCCACATATATCTTCGTCCGATTTGCCTTTTATTGTGCACCAAACGTGCAATATTAGCTGAAATTTGGTACCTACGGCCAAATTGAGTCTAGAAACCAGTATGTCAAATTTGGTGGAAATCGGAACAGATATAGCTATAGCTCCCATACACATTGTTCATCCGATTTGTTGAATACCTGTGCCAAATTTTATCGAGATCGGTTCAGATTTAGATATAGCTCTCATATATATCTATCCGATTTCAAGTTAATTATGCACCAAATAGATAATACAAGCCCGAATTGAAACGGCGCAAATACCTCGACAAATTTAGTAGAAATCGATTCAGAGGAGGATATACTAGTTCCTTTGGACTTTTAATTATTACTATAATCATAGTTGGTATGATTTAATTCTCACAAATTCCCCATTAAAACTTTTAATTGTTATGTGAAGCTCAACTAAATATGCAAAGTGGGTATCATAAAGTCGGGCGGGGCCGACTTTCTTTACTAGTTTTTCTTTAGTCTTTTTTCCGCAACAATGTTGTTTACTAATCAAATCCAGGTTATACAATTTCACTAGATACACAATGCAAAAAATTATATTCATTTTTAGCCAGTTATCATAAGCCTCCATTAAATTTGAAAATCAATCAGATTTCTAAAAAATTGACAATTTGTAAATATTTAAAAATACTACTGCACGAGCCTGATCATATTTTGTGACACGACTTAAACGTTTATGCCAAAAGTCATGGTCCTATCTCGGGTTAGCTAGTTCTTGCAATCAAAAAATCTAAATATGAAACGTTCGTAACAGCTTTACCTTGGCAGATTGTTACATAATTGGAACCTTCATGAAACATGTATTGCATATTCAGACAAATAAGAGATCTTTGGAAAATCACGTCATGATACCGGGGATTAGATTGGTTCAGTTTGCATTCATTTGGAATGCACAGTGTTTGTTTGTGTGACACAATATATGAAAATGCATAGTTATGCACACCTGCGGTTTTTAGCTAATAATATGTCCGTCTATGCTGCCATTTTCTGTTCTAAACATATATGTATATGGCAGTTGTTGTTGCTTTTGTTATGTTTTATTTCTATTAACTTGAAGTTGAGTGCGTTGTCTATCTTTGTGCCACAGCAATGTTCTCATTTGGTTACCATCTAACTATCATAGCTCATGTACGAACAACATTTTTTCATTTAGACAGTTGTGTTTCAAATACTAGCATTAATGAATTAGAAAATATGTTTATGTGCCATACAGGGAATGGGCCAAAATACCGCAGAACAACATTCGGGCAGCGTGTGACGTTTTCATTGGGCGTTTGAAGGTCATAATTCGTGCCAAAGGTTACCAAATCGAACAAATCTAAACTTATTATAAAATTTAATGCTATTTCCGACATTTTTTGCTTTCATTCAATAAAATTTAAAAAAAATGTAAAAATTATGGCGTTTGACTTTGTTGCAGTTTTTTTATATCATCCTGTAGAAAGATACTGTTTAAAATCTGCATGAAAAGTAAAAAGTCTGCATGAATCTGCATGAAAAGTAAAAAGTAAGTAAGTCTATTGAGCTGGAATGCTCCTAACAAATTGGTTCACCAACATGTCAATTTCGTGCAACATATCCTTGCTAAAATAATGGTTTAGTAACCAGGTTTGTAATGAGCATTTTTGGTGGATTCGTTTTTATTTTTTTAAAAAAGTAATTTTTTCACATTTTTATACCCTACGCCACAAGGTGGTCTGGGTATTATGTCTTTGTGCATTTGTTTGTAACAGGCAAAAGGAAACGAGATAGCTATGGGTCTATTTCGTTTCCTTTTGCCTGTTACAAACAAATGCACAAAGACATAATACCCTGACCACCTTGTGGTGTAGGGTATAAAAATGTGATCTTCATAGAATCACATTCTGAGTCAATTTATGCATGTCCGTCCGTCCGTCTGTTCATGTATTTTTGTAAACAAGGTACAGGTCGCATTTATTGCCCGATCCAGATGAAATTTTGAACAGATCATTTGTTTGGCCCAAGGACGAACCCTATTGAAATTGGACATGATCGGTCAAAATTTAGATATAGCTCCCATATATATCTTCGTCCGATTTGCCTTTATTGTGCACCAAACGTGTAATATCAGTCCGAATTGTATATAAGTATGCCAAATTTGATCGAAATCGCTTCAGATATAGCTATAGCTCCCATATATATTGTTCATCCGATTTGCTATTTTTGTCCTCCCTAGCCGTAATGTGCACCCTGTAACAACAATATTTGGGGAAATATATCAAATACAGCTCAGAAATACATTTGCTAAATTTTATCGAGATCGGTTCAGATTTGGATATAGCTCCCATATATAACTTCGTCCGATTTACCTTTTATTGTGCACCAAACTTCTAATATTTGGCCAAATTGGATGAAATTTGGCACTTACTACCGAATTAAGTCTAGAAGCTAGTATGTCAAATTTGGTGAAGATCGGTTCAGATATAGCTATAGCTCCCATATATACTGTTCATCCGATTTGTTATATTTGTTACCCACAGCCGTAATATGCACTCCGTAACAACGATATTCAGGGAAATATATCAAATACAGCTCTGAAATATCTTTGCCAAATTTTATCGAGAACGGTTCACATTTGGATATAGCTCCCATATATACTTTTATCCGATTTTAAATTATTTGTGCACCAAATGGGCAAACACAAGTCCGAATTTAAAAAATACAAATGCTTCGGCATATTTAGTCCTTTGAACTTTAAATTATAATTATAATCATAGCTTGTATGATTGAATTCTTCCATAAAACTTTTAATTGTTATGTGATTAGCAAAGTGGTGTAGGGTATCATAAAGTCGGCCCCGCCCGACTTTAAGACTTTATTTACTGGTTTTAAAGTAAAGTGGTTAGTTATTCCTTCAAATTTTCATTTAAATACTGCCCGATTGTTAATCTGAATTAAATTTGAAGATTTTATACTTTTTTTTTTTGAAAACGTCTGCACTTTTATTTGTCATTGATGTCTGAGAATATCAATTCCACCACATTAATTATTCGCAGGTTGTAGTTTTATTAAATTGTTGTTTCATATTCCTTTGCTTAGGGGGGTTTGTTGCTGTTGTTGTTTCGTTTTTTTTTTTTCTCGAAATTTATTATAAATTTTTAATATCAACTTTTTTATTTTGTTTAAAGTGCGCATTATTTTATGTTTTGTAGTATTTTAGTGGTTTTTTTATCGCCGCCGCTGTTGTAGTTGGCTTCGCTTGATTTTTGTTTATTGTTACGTGAGTTTATAAATAATGTCGGTGTAGATGTTGGAGGCAGAACTGTTGGCCGTTTGTATGGCTTTTGCAGTTTCTTTTGTTAAAATGCATTTTAAATGCATATGATTATTTTATGCCATGCAAACGCCATAGCCACCACCATGATAACAGCGGCGGCTAGAACAACTATATATAAACAAATACATATATAAAAAAACACAACTGTCTCATTCAAGGTTGACCAGGTAGGAGTGCAAATCCACAATAATTTAGTTGCAATATTTTTTTTTTTACTAAATTAGCTCAAGATTTAATAAACATTTATTTGTGTGTGGTGCTGCCATACGACTCGCTGGTTGTATGGACATTTAAACAATACCGTACGCACAGGCCCCTCTTTTTTTTTGCTCACAAAAATGAGAGTGAGAATTATTTAATTTAAAATTATTGACTACGAAACTTTTTTTTGGTAAATTTTATTGTTTTTATTTTGGTTATTGTGAGTCATCTCTTTGTTATTTAAAATTAAACAATATTCTACGAAGTTAATCACTTTCATTAAAATGTCACATCGTTACTTTAATATCTTGTGTAAATCTCATAGCTGAAAACTTTCCTGCAACGACAATACAGGTGATCGAACTTCTTTAGAAAATTTCTAAAGAATGTAAAATTATCCGTGAAAAGTAAATAAATATATTTTGACTTGCGTATTCGACTCCATCTTAAACTAATAAAAATTTATCGCTAATCAAAATTTGTGGAGGAGGAACGAGAAGGAGTGGGTCGATAAATTCGATATCCACATCAGATTTCTGGTGGAGAATTTAGATGACTTACATTTTATGGGAGACAATTAAAATAAATGTTGTTGGGGAGGTTTCAGAAGTAGTGGACTGATATATCCCATCTTCACAACAGATCATGTGTTACTAAAAACATTGGGAAGCGTGAAATTTCATGTCACAAAAATGTATTTTTTTTTTTTATATATTGAGTTCCTGGCTTTTTGGTAAGATTTAGACTTTTGAGGTCTTTTATGACCTACGTATACTAGAATTTTATGATAAGTTTTTAACAATATTTTAAAGAAAAGAACCAAACATCCCATTTCTTGGCTCGTGTTAAAAATTTCCAAAATATTCCCCTTATTTTTATCCGCAATATTGCCAATATCAAATTGCAATATTGCTATATATTTTATATACAGGGTGAAATGAAAAAACTGTAACCAATTTCAGTCTACTGTCATTTCTAAGCCACTCGTCCGACAGTTGATAAATTATTCCAGCTCGTTATATTGTTTACAAGCGTACATAAGCATTTTGGTGAGAATTTTCCAGAAAAAAAAGTTATTCGTGATGGAATTCAAGCGTGATAGTGTGATTTCTTTATATTTGGCTGAAAACCACAAGTGGCTATCGTTAGAGCACTCCAGCATTTAAATGTGAATGAATCTTTTGTGTCTCGTAACATCGCTCGTTACCGTGTCACTGGTAGCGTAGCCCGACGTCAAAGAAATGGACGGAGGAAAACCACAACATCAGATCGAAACCCTCGTCGCAGGTGCCGAAAAATGTATCGTGAGCTGAATATATCCATATCCATTCGGCAAATATTGAAAAATGAGCTCGTGGTAAAGCCATTGAAATTCCGAAAAGTGCAAGAACTTACACCGCAACGGAAAGAAAATAGACTTAAATAGCTAAAGAGTTGCTTCGTTTGACCGAAAGTGGTGAACTGCCGAATTTGGTTTTCTCCAATGAGAAAACATTCGTTGTCCAGCAGTTTGTAAACAACAAAATTATCGTGTTTACTTGCTAAGAGGTCAGCTGAAAATGTGCACCTTCGGTTGGCCACTGGAACTCAAGCGCCAGTCATGGTAATGGTGTGGGCTGCCATAACTCAAGAATAAATGGAGGGTGCATTAAAGCCTTGGGCATGCAAACATTTTGAACATTCCAACAGGATTCAGCACCATCGCACTCAGCACGCGCCACCCAAGAATTGTAACAAAATGATGTTCCTCGCTTCATTTCCAGCGCACAATGGCCACCAAACCCTATATATTCCGAGGAAGCTTAATCCGAAAATTTCCAAAAAGCGTGGTAGAGAGGGGAACTTGTCCCTCCTATTTTTGTTAGTTTTCGTTGTAAACTTTCAAAACGCCGATACACATGTATTCCTTTTTAGCTTTACTTTAATAATCTACTTGTTATGCCACTTAATTGTTGAAATTTTTAAATTTTGTCGCACAGTGTCGTTAAAGTTGGCAAAGGTATTATAAGGTTGTATATTATACATTGTATTTAATATCATTGAATTCCCTTACAATATTCGTTCCCTAAGGATGAGAGGTAATAAAATATTAAATCGGTTGAAATAAATGACAGCTACTCTTAACTCGATTCTTAATCCTAATTTAATTTTGGCACGAAACCATAGGGATTTAGGGCATCACATAGTCGACACCGCACGACCTTTTTCCTTTCCCTATTGGTTTTGGAATCGGTGATGTCAGAAAATAGCGAGTGAAATTGAATTGCTTTGAACCACACCCGAAAGTCAATGACTTATAACCGAGCCGTTCCATTTTTTTCCTTAAACCCAAAAAATAGGAAAATGGATGTAGCAAGAACTTCAAATAATTCAAACAATACTAATTTTAATAAAAAAAAGTGTTTGAGTCTGCAGCCTTACTTGCCACAGTTGAATCTCAAATATAGCAATAATAAGTAAATCCAACTATCTATTGCATTTTCAAGCATACCTTTGTCAGATCCCTTTTCTGTTAATATTCATTCGATTTTCCTCGGCATACATGACTTGTCAAACAGCATTCCTTTCTTAAGGTTCTGTTTGTTGTGTTGCTACTCCGCCTGATTGCCTGTCAAAGGGACAACAAGTGTCACATTTGATGTATTTCATAGATATTCATTCAACTACTCCCACAAATCTTTTATGCTGAACACGCGCCCACAATTATTATTTTTGTTCGGTTTTTTGTGTCGTTCGTTTCTTTTCTTTTCAGAAAACATAAACAAATAAGCAAATAAAAAAAAAGTCTTAAACGTCACTTCTCTCGTAGTTGACAACATGTTTGCCAGTGGCTGGCTTCTGGTGAACGGAGTTGAATTTGTTAGTGTTCCCTGTTTTCTTCTACAGCTTTGCGCTCTGGTAGGATTTCTGTTTACATAATTTATTATTGATTTGGTCAACCAATAACAACAAAAATATTAAATAGATATAATAAAACCATAGAATGTAGAAGTGTAAAAAATATAATTTATAATCAATCAATACTTCTGGTTATGGGTTTGTGAATTGGTGTGTGGTAGACGACAGGCCCTAGAACTCCGATGGACGAAGAACCATGCCATGCATGTGTCCGTCTCTCTGTTCACTCAGGTGAATAACATGTTGGGCAACACGTTTAGCCTCAGAACAAGGGCCGCACCCTTTATTTATGGCTTCGAAAAGGTATTTATTTGTAAATAATTTGTTATCAATCTATTCGCATTATGGATTTTTGTTCTATCACTGCCTGCAAAAGTTCTGTGACATGGACTGGGCTGGACGTTTTTTTATTTTCTTGTTTTCATATTCGCACCAAGAAGTGTTTGTCTTTGTTGGCATTTTCATAATAGTTTGACATTTGTTGTTGGCTGGAATAATAATAAATGAATACGTGTTTTTTTAAATATATTTTGCATACATATATGTATGTTCAACAAATGACCATACATAATGTAAATGTGTATTAGAGTGGTATTTGAATTTATGAAGTAGTGGTAAGCATTAAAAAAAGATATAAATAAGATAAAATATAAACTTTTATCATCCGCCATTGTTATGTGGGAGCTATAACCAAATCGGAACCGATTTCGATAAAATTTGGCAAAGATATTTCTGAGCTGTATTTGACATATTTCCCTGAATATCGTTGTTACGGAGTGCATATTACGGCTGTGGGTAACAAATATAACAAATCGGATGAACAGTTTATATGGGAGCTATAGCTATATCTGAACCGATCTTCACCAAATTTGACATACTAGCTTCTAGACTCAATTCGGTCGTAAGTTATATATGGGAGCTATATCCAAATCTGAACCGATCTCGATAAAATTTAGCAAGTGTATTTCTGATCTGTATTTGATATATTCCCCAAATATTGTTGTTACAGAGTGCATATTACGGCTGCGGAGGACAAAAATAACAAATCGGATGAACAACATATATGGGAGCTATAGCTGTATCTGAACCGATTTCGATCAAATTTGTCATACTTATTTTCTGGCCCAATTTGGGTGTATATGCAAAATTCCATACTATTCGGGCTGATATTACACGTTTGGAGCACAATAAAAGGCAAATCGGACGAAGATATATATGGGAACTATATCTTAATTTTGACCGATTATCTCCAATTTCAATAGGAATGGACATGCATAAATCGACTCAGAATGTGATTCTATGCAGATCATCAAAAGGAACTATGGGTCTATCTCGTTTCCTTTTGCCTGTTACAAACAAATGCACAAAGACATAATACCCTGACCACCTTGTGGTGTAGGGTATAAATATGATAAAATGTAAAAGCAATGCAAATGAAAATGTTGAAGGTATGAATTTACTTAGCCCTTTAATTATTCCTATTAAACTTCATCTCTAGGAACATCAGGTTCTTAATTCCATTTAATGTTAAAATTAGGACGAAATGATAAATTTACTTAAGGGAACAACTTTCCCTGAAGAGAACATCGGAAAACAGGTAATATGTCAAAAATCTCTTGGCAAAAAAGGATAAATTTCTAAAAAGTCCCTTGAAAATATGTCAATAAAAATGTGAATATTTTAATTCTGTTTGTCATATTTTGTCTTTTATGAAAAAAAAATTTTTTTTCGCATTTTTATACCCTCCACCATACTATGGAGCCTTTGTCGTTCTGTTTGTAGCTCCTCGAAATACTCATGTCAGACCCAACAAACTTTATATATATATATTCTTGATCAGCGTAAAATTCTACGTCGATTTAGCCATGCCTGTCTGTCTGTCTGACTGTTGTAATCACGATATCTTTGGAACGAATTTTTGCACAAAATTTTGCACACATGTTTATTTTGCAGTAGCCCCCAAATTGCCCCCATATAACGGTACATCCCGATATTCGGTATTTTGATGACTTGATATCGACATTATTAATCCGAATTGTTTCAAATTCGGTATATGAAGTTAGAAATGGATACTGCAGCCTATGACTGAAAATTGTCTGTGCAGCTTCACGTCTTTGTATAGCCCTCATATAACGGTACCTCACTATATTCGGTATTTTCATGATTTTCGCAACATTATTCAGCGGAATTGTTTCAAATTCGGTATATGAAGTTCGAAATGGATACTACAGCCTATGACAGAAAATTGTATGTGCAGGTCCACGTCGTCGTTTAGCCCCCATATAACGGTACCTTACTATATTCGGTATTTTCATGATATTCGCGACATTATTCAGCGGAATTGTTTCAAATTACGTATTTAGAGTTCATAATGGAAACTACAGTCTGTGACAGAAAATTGTCTATGCAAGTCCAGGTCTTCGTATAGACCCCATATACCAGTACCTCACTTTATTCGGTATTTTGACGATTTTAGGTACAATACTCACCGAAATTGTTTGAGATGTCGTATTTTAAGTTCGTAATGGATGCTAAAGCCTGCGACAGAAAATAGCCTATGCATGTCGGGGTTTTCGCATAGCTCCGATATAACGGTACCTCCCTATCTATATATGGTATTTTGATGAGTTTAGCTACATTATTCACAGTTTATTTCAAGTTTCGAATTTAAATATGGTAATGGCTTATGACAAACAATGCCTATGTAAGTCCACGTTGTATAGACCCCAACATAATGGCTATATTCGGTATATTTAAAATTTTAAACAGAATTTTTAACGGATTTTATGTTTTTTAAATTTCCAAATTCGTTCCAAATGGTGGAGGGTATGCTTTTTAACTTGTTTTAATAGGGTATAATAAAGTAAGCATAGCATAAAACATAAAATGATAAAATAAAATGAATAACATAAGAGTCGCATCAGCTGAGTTTTTCAATATTTTGGCAATATTCTAATTGGTATGAAATTCACAATATTATTCAACAAAAGAGTTTCCCATCAAAAATTTTAAATGTTTCAAAATGCCTTCATTTACCCAACATCTTACAATTTCTAGAAAGACAATTTCTTTGTTTACCCCTTACTATAATTTTGAAAGTTAAAAAAGAAAGAAAAAAGAAATAGAGTGACATAAATTAGAGTTTAGTATGAATATTGAATTTAGCTAATTTCAATTTAATTAATGATACTTTTAAAATGTTAACAATACAGATTCATTTATTAAAGTCATTATGGATTTTCTTAATTTAAAATTGTTTTGTTTTTCATTTTTATTTAATTACAAAACAAATTAAAAATTCTTACCGATTTTCATGCATCTTAATTGGCTATAAAAAAAGTTCGATTCAAGGTCATTTCATAGCATGATACAGTTCTTTGTTCTGCGTCTAATCTTTTAGACACGATTGTTTAATGGTCGTTTAAACACCAAATAAAATAGAATTGGCCAAGTAAAATGTTAGCCATCGTCTGTCTGTTCGTCCGTCTATCCACATAGTGGTGGGTAGGGCAAGCCATTTTGCAGTAATAACAAAACTACCATTTATTCAGTCTAAATCTATATGAAACTCGAATAATTTGTTATAATTCAATAACAATAAAAGTAAATTAAAATGAAATGAAACGTAGACACCTACAAATTCATGCAATGGCATGCTGAAGTGGACAGATCGGTGTGAAGTTGTTAAATCGCGAACAAATCAAGGTTAACTGGCTTAGATGCATATTTTGTAAAGAAGTAGGGAGGCTAGTGCTAGATCGAAGCGTCAACTGCCGACATAATATAATATACATACATACATAATAGCAGCATAGGAAAAGTTTGATCTTTAAATAAACTCTTTGTTTTCCTCCCATTAAATACTATGCTATTTCTTTATTTATATCTATAAAAGATGAAAATGTTTGTTTGTAATTTATGGACTAGATTTTCCTGAAAATTTCCAAAAATACTACAAAATTGCCTGACAGTAACATAAGCTATATAATTTTTGGAAATTCCACTTGGAACTGGAGGCATAGCATCAGAATCGGAGGAACCTCCAAAAATTTTAGATTTTATTTGCACATATAATTTTGATTGATTACAGATACAGTCTTCAAATTTGGAATGCGTAACCGAATTTGGAACAAAACTACATTTGGCAATTTCTATTGAAATCGGTTTACATTTAGGCATAGCTCCCATATATTTTTTGACCGATTTCATATATTTGAAGCATTAAACACGCTGTGTACGCCACATTAAATGGAATGGAAATTAAATTAAATGGAATGGAAAGTGTGATGGAATTTGTCTAACAATTTTGTTTGCTTAATTATATTGAAATCAGTTCAGATTTATATATTGCTTCCATATATATTTTTGACCGATTTTGTGTATTTGATGCCCCAAACACGATGTGTGTTTTCGATTTCAATGAAATTTTGAATGTGTGACGGGATTTTGATCAAAAAATTTATTTATCAAATTATATTGAAATCGGTTCAGATTTGGATATAACTTCCATATATATTTTCGGCCGATTTCACATATTTAATGCACCAAACTCGATACATATGACTAAATTTGGTACAAAAATAAATTTGATAAATTATATTCAAGTCGGTTCAGATTTGGATATAGCTCCCATATATATTTTCACCGATTTTACATATATGATGCACCCAACGCGATATAAATGTCCGATTCCAATAAAATTCGGACAAAGAGACGAAATCTGCTACCAAAAATAATTTGCAAAATTATTTTGAAATCGGTTCAGATTGGGATATGATTTTATTTTTTAAAATATTAGAGGCCATGACCACCATTCTCTGATATTTTTCTTAAAAAATATGAATCCCTCGGAAGTCAAATCCGAATGAACGTAGTATAGCATTTCCATGCAGGGATATTTCTTCCATAATGGGAAAACATACTGCTAATTTACAGAAAATTTGAGTAGAAATTGTGACTAAAAGCACCAAAAGGCCTTAAATCTGGAGGTAAAGTTGTATGGGGGCTATACCAAAACGTGGCGCTATACAGCCCAAATGTCATGCAAGCCTTAAACACATCTGAGTAAAATTGTATCAACCCACTTCATTCCGTTCGAAAGCTAGAGGGATTTCCACAGGCGGACAGACAGACCGATAGACTGACATCGGTAAATCGAAATAGATTTTTACGCTAATCAAGAATATATATACTTTGTTTGTATAAAACGTATATTTCGATGTGTTACAAAAAGTATAAAAACCTAATATACCCTTCATACTATGGTGGAGGATATAAAAACATGCATATGAATTATATATATGGGTGTCGTGTTTGCTTTCAGGATAAATTCGGTCTAACGAAAACCTATAAAATTTAGTTTCATTTGTTGTACAATTAAAGTGAAATCGGATGAAAAAAAAATATATATATATATTCCAATCTTAACCGAGCTCTATAAACTTAACAGAGGCATTTCTGAGCTTTATCTTATATCTAGCCCCAATTGTGTGGAGAGCGTATTACGAATGTGAAAGACTTTAACGTCAAATCGGATAAAATATGTATATGGAAGCTTTAGCTGCATCTGGACCAATTTTTATCAAATTGTCTTCTTCATTGGAAATATCAGATGTGCCGAAATCAACTCAATTTGGGCTGAAGTTACACATTTAGTACACAAAGAACGGACGAATATATATATGGGAGCTACATCCAGATCCGGACCAATCTAGATAAAACTTAACAGAAGTATTTCTGAGTTGTGCCTGATATGTTGTACCAACTCGTATTTTTGTGGAGTACATATTACGAATGTGAGGGACTATAAAATAACTCACAAGGTGATTCTGTGGAGATCATCGAACTATGGTCTACTTCGTTTCCTTCTGCATGTTAAAATATATAACACGCAGTGGCGTCCTCTTTTGGTAAGATTTGTTTTATCGGAGAGAACTATATATTTCCCTCCTTTACTATTTAAAAATTAAGGGAACAAATCTAATGTATTACATTCACAAATATCTCCCGAAAGTTTTATTTTAAATTTAAGATAGCTCAAGAGAACATTAAATCGTCGATAAAACTTAGATGTTATTTTCCCCACAAACTAAAATAAGATACCTGTGTGGTATATCCAGTGTTTATACCCTACACCACAAGGTGGTCAGGGTATTATGTTTTTGTGAATTTGTTTGTAACAGGCAAAAGGAAACGAGATAGACCCATAGTTCCTTTTGATGATCTGCATAGAATCACATTCTGAGTCGATTTATGCATGTCCGTCTGTCCATGTATTTTTGATCCAGATGAAATTTTGCACAAATCATTTGTTTGGTCCAAGGACGAATCCTATTGAAATTGGAGATAATCGGTCAAAATTTAGATATAGCTCCCATATATATCTTCGTCCGATTTGCATTTTATTGTGCACCAAACGTGTTATATCACCACGAATAGTATGGAATTTTGCACATACAACCAAATTAGGCCTGAAAATAAGTATGCTAAATTTTAACAAAATCGGTTCAGATATAGCTATAGCTCCTGTATATATTGTTCATCCGATTTGTTATCTTTGTGCTCCGCAGCCGTAATATACACTCAGTAACAACAATATTTAGGGAAACATATCAAATACAGCTCAGAAATACATTTGCTAAATTTTATCGAGATCGGTTCAGTATTGGATATAGCTCCCATATATAACTTCGTCCGATTTACCTTTTATTGTGCACCAAACGTCTAATATTTGTCCAAATGGGATGGAATTTGACACTTACGACCGAATTGAGTCTAGAAGCTAGTATGTCAAATTTGGTGAAAATCGGTTCAGATATAGCTATAGCTCCCATGTATAATGTTCATCCGATTTGTTATATTTGTTACCCACAACCGTAATATGTACTCCGTAACAACGATATATATGAAATACAGCTCAGAAATATCTTTGCCAAATTTTATCAGGATCGGTTCAGTATTGGATATAGCTCCCATATATATCAAATGGGCAATACAAGTCCGAATTTAAAAGATACAAATGCTTCGGCATATTTAGTCTTTTGAACTTTAAATTATAATTATAATCATAGCGTGTATGATTGAATTCTCCCATAAAAACTTTTAATTGTTATGTGGAGCTCTACTAAATTAGCAAAGTGGTGTAGGGTATCATGAAGACGGCCCCGCGCTTTCTTTACTGGTTTTAAATATGCCTATTGTTTTGAACAAATCTATAGTCACTAAATGTCGACTGTAGATCTGACTAAGCGAAAAAGATTAAAAACTCAACATAATGATATACCTTGCATGTTGTAGATAAATTGGGAAAAACTTGACTTGGTTATTATTCGAAATAAAATAATTTTTTTTGGATTATAGTAATTAAATTTTATTAAAATCTCTATTATTATACAGTAGTACGTGAAATGAACCACACCTTAATTGAATGAAACACATTGATTGGTACAGAAAAACGAAGACAAGCATATCGACAGAAAAAAATGGCGATATAAATCTATACACTGACCATGACATTAAATAACTTTAAATATTTGCAATATTGTAAAATAATTTGAGACATTGTCTCAATAATTTTAATTGTTTTTACTCTACAACTGAATTGAAACATTGTTGCGACTACTAGCTGTTTGGCCGTTTATCAACAAAATGTTGACGTAAAATCTAACGAGAAGTATTCATGCGCCTCTATACAAACGTAGTTTACAATTAATAAAAAAACATTTACATAAATAATAATCAAGTTAGAAGACAATATTGGCAAACATTTGTTTCGATTTTTTTACAGAATGGGTATTTCCAATCGATTTGCAATTGTGTGGAGTATGATTCACAGGTGGAAAGTTGAAATGAAATGGAAAATCAAAAAAAAACTTCTGTGGGCAGTAGGTAATTTTAAAAAATCTAGCATTTGTATGAAGTAGATATTAATATTGACAGAATTGTGAACTGAAAATTACAATAAAAAATGTTTCTTAAAACTAATTGCTATCTTTGTAATTATTCGAATAGATATACAAATTTGGCAGGGGGTACAATGAAAGCAGTAATACTTCATTTGTAGATATCAAAATTAAATTTGCCTGAATTAAACCTTTTATACCGATAGGGATTCGATATTTTATACAGAGAGTGGCAAAAATTGAGCTTATAAAGAAAATTTGTCTTCTGCCTTTTAGTATCTTAAAACACCAAATTACAACCCATTCAGTTGGAAAATGTGGCAAGGTTTTATAAAAAACCAATGATCGGCATTGAACACAGATTTGCTCGTTTTTAGTCGGAAGTAAAACCTGCTCGCAACTGGGGTTGATCGAGTGGGAGTTTTTTTAGGGAGTTTACTCTTCACTCTTTTGTTTTATGTGAAAGCGCTTCGGAATCACTCTTGTCTGAAAAAATAGAGTGGGATGAGCGGGAGCATGAGTTTACTCTAGGAGTGAAAACGGGTGGAAAATATTATTTTGCTTGCTGATTCGTGTGTGTGTAACATGAAACCGGTTTTGAGAGCAAACAGGAGAGGTAAGAGGCCGGTTAATTTTGATTGTTTTGTTGCTTAATTGCTTACAAGTTAAAAATAGCCCGGATACCACTTAGAAGTCACACCTAAACTATAGAAATCATCGCTATTGATATCGCTTTCTCACCGCGGAAGTTGTATCCTTCGGGAAGAAATGAAATACGCTCGGGTGATTAAATAGCGTATCAGTGTGAGATAAAAAACTGCAACAAAATCAAACGCCATAATTTTAACATATTTCTTTTAAATTTCATTGAATGAATATAACAAATGTCGGAAATAGCATCAAATTTTAGAATAAGTTTAGGTTTGTCAGAATTGGTCACCTTTGGCACGAATTATGGCTCTCAAACGGACACTGAACACACGAATATTGTTCTGTGGTATTTTGAGGTGATCGAAACCTTGGTATTTTTTTAGTGCCAACCTTACTCTCCAAAATACTCCCGATACAATAGTCCAACGGATCCGGAGATTTGGTGGCCAATTATGCGCTGGAAATGAAGCGAGGAAACTCATTTTTTAACCATTCTTGGGTTGTGCGTTCTGAGTGCAATGACGCTGAGTCCTGTTGGAATGTCCAAGGTCTGCGACCAAAATGTTTGCATGTTCAAAGCTTTAATACACCCTCGGTCCATTAATACGAACGGAGATCCATGGTCGGCGCTTGAATTCTGGTGGCCAATCGAAGTTGCAAATTTTCAGCTGACATCTTTGGCAAGAAAACACGATCATTTTGTTTGTTTACAAACTGCTGGACAACGAATGTTTTCTCATCGGAGAAAACCAAATTCGGCAGTTCACCACTTTCGGTCAAGCAAAGCGAATCTTTAGCACTTTTTAGTCTTTTTTATACCCTCCACCAAAAAAGGTATGGAGGGTATATTAAGTTCGTCATTCCGTTTGTAACTCATCGAAATAATCATTTTAGACCCAACAAAGTATATATATTCTTGATCAGCGTAAAATTCTAAGACGATTTAGCCCTGTCCGTCAGTCTGTCCGTCCGTCCGTCTGTCCGTCCGTCCGTCTGTCCGTCTGTTGTAATCACGCTACAGTCTAAACGAATTAAGATAGGAAGCTAAAACTTCGCACAGATCTCTCTTTTGTCTGCAGGCAGGTCAAGTTCGAAGATGGGCTATATCGGTCCACGATATCGTATAGCCCCCATATAACGGTACCCCCGATATTCGGTATTTTGATGATGTTAGCCACATTTTCAATGGAATTGTCTGAAAATCCACACAAGTAGTTCCTTGCGAGTAATTTACCCCCTGAGAGAGAATTGAGAGAATTTTCTATACAGGTCCACGATTTCGTACATCCCCCATATAACGGTACCCCCCGATATTCGGTATTTTGATGATTTTACCCACATTTTTCAACGAAATTGTCTGAAAATCCACACAAGGAGTTCCTTGTGGGTACTTTATACCTCGGCAGAGAATCATCTATATAGGCTTACAATATCGTATAGCCCCCATATAACGGTACTCCCCGATATTCGGTATTTTGATGATTTTAGCCACTTTTTCCAATGGAATTATCTGAAAATCCATACAAGGAGTTCCTTGTGAGTACTTTACACGCAGACATAGATTTGTCTTTATAGGTCCACAATATCGTATATCCCACCATATATCGGCACCTTCCTATATTAGATATTTTAAAGATTTTAAAAGAATTTTTATTGGATTTAATTTTTTTGAAAATTTTCTAATTCGTTCCAAATGGTGGAGGGTATTCAAAGTTCGGACCGGCCGAACTTACTGCTTTTTTACTTGTTCTTTTTATTGCGGTGTAAGTTCTTTTACTTTTTGGAATTTCAATGGCTTTACCCCGAGGTCATTTTTTTAATATTTGCGGAATGGAATATTGCGATATGTTAAGCTCACGAGCCATTTTTCGGCCACTGCGACGCGGCTTCTTTACTTTTCGAACCATTTCTGCTGATGTTGCTGTTTTCTTCCGTCCACTTTCTTGACGTCGGGCTACGCTACCAGCATCACGGTAATGAGCGATGGTACGAGACACAAAAGATTTATTCACGTTTAAATGCTGGAGTGCTTTAACGATAGCTACTTGTCGTTTTCCAACCAAATATAAAGAAATCACACCATCACTCTTGTATTCGTCACGAATAACTTTTTTTTCTGGAAAATTCTCACGAAATTGGAAAAATCACACCATCACTCTTGTATTCGTCACGAATAACTTTTTTTTCTGGAAAATTCTCACGAAATTGCTTTTGTACGCTTATGAACAATATTATGAGCTGTTACTGGAATAATTTTAACAGCTGTCGGACGAGTGGCTTAGAAATGACAACAGTCTGAAGGTGGTTGCAATTTTTTTCATCTCACCTTGTACTAACGAAATTGACTTATTTGAAGACGTGACTACTGACCTTTATTTTATGTCTTAACTAACATTAGCATTTGAAAATTACTACCCCTTTGGACCTTTGACAATATATTTCGCTCTACTTTTCCAAAAAAAACTCTTTCCCTTTCAAGTTGTTTTTATACCCTACAACACTATGTGTTGGGGGTATTATAAGTTTGATTGGGCCAAAAAACCACGAAATATTGGTTTCCCACATAGGAAAGTATATATGGATCTTCCTATCTCGCCGAGCTGAGTCGATCTAACTATGTATGTCCGTCCGTCCGTCTGTCCGTCTGTCCGTCTGTCCATGTTAATTTGTAATCACTCTACAGGTCGCAATTATGGTCCGATCTTCACGAAATTTAGAATGGAGGTGGGGCTAGGGTCAGAATAGAACCCTATTTCTTTTGGAGATGATCGCCAAATGTTTAGGGGTTGAAATGGACCAAATACTGAAAAAATGTCGGATTTTGCAGTAGCTATACATGTCGCAATTATAGACCAATCGACGCGGAATTTCGCAAGTAGCTAGAGTTTAGGGCGGGAAAGAAGCCTACCGATTTGGGTGGTCATCGGATAATATTTCGCGGGTAAAATAGACCATATCTTTTGTGTTGAAAAAATTAAAAATTTGTCATTAAACCGCAAATATTTTAAATCCCGGGGAAGTCACAAAGCCATGACAAGGTTACTTCTGATCTTTACATTGATGTTAACATCCAACAAATCGGATATATAGCGAAATATGTTCGATATATATGTCTATCAAAGAAGATATGCTTGAAAAATCTCTTATATGTCGAGAACGGCTGAACTGATTTCGACAGTTCTCGTTAATTCAGAATGGCCTCTTGGCAGGAAAGAAACATCTAAAAAAATCGCATAAAAATATCTCTCTAAAGATGAAAATATTGATTTTGTAACATTTTCTCATATTTTTTCAATTTTGTCATAGTTTTGGCATATTTTCATTTTGAATTAAACATTTGGTAATATTTCTACAGCCAACAAAACTAAGTAATTAGGATATCAGGATATCATATACAGATCGCATTTATGGGCTGATCCTTACGAAATTTTGCATGGGAATAAGATGAGGGTCAGAATGGAAGCCTACACTTTTTGGAGATGATCGCCATATATTTAAGGGTTGAAATGGACCAAAAAACTGCAAAACTGTCAGCAGGCCGTAATTATCGTCCGATCCTCTCGCACATTTGAATGGGGGTTACCGGACATTGCAAAAGCCAAGCAGTTTTGGATGGCCATCCAAAAATATTCAATGAGTGAAATAGTTTGCCAACTTTTGTAGACAAAATACGAAAATGGCCATTCCAGTGACTTTTTTGGAAACCTCAAATACAGGAAAGACGCACTTCTTCCTATTTCGTTAACGCTGATTTCGTTGAAGAATATAGTCAAATGTCTGTATGTCATATAGATGCGTTTCAGTCAAAAACCAATAAGAAATGTTAATCTTTTGCCACTTCTGAGAGATTATAGATCTTTGGGAAATATTGGTTCCAGATCTAGGAAGACCATTTACGTTCAACATCTTCCAATAAATTGGAAATGAGCAAATTAGTTAAAGTTGCTATTATTCGAAAATTAGAGAACGTAACCTGCTGGTTTTCTTTTATAATTTGTCACAATATATTGTGGAATTCTTTCGAGTATCTCGTCTATATAAACTGTATCGTTTATTATAGTGTTGTAGGGTATTCAACGGTCGGCCCCGCTCGACTGTAGACTTTGCTTACTTGTTTTTATATAATATCCATAAAACTCTATCTGTTATTCTAGATTAAAAATTGTCCCAGCTTATCTTTTGGACTTTCAATGACATTTCTAGCAAACAACCCATAGCCGCCTCTCCTTCTGCTTGTCGCAGCACAACAGCGAACAAATGCAATTTCAACATTATCATAGACACTTTGCTTATTAGGATACTTTCCTTTTGTATAGCCATTCCAGCTGTTCTGTCGTGGGCATTGTCAAAGAAGCGAGTAACAGAACGAAATGGAATGGAAAGCAAAGCAAAGTAAATGTCTTCCTCCACTATTTCTTTGCCGTTGTCTGGTAGAATGGAAAACTATTTTTAATTACAACAACTTTCAATTTGCTAAATACAATTGTAGATTGTTTTTCACTGTTTGTTCATTCTTGTACGGGTATTTAGACGTTAGTTTTTTCCTTTTTGCACTGTAAATGATTTTTCCTTAGCTCATCGGTATAGAGAAGGAAAAATATTTTTTTTTTGTTCTTTTTTTTTTCTTTTTTGAAAAATAAAAAGAGAAAAGATTCTAAACAATTAAGAAATTCTGAGAAATGACATTTTCACTTTAGTAAATGCCAACCAAATGAACAATTGTGATGACCATGTTGTCAAAGGTGGCCAGCCAAGCAGCTAACCAGCCAGCCAGCCAGTCAGCCATCTAGCAAGACATTGTGACATACGCACAAAAATAAATAGATAGATGGATGGATGGATAGACGACAGACAAGCAAAGACAGTCAGACAAATATTTCTTATCTAGAGAAAAAAAAAGGAAAATAAAATACAATTCTTTTAATTCTTTGGCACTGAGCGAGCGCACATTGCAACACAACAGCCAGAGCTCCAAAGGAATAGGCCTTCAAAGATGGTCTTTAGTGCTACAAGCTAAGACGACACTTTACAAGAGACCTACTTAAGATATTTTGTTGCTCAACACTGGAGTTGCAGCAGCTTCAGAGCATCATTGTTGGCTTTATCACGTTTATCGCCGACATACGTGTTGCTGCAGCGGCATTTGCAACTATAGAATGTCACTTAGACAAAAAAAGCAAAGAAGACAAAAAATACCAAAGACATGTGTCGTGTTTAACACACATCAGTGAAAAAAGAGATGAAATAGAAATGAAAACGCAACAACCATTACCAAAAGAACAAAAACCAAACAAATAAACAGGCTTTAACGATTTGTGTGTGATTGATTTGATGATTCTTATGCTGATGATGATCATCGTCATCATTATCATCATCGAATGTGAATTTATGTTGTTTTCTGTTGTTCAAAACCACCACTAAAAAATGACATTGACAAAGCACAATATCTTGTATTTTAGGTAAATAGCAGATACTCTACTGTTGGCAATCGATCAGAGGAATGATTTTGTAAGTTGGCTTGCTGAACTCGTGTTTACGAATAGGGTTTAAACGAGAAGAAACTTTTTTAAAGGTCGGATATATATCTTCCATTCGATATCCGCCTATATATCTTATGCCAATTGGAAATTTGTGGGTTGTATCTAAACACCGGATCCACTTTCCAATACAAAAACTTGTACAGACCTAATACACATCTGAGTAACAATTTATAAACCTTCAGATGGACAAGCGGACACACAGGCAGAGATACGGACTGACATCTGTTAGTCAATATAGCTTTTAATACTGATCAAGAATATATATATATACAGGGTGAGATAACAAAAAAAAAAACTGCAACAAAGTCAAACGCCACAATTTCGCCACATTTTTTTTTGAGATTTTATTGAATACAAGCAAAAATATAGGAAATAGCATCAAATTTAAAAATAACTTTAGATTTGTTCGAACTGGTCACCTTCGGCACGAATTATGGCCTTAAAACGGCCAAACAAACCGTCACGGGCTGCCTGAATTTTGCTCTGCGGTATTTTGGCCCATTCCCGGCGAAGCGCTTGCTTGAGGTGATGTTTGCTTTCTAAAATACTCCAGACACAATAGTCCATCGGATTGGTATCCGGAGATGTTTATGGCCATTGTGCGCTGGAAAAGAAGCGAGGAACCTCATTTTGTAACCATTCTTGTTGGGTGGCGGGTGCTGAGTGCGGTGGTGCTGAGTCCCGTTGGAATGTCCAAGGTCTGCTGCCAAAATGTGTGCGTGCCCAAGGCGTCAATACACCCTCCAGAATATTTTCGCGATAATACTCGGCATTTATTCTGATGCCACTGTCGATTAATACAAGCAGAGAGCGACCATCGGCTGTTATGGCGGTCCACACCATCACCATGGCCGGCGCTTGAGTTCTGGTGCACATTTTCAGCTGACCTCTTTGGCAATTTTGTTGGTTTACAAACTAGTGGACAACGAAAGTTTTTTTTTCAACTGAGAAACCCAAATACGGCAGTTTACCACTTTCGGCCAAACGAAGCAACTCTTTAGCTCTTTTGAGTCTATTTTCTTTCTGTTGCGGCGTGAGTTCTTGCACTTTCTTTCAATGTGTTTAACCCGAGCTCATTTTTCAATATTTGCCGAATTTTTCGGCCACTGCGACGCGGGTTTCGATCAAGTCGCTTCTTTACTTTTCGAACCATTTCTGCTGATGTTGCTATTTTCTTCACGTCCACTTCCTTAACGTCGGGCTACGTTACCAGTATCACAGTAACTGGCGATGGTACGCGACACAAAAGATATATTTACATTTAAATGCTGGAGTGCTCTAACGATAGCCACTTGTGGTTTTCCAGCCAAATATAAAGAAATCACACTATCATAATTGAATTCCATCAAGAATAACTTTTTTCTGGAAAATTCTCACCAAAATGCTTTTGTACGCTTGTAAACAATATAATGAGCTGTCACTGGAATAATTTTAAGAGCTGTCGGACTAGTGGCTTAGATGTGAGAAAGTTGGTTGCTGTTTTTTTTTTCATCTCACCCTGTATGTTATACTACGATAACCGATTTTTGATATAGAAAGAAATTGCAAACGTAGTTCTCAAATTGTAGAGTTGCTGTTCTATCCTAAGAACCAATCCGAAATTTATTACCATACTTTTCGTACAGTCACAACGCATTTTTAAACCCATATTTCCACAAACACCTCCATATCTCAATTCCAGATATCAACAGAAACCTCAATATCAAATTTGAAGATTCCTGCCTATACCTTCACCCGTTACCAAATTTAATACCACTTAGTACTTTACGTACAAATTTAGGACGTATTTCCAAACATACGTCATACATGAAACACAAATATTTAATTTCAGAATTGTATCTCTATTCCTTTAACCAATACCGAATATAGTACCCTTCAGTAATTTTCGTACAATTGTAGTATTCATTTCAACAACCACCTCCATATGTCCAGGCTACACATGACCAGCGACCATAGTACCAAATTTCAGATTTCAAACACTATCTGTTCATCAAATACCATATTGAACCAAATCAATTTAATCCCGTTTTTTATACCCTCCACCATGCATAGTATGGAGGGTACATTAAGTTCGTCATTCCGTTTGTAACTCATCGAAATAATCATTTTAGACCCAACAAAGTATATATATTCTTGATCAGCTTAAAATTCTAAGACGATTTAGCCATGTCCGCCCGTCTGTCTGCCTGTTGTAATCACGCTACAGTCTAAACGAATTAAGATAGGAAGCTAAAATTTTGCACATATCCCTCTTTTGTCTGCAGGCAGGTCAAGTTCGAAGATGGGCTATATCGGTTCACGATATCGTATAGCATCCATATAACGGTACCCCCGATATTCGGTATTTTGATGACTTTAGCCACATTTTCAACGGAATTGTCTGATAATCCACACAAGGAGTTCCTTGTAGGTATTTTTTGCCTTGGAAGAGAATTATCTATATAGGTCCACGATATCGTATAGCCCCCATATAACGATAACCCCCGATATTTGGTATTTTGATGATTTTAGACACATTTTTCAACCGAATTGTCTGATAATCCACACAAGGAGTTTCTTGTATCTACGTTATCCCTTGATAGACAACTGTCTTTATAGGTCCACGATATCGTATAGCCCCCATACAACGGTACCCCCGATATTCGGAATTTTGATGATTTTACCCACATTTTTGAACCGAGTTGTCTGAAAATCCGCACAAAGAGTACTTTGTGGGTACTTTATACCTCGGAAGAGAATTATCTATATAGGTCCACGATATCGTATGGCCCCTATTAAACAGTACCCCCAATATTTGGTGTTTTGATGATGCGAGCACTTTAACCCCTAAAAGGTAATTGTCTACATAGGTCCACAATATCGTAAGTCCCCCATAAAGCACCTTCCGACATTAGATATTTTAAAGATAGAACAGTGTGGCTTGTTTTTTCGGGATACCGTAGTATTTTGTTGTTGCAAAATGGTCAGGCTTTATCCCTTTATTGTTGTTTTTATAAACAGAATTTTTAATGGATTTTATTTTTGAAAATTTTCTAATTCCTTCCAAATGGCGGAGGGTTTTCAAAGTTCGGCCCGGCCGAACTTACTGCTTTTTTACTTGTTTAATAGAAACTTCTAACATTTTTAGTACAGTTTAGTACTTTTCGTACCCTTTTAGCACGAATTTCTAAAAACTCAGGCATACCACACACCTACGCACTAACACGGATTTTTATGCAAAGTTTCTAGATTCAAGCTTTAGCCATTTTGTCCAGGCTTTGCTTCTATAACAGTTAGTCAATTATTTCACTACTATATAGACTAAACACAGAAAACAAAACATTTGTTCACAGAGACTCCGTTTTCTTACTTCTTGTTGGATTGTAACATTTGTGTATCATTTATGTCGACCAAGCTTCACCTTCCCAGCTTTGCAATGCCGTTTTAAACTTAAATGAGATTACATATTTGTTGTTGGTTTGATGTTGGATGTTCGGTACGTACGCAAAGTGTCAACTATGCAATCTCATTGTAACTACTAACCCACTGTGAGTTTTTTTCTGAGCATGGTTGGGTTCCTGATGTGCGTAGATATGTATGTGACGGAGTGTGTCATGTTTAGGTAGCTGCTGCAACATAACATGTGCATCATCTGCTTACCGGCCTGCCAGATGTATTTTACCCACTTCCTCCTCTTACTTCTTCTTCGCCTTTCAGATTGCTGTGGTACAGATGCTGTGGAGGCCCGCTGCGTTTGCCTCATTATTTAAGTAGCATTTTGTACTGTTGTTTGACTTGACTCGATGTTGGTGGAATCCATGCAATATGGTCATAATAAAATAAATACTGGCACTTTAAGCAATTATTCGAATACATTCACGTTGAACGATGTTGTGCGTTCGTTTAGTGCAAAATCCAGTCAGCCAGTCAGTCATTTGCTCGTCCGTCCGTATGCTAGCTCGACAGTTTATGATGATGTGTTTCAAAAGGAAATGATATTTTCCAATGACATAAATACTTTTTTCATCATTTCTTCGGCGGGGGCTTCTTCCCCACCAAAAAGAAAACAAATCAAAGAAACAACGTTAAGTGCTGTTAATGTGCGGCGACCACTGACTTGACTTAAATATTTCATTCATTCATAGATTATTGTTTTTGTATTGTCTGGAAATGAAAAACTTGTCTAATAATGTTGCTTGAAATATGTACATAAGTGTAATATCAATGCGAGTGATGGTCGATGATCTATTTAAGGCTGCAACGATGAAAGTTCTAACTGAGAAAAGAACTTTCTAAAGTTTTAAAGTTTTTTTCGAAATAAAAAGTGTTGAAAAAGTGTGGGTTCTAGCTAGGGCAAATGCGAGCTAAACCATTGGGAATGCGGAACCCTTCAAAAATTGTTGCAATTTGAATATTTTTGAATTTTAATTTTCCCTTTTTAGTTGGGCCTTACACAATCGAAAGGCTTTTAGTCTTATAGTCAATGTTATTTGGAAGATTTCGCTTTTCAAATTATGTCATAGAGCACTGCCTAGATATTACGCTTAGCTTTTTGACCAGGGACATTTGCCCAATATTTATGCACTTCGTCGTGTTGTTAGTTGGTGTGGTCCATTTTACACCTAAGTATAAATCAGTGGTGATCCAAAATGCTAGAATTTTTCCCTGTCTCGAACTATCTTCTCATGCAAAATTCCGTGTCGATTGGTTTCAATTGTGTGATCAAAAAATTTCCTGCTTTTAGTTCATTTGATCCCCTAAATATTTTGCGATCATCTCCAAAAGCAAAGCCAGAAGTTCGTATTTTGTGTATTTTGGATTTCGTCCGCAAGTTATTTTCAGCGTTTCGGTAGAATGGAAATGCCGTTTGTAACATCCTTAAATATTCGTCGTAGGCCCCATAAAGTATATATATATTCATAATCAGCATAAAATTCTAAGTCGATTTAACGATGTCCGTCTGTCTGTCTGTTGAAATCACGATACAGCCCACATTATTTGCAATTTATTAGCAGAGCAATTTGTATTGTGTCTAGGATGGTTGGTATTGAAAATGAGATATATCGGTCCACGTTCTGGTATAGTCCCCGTATAACGGTACCTCCCGATATTCGGTATTTTGATGGTTATTGCCACATTTTCTCACGGATTTGTCTGAAAATTGTTATTTGTAGGTCATAACGGGTCCCTGTACGTGTGACAAAACATTTCATGTATAGGTCCACGTTTTGGTATAGCCCTCATATAAAGGTACTTCCCAATATTAGGTATTTTGATTATTTTTGCCACATTTTTTCAAGGATTTGTCTAAAATTTGGTATATGTGGGTCATAATGGGTCCTAGTTCATGTGGCGAAACATTGTATGTATAGGTCTACGTTTTGGTATAGTTCCCATATAACGGTACCTCTCAATATTCGGTATTTTGACGATTTTTGACATATTTCTTCACGGATATGTCTAAAAATTTGGTAGTTGTAGATAATATAGGTCCCAGTTCGTGCGGCGAGTCATTGTAATTATAGGTCCAAGTTTTGTCATAGCCCCGATATAACGGTACCTCCCGATATTCGGTAATTTGATAATTTTTGCCATATCTTTTCACGTATTTGTCTGAAAATTGGTATATGTAGGTCATAATGGGTTCTAGCTCCGTTGGCGAAATTGCATGTGTAGGTCCACGATTTGGTATAGCCCCCATATAATGCTACCTCCTGATATTCGGCATTTTTATGGTTTTTGCCACGTTTCTTCTAATGTTTCTTTACCCTAAGGTGGAGGGTATTAAAAGTTTGGCCCGGCCGAACTTAATGTTTTTTTACTTGTTTTCACACAAAAGTAGTGGTCCATTCTACCCGCTGTCCTAAACTCTAATTTTATGCGAGAGTTCGTGTCCATTTATATTTGTGACCTTTATAACGGCAACGAGAACATTTTTAGTTGTTGGTCCATTTTAATCCCCAAATATATTGCGATCTGCTGGTAAGCAGATGATGCACATGTTATGTTGCAGCAAACAATAGGCCTAACCCTTCTTAGCCTAACCCTATGATCGTGAAAATTTTCGTGAGGATCGGACCATAACTGCAATCTGTATATAATAACCCCAACCTGTATTCTAAGGTGAAAAGGTATTACAAAATATACACATCAATATTATAATTCAAATTGAAAAAATCCCATGCAACAAAAATTATGAAAAAACAAGTAAGCAAAGGCAATAGTCGTGCATGGCCGACCATGTGATACCCTACAACACTACAATATGTTAGAAGCCCCCTTATGTCCAAATCCATTGTGGAAGGTTTCGGTTTTGAAATTATGTCACGGAGATCTGCCCAGATATTATCTTAAGCATTTTGACCAGCGACATTTGCCCAATAAATACGCACACCGTCGTGCTGTTAGTGGTTGTGGTCCATTCTACAGGTAAATATAATCCAATGATCATCCAAAATTCTAGTTTTTTTCCTTGCACTTAACTCTCTACTCAGGCGTGTCGATTGGCTTCAATTTTGTGATCAGGATTTTTTTCCTTTTTTTTTTTGGTTAATTTGAACCCCATAATATTTTTCGATCATCTCCAAAAGCAAGAGGCGCCTCTGTATCTCCAAATTTAGACTCATCTATATGATTTTCTTGTCTACTATATTTGACTATATTCGTCAACGAAATCAACATAGAAAAAACCCAGAAGTTCGCCATTTGTGTATTTCAAATATCGCCTTTTCGTAATGTATTTTTATTTTTTCACACAAAAGTCCTAAACATTCGAGATTTCGTGTCCTAGTCGAAATAACGTGCCTAGTCGAAATAACGGTTTTAGACCCTAGGTCTCTTTGTACCAAATCCGTTTCAGAATATTTGGAGTCGATCTAGCGATGTCCGTCCGTCCGTCTGTCTGTCTGGCTGGTGCGTACGATAACTTTTGAAGGGAGTATCCGATTTGGTCCAAACTTGGTAAATCGTAATATTTTTGTCAAACTTAGATCGAGTTCGGAGATGGGCAATATCGGTCCGCTCCTTCTGGTACCTCCCCCACAAAAGGTTGGAATCTGCGAAAAATATATTTTTTGCACAGAAAGAGATAGGATAATCCGATTTTGTTCCAACTTTGCAAATCCTAATATTTGCATCAGTTCTACGTTAGGTGTAAAAATGGACAATATCGGTTCACTCCTTCAAGGACCTCCCCCACAAATGGTCAAAATTTTGAAGACTCTCATAAAATGTGATGAAGAGTCCGAATGTCTCCAAATGTCAGACATCCCAAAATTTATTTTAACCCAAGCTCTGGTGTTAAGATGGAATATATCCGTCCACTCCTTCTGGTACCTCCCCCACAAATGGTCGAAATTTTAAAAAATACATATTTTTTGCACAAAAAGGTAAACGATGATCCGATTTTGCTCCAACTTTGCAAGTTGTAATATTTGCATCAGTGCTAGGTCTGGGGCGAAAATGGACAACATTGGTTCACTCCTTTAAGTACCTCCCCCACAAATGGTCAAAATTTTGAATAATTACAACTCTCATAAAATGTGATGTAAGAGTCCGATTGTCTTCAAATTTCACACATCCCAATAATTTTATTAGCCCAAGGTCTGGTGTAAAGATGGAGTATATCGGTCCACTTCTTCTAGTACCTTCCCCACAAATGGTCGAAATTTTAGATATATTTATTTTATGCTCAGAAAGGGAAGCAATAATCTAATTTTGAAAAACATAACGCTCAAAGAATGCGAAATAAGTATCCAACTCTCTTCAAATTTCACACATACAAGCATTTTTGCTAACACCAGATCTGTTGTGAAGATGCTATATATCTGCGAACACCTGCTGGTACCTCACCCACAAAGGACACAATTTTCAATATTTTTATCTGTCGTAAATTGAGAAACAACTCAGCAATTCTTTACAATTGATTTATCAATCTGCTATAATAATATTTATATTATATTTATTTAGGTCCGATACGAAATGAACAATATTGACCCATTCTTTCAAACTCCACTCCATAGAGGGTGAAGAGGGCTGAGGGTATACATCTGTCGGCAAAACCGATCGATACTTTTTTACTTGTTTATATTGCAAAATGGACACTCCAATATTATTAGTCAAACTGAAAAAAATCGCGTACGATAAAAAATATGAAAAAAATATCACAAAATACTACAAAATCTATATTAACATCATTATTGGCATTTTTATGCGATTTTTTTAGGTTTTATTCTTTTATGCCAAGAGGGCATCCTGAATTGACAAAAGTGGTCCAGCCATTCTTGAGATATAAGCATTCTAGCTATCATCCCTTTCCTTTGTATATACATATTGTATATATTTCGCTATATATTTCCGATATATTTACTATCGGCATCTACGTAACGGTCAGAATTGACCTGTTTGCCTATTTGTGATTTCGCCGCTATTAAAAATATTCGCGGTTTAATGGAAATTTTGACTTTTATTTAACACAAATACCATGGTCTATTTCACCCATTAAAAATTATCCGATGACCATCAAAATTGGAAGGCTTCTGCTCAGGCCTAAGCTCTAGCCCCATTCTTCCGCTTCGATTGGTCTATAATTGCGACTTTTTCACATCTGAGCAAAATTTTTGACATTTTTATTTTCATAATTTTTAGGTTTTATCTTTTTCTGCCAAATACCATTTCGAGTTTGTGCGAATTATAAAAATCACATAAGTCGTTCTGTAGTTTTAAGCGTAGAAACATATACCACTTTTATTATTACCCCAACTATTATCTTCTTTTGTTAAACTAAAATTCAAATTAACATTGCATTTATTTCCAATATTTTTAATTTTAGCCTTAAGAGTTATTAACGAGTTTTTGATACAAAAAAAAAAAAAAAAAATAAAAAGTAACTACAAAATTTAGACCTGTTTCCAGATAATACAAATATACTTATAGAAATTATCTACAATTTCAAAAAAAATATAACATCAAATCTAATTATTCAGTAAACATTTTCTTCAGTACTTAATCTCATTTCAATAAACGTATAATGATAAGCCTTTCGATCGAACAACAAACAAAAAAAAAAACTTGTTGACAACAAAGACTCGAACAGTAGCCGTTTATTGTTCAAATTTAAATAAAAATACATTTAACGATTCACTTAAAAACATTGTATTCAAATAATATGACAATTTTAAAATTGTGTTCCACTCACTGGTGAAAAAGTCACCATCTCGCCTGCTAACAAACACCAAATCACTGTGATGATAACATTAAGGCGCGTCTAGTATGGGGTTATCGCTACATAAATACGTTGACACACTCACATCCACTCTCATTAAAGCACTGTGACGAGGGAAACGGAGAAGAACTTTGTTAGAATTAAATTGTTTGTCTGTACTAAAATGTGATCGCATTTCTAATAAAAAGCAAAAATGAGATTAAATACCAAAAGAAATATCAAAATATTCCAACAAGAACGAGTCGAATGAACTACATTCTTGGTTGGAGAAGAGAAAAAAAGTAAAACACAAAAGAAGAAGTTGCAGAAATTGCTCTAAAGAAATTAATTGCGTTTTGAGAATTAATTTCTACAAGAGAAAATGGATAATTAGAACAATCAGCCATTTAGTTGTAGGCACTAGTTTAGAGTTGCTATTGTTGTTGTTGCTTTTCTGCACCTTACCATATAAGTAAGTATGTTTGATTTTCACAATCGAAATGAAAACAAAGTTACCGCCATAAACAAGTACATATGTATGTACATATAAAGGAAACAGTAAAGAGTTTTTGAATTACACCTGTATTTGAAGGAGAGGCACTGTTTTATAATAATATCACCTCTATCACAGTGATAGTTGTTGCCAGAGATCAAATAGGGTAGAAAAAAAAAAAATCACTACATCAAATGTAGAGGAAATCGATTCAAATCAATATAGTGTATCCATATATTAATTAATTCGATATCGGGGTTCAATCGCTATAAAGACGTAATGCTCACACAGTGACAATCATAGTTGGTACGATTTACTTTACACAAAAACCCAATGTAAACGTCTTATAAAGGCCCTATGCATTTAAATAGTAGAAATAAATTTGCCACCTGCATAAATCATATGATAGGCCCAATTTTGTAAGAAAATATATAATTTTATATAACTTGGAAAGAAGATAGAAAAACATTGCCATAGAAGAAGATTCTTATTTTCACCCATCAAAGATCCATTTTTACGATTTGGACTCTCTCGATGTATAAACTTAAGAAAGATTTATGTTTATATACTTCTTTTAATCCATATTTATACCCTCCACCTTGGAAAGTAGGGTATATTAACTTTGTCATTTTGTTTGTAACACCCCTTAATATTCGCCGTAGACCCCATAAAGTATATATATTCATAATCAGCATAAACTTCTAAGTCGATTTAACGATGTTCGTTTGTCTTTTGAAATCACGATATAGCCCACATTATTTCACGTAGAGCGTCAAAATTTAGCAGAGCAATTTTTATTGTGTCTAGGATGGTTGGTATTGAAAATGAGATATATCGGTCCACGTTCTGGTATAGTCCCTATATAACGGTACCTCCCCATATTTTTCACGGATTTGTCTGAAAATTGGTATTTGTAGGTCATAACGAGACCCTGTTGTGTGGCAAAACATTGCATGTATAGTTCCACGTTTTGGTATAGCCCCCATACAACGGTACCTCCCGATATTCGGTATTTTGATGGTTTTTACCATATTTTTTTTCACTGATTTGTCTTGAAAATGATATTTGTGGTCCAGAATGGGTCCTAGTTCGTGTGGCGAAACATTGTATGTATAGGTCCACGTTTTGGTATAGTCCCCATATAAAGGTACCTCCCAATATTCGGCATTTTTATTATTTTTGACACATTTCTTCACCGATATGTCTAAAAATTTGTAGTTGTAGATCATAATGGGTCCCAGTTCGTGTGACGAGTCATTGTATTTATAGGTCCACGTTTTGGTATAGCCCCCATATAACGGTACCTCCCGATATTCGGTATTTTGATGGTTTTTACCACATTTGTCTGAAAATTGGTATTTGTAGGTCATAATGGGTTCTAGCTCCTTTGGCGAAACATTGCATGTGTAGGTCCACGATTTGGTATAGCCCTATATAACGGCACCTCCCGATATTCGGCATTTTAATGGTTTTTGCAACATTTCTTCTAATGTTTCCTTTACCCTAAGGTGGAGGGTATTAAAAGTTTGGAACGGCCGAAATTAATGTTTTTTAATTTGTTTATCTTAAACATATGTATAATATTAATAATATTAAATTTGATCACGCCTACTACCGGTTTGTATATTAACAAGTTAAAAATTTCGGTGAAATGTCGCTAAAATCATCAAAGTACCGAATATCGGAGTATCGTCATATAGGGGCTATATGAAAACGTGAACCTGCACAGACAACTTTCTGTCATAGGCTGCAGTATCCGTTGCGACTTTCAAATACCAAATTTGAAACAATTCCGGTGAATAACGTCGCTTTAATCACCAAAATACCGAAAAAAGGGAGGTACCATTATGGGGGGCTATAAGAAGACGTGGACCTACATTACCCATTTTCAAAACCAAAAGTCCTGCAGACATAATACACATTTGAGTAAAATTGTATCAACCTACTTCATTTCGTTCGGAAGCTAGAGTGATTTCCACAGAGGAATCACTCTATTTCAAGGTGTTACAAACGGAATGACATACTTAATATACCATCCATGCTATGGTGGAGGGTAGAAAAATTTCGATAAAATAATATTCAACTAATAAAGAGTCAGTTTTGATTCACTTGTCGAATACTTTTCGAATTTTATACCTCAAGATCATCACCATGAAATTGTTGTCGCTACGTATGACAACTTTTTATCTTGATAGAGATTTCCAATGTTATGTCGCATGAAAATGTGGGTAATAGTTTTTATTAAAAATGTCCTAGACCGAGCATGAAACCTTGGTAACTGACAAAACTAAGTTATGCTTCATATACTTAAAATTAGTCTATCAGTTTCTCTTTTATATCCACTACTCAGTTTCCTGCTAAAATGATTGTTAAAGAGTAAAATTAAAAAAGATCTGCTTAGGAATGCGGCTATAATCCCAACATGAATGATAAAATAAATAATGAGCCTATTCCAGAAGTTCTGTGTCACAGAAGTCAAAAATGATTACTCCACATACCGAATTTTAAATGATTCCCCTGAAAATTATGGCTATCATCATTAGAATACCAAATAAAGGGGGGGCGTTGTCTATAACAGAAAGTGAAGCTATATATGCAATATCTGTCACAGGAGCCCTAAGTACCGAATTTTAAACAACATGGAACTATATAGACAATGTTTTTCCACCAGAGTTCGGACTCATTATAAAATCGATGAACCAAATTATAAATAATTCTGTTAGAAAATGTAATCTAAGTCGTCAAAATACGGAATATAATCAATGAACAACAAATAATGGACGTAGTACTGGCTGGTATCAATGAGGAGATCACCATTTCGAAGAGGAACTGTCGTGATATAATTTCACCAGTGTAAAGTAAAGAAAATAAATTATATACTTTATAAAGTGTTATTTTCGGTGGGAAACAGAATAAAAATTGCGCTAGTTTGCTAAGTACTTAATTCCTATGACATATCTATGTTAAAAGAAGGTGTTAATGTGATGTTTTGTAAGTAGTTAAGTGTGCTACAATATACCTTACAAGCCAACTACTTGGTGATTTTTGCAATTTTGCAAAAAAAAAAACGGAGGTACAGGCTAGGGTACTTTCTGATAGAAGATTAATAGCAATTACTACTCAATTCAGTTGAGTCTCTGAACTGAACTAAAGTGCATGGCTGTTTATGTGTTTTCAAAGCAAATTAATCGTTGCTATATATACGACAATAACAGCTTATACTTCAAAATAACAGTATTGAGTTATTTTGAGAGACAAGCTAACTTGTACAGGGTGATATAAAAAACCTGCAACAAACTTCAGACTGTTGTCATTTCTAAGCCACTAAGTCCGACAGCTGTTAAAATTATTCCAGTGATAGCTCATTATATTGTTTACAAGCGTACAAAAACATTTCGGTGAGAATTTTCCAGAAAAATGACTCGTGAGCTTACTATATCGCAATATTCCATTCGGCAATTATTGAAAAATTAGCTCGGGGTAAATCCATTGAAATTTCCAAAAGTGCAAGAACTTACACTGCAACAGAAAGAAAATAGACTCAAAAGAGCTAAAGTGTTGCTTCGCTTGGCCCACCACTTTCGGCCAAGCGAAGAAATGATTCCCCTGAAAATTATGGCTATCATCATTAGAATACCAAATAAAGGGGGGGCGTTGTCTATAACAGAAAGTGAAGCTATATATGCAATATCTGTCACAGGAGCCCTAAGTACCGAATTTTAAACAACATGGAACTATATAGACAATGTTTTTCCACCAGAGTTCGGACTCATTATAAAATCGATGAACCAAATTATAAATAATTCTGTTAGAAAATGTAATCTAAGTCGTCAAAATACGGAATATAATCAATGAACAACAAATAATGGACGTAGTACTGGCTGGTATCAATGAGGAGATCACCATTTCGAAGAGGAACTGTCGTGATATAATTTCACCAGTGTAAAGTAAAGAAAATAAATTATATACTTTATAAAGTGTTATTTTCGGTGGGAAACAGAATAAAAATTGCGCTAGTTTGCTAAGTACTTAATTCCTATGACATATCTATGTTAAAAGAAGGTGTTAATGTGATGTTTTGTAAGTAGTTAAGTGTGCTACAATATACCTTACAAGCCAACTACTTGGTGATTTTTGCAATTTTGCAAAAAAAAAAACGGAGGTACAGGCTAGGGTACTTTCTGATAGAAGATTAATAGCAATTACTACTCAATTCAGTTGAGTCTCTGAACTGAACTAAAGTGCATGGCTGTTTATGTGTTTTCAAAGCAAATTAATCGTTGCTATATATACGACAATAACAGCTTATACTTCAAAATAACAGTATTGAGTTATTTTGAGAGACAAGCTAACTTGTACAGGGTGATATAAAAAACCTGCAACAAACTTCAGACTGTTGTCATTTCTAAGCCACTAAGTCCGACAGCTGTTAAAATTATTCCAGTGATAGCTCATTATATTGTTTACAAGCGTACAAAAACATTTCGGTGAGAATTTTCCAGAAAAATGACTCGTGAGCTTACTATATCGCAATATTCCATTCGGCAATTATTGAAAAATTAGCTCGGGGTAAATCCATTGAAATTTCCAAAAGTGCAAGAACTTACACTGCAACAGAAAGAAAATAGACTCAAAAGAGCTAAAGTGTTGCTTCGCTTGGCCCACCACTTTCGGCCAAGCGAAGCAACACTTTAGCTGCCGAATTTGGTTTTCTCCGATGAGAAAATATTCGTTGTCCAGCAGTTTGTAAACAAACAAATTTATCGTGTTTACTTGCCAAAGAGGTCAGCTGAAAATGTGCACCTTCGGTTGGCCACCAGAACTCAAGAACTCGGCCATGGTGATGGTGTGGGCCGCCATAAAAGCCGATGGTCGCTCTCCGCACGTATTAATCGACCGTGGCACCAGAATAAATGTCGAATATTATCGCGAAAATATTCTGGAGGGTGTATTGACGTCTTGGGCATGCAAACATTTTGGCCGCAGTACCATCGCACTCAGCACGCGCCACCCAAGAATGGTTACGATATGAGGTTCCTCCCGTATATTCATATTCAGCGCAGAATGACCACCAAAATCTCTTGATACCAATCATTTGGACTATTAAACAAGCGCTTCGACGGGAATGGGCCGACGGTGTTATTGGCCGTTGTGACCAAATTGGAAAAATCTAAACTTATTCTAAAATTTAATGCTATTTCCGACATTTTTTGCTTTCATTTAATAAAAAAAAAAAATAAAAAAATTTAAAAATTGTGGCGTTTGACTTTTTTCAGTTTTTTTTTTGTTTTCATTGGTCTAATACTATTCGAATTTTATACCTGAATTGTGTGTGAGCAGGTGGTGCCAGAAGTAGTAGGCCGATATCAAAAAATAGGTTTTGTCTTAGTAGAAATATCGGAATTTGTGAAATTTAGAAGAATCGGATTCTTATTTCGCGTTTTATGAGGGTTATTTATTCAAATGTTGGCCCCTTTTGTGGGGAGGTGCCAGAAGGAGTGGTCCCGTATATTACATATTCACACTTTATGTTGTAGAAATATTGGGTTGTGACGAGTTTGAAAGGAATTGGATGCTCAATTCGCCTTTTATAAGAGTTATAATTACTTTAACTTTTGACCCATTGTTGGAAAGGTAACAGGGGGAGTGGTCCGTTGTTTTTTATTTCATATCTTGGGTAAGTAGGAATATTGAGACATGCGAATTTGAGGACAATTGAACTTTTATTTCATACATCATACGAGTTATAAGTATTTACAATTTTAAGCATTTTATGGAGTTATTTTCTGACCTGAGATGATAAAAAGATTAAAATTGGCAAAGTTTGGACAACATTGAATGATCCTGTCTTGTTATATAAGCTTTATTATTTTTTTTCTTTTAAAATTTTTTGTATGGAAGGTTCCAGAAAGAGTGGATCTAAGTTTTATAATTATATTACCATGAACCAAGTTTGGATAATGAAGTTTGTTTAAAAGCTATAGATATCATATGTATTCCGTTTTAATATTTTTGTCCCCCAAAGCCAGGAATATGTACTCCATAACAAAGATTTTCGGTACAATATTTGATATACCATTAGCAAATTCTGTCGAGATCGGTTCAAATTTGGATATTTCGCTTTAATATATCCTCGCCCGACTTCAAGTTCATTGTGTTCATTGTACCGACTTTAGCCGAATGTTCAGATGTAGCTATAGCTACATATTCATACCCTGTTGAATACCCTACAACACTATAATAAACCATACAGTTTATTAGGCGAAATACTCGACAGAATTCCACAAGATAGTGTGACAAATAGTAAAAGAAAACCATCAGGTTTCGTTCTCTAATTTTCGAATAATAGCAACTTAAACTAATTTGCTCATTTCCAATTTATTGGTAGATGTTGCACGTAAATGGTCTTCCTAGATCTGGAACCAATATTTCCCAAAACCTATAATCTCTCAGAAGTGGCAAAAGATTAACATTTATTATTTGTTTTTGACTGAAACGCATCTATATGAGATACAGACATTTGACTATATTCTTCAACGGAATCAGCGTTAACGAAATAGTCAGAAATGCGTCTTTCCTTTATTTGTGAATTCTCCAAAAAGTCTCTGGAATGGACATTTTCGTATTTTGTCTACAAAAGTTGGGAAACTATTTCACACATTGAATATTTTTAGATGGCCATCCGAAATGTGCGTGAGGACCGGGCGATAATTACGACCTACCGACAATTTTGCAGTTTTTTGGTCCATTTCAACCCCTAAATATATGGCGATCATCTCCAAAAAGAGTAGGCTTCTATTCTGACCCTCATCTTATCCCCATGCAAAATTTCGTAAGGATCGGGCCATAAATGCGATCTGTATATGATATCCTGATATCCTAACTACTTAGTTTTGTTAGCTGTAGAAATATTACCAAATGTTTAATTCAAAATGAAAATATACCAAAAAATGACAAAATTGAAAAAATATGAGAAAATTTTACAAAATCAATATTTTCATCTTTTTATGCGATTTTGTTAGATGTTTTTTCTTTCCTGCCAAGAGACCATTCTGAATTAATGAGAACTGTCGAAATCAGTTCAGCCGTTCTCGACATATAAGAGATCTTTAAAAGATATGCTTCTTCTTTGATAGACATATATATCGCACATATTTTGCTATATATCCGATTTGTTGGATGTTAACATCAATGTAAAGGTCAGAAGTAACCTTGTGATGGCTTAGTGATTTCGTCGGGATTTAAAATATTCACGGTTTAATGAAAAATTTTAAATTTTTTCAACACAAAAGATATGGTCTATTTTACCCGCTAAATATTATCCGATGACCACCCAAATTGGTAGACTTCTTCCCCGCCCTAAACTCTAGCTACATGCGAAATTCCGTCGGTTGGTCTATAATTGAGACCTGGATAGCTACTGCAAATCCGACATTTTTTCAGTATTTGGTCCATTTCAACCCCTAAACATTTGGCGATCATCTCCAAAAGAAATAGGGTTCTATTCTGACCCTAACCCACCTTCGTGCAAAATTTGGTAAGGATCGGGCCATAATTGCGACCTGTAGCGTGATTACAAATTAACATGGACAGACGGACGGACGGACATACATAGCTAGATCGACTCAGCTCGGCGAGCTAGAAAGATCCATATATACTTTCCTATATGGAAAACCAATATTTCGAGGTGTTACATAAATTCTGGCCCAATCAAACTTATAATACCCCCAACACATAGTGTTGTAGGGTATAAATACCTCCTACAAATTTAGTGAAAATTGATGAAGATATATATTTTACATGTTTGATCCATCCAATTTAACATTTCATTCGTTCTAAACCCGTAGAACGCAATCAATAACGATCATAAATGGTACGATGAACCTGGATTAATCTGGACATTAATCCAACCCAATTTAGCGCTTTGTTTTAAATTATTTATTTATAAATTTGTAACTACATAAATTCGTTATATTCATTCATTTGACACATGCTGTTGTTGTAAGACAGAAATTGTATCTGATTACTTACCTTTAAAGAAGAATTCGAAGCAGTTGCTGTAAAAGAGAACATTTTCTCGCCGTTTTCCATTCAGACCACAAAAGGGAATTTCAAATATCTGGTAATGGACCTCAATACCAAAGATGAGCTGGTATGTATGATGCGCCGTTGATGTCGTTTCTTCGTCTTCTTTTTTATTGGCCAAGTTCTTGCACTAGATTTTCGTTTTTGTTTTGCTAACTCGGTTGACGTGCTATGGTTGTAATCTGTTTGAGTGGCGAATGCGCCTGCGCCTGCGCGAAAGCAATTCGTTTTCTATCGTATTGAAATGTGTGAAGAAAAACAAATCGACCAGTTTTCATAGAAAAAGAAAACAAAAACTAGATTTTCCTAGACTTTCAGACGAGACGACTGGCTGATTGTCTGATTTATCATCACTGGATGGACTGTGGATGGAGGGGTGCTGTACGACGGAGTAGGCATATAAATCATTTAACCAAAGGGGATCAGAATCTAAGTGCTTATGAATGTTAATTGTGGCTGGCTGGCTGGCGGTTTGACTGGCTGGTACTGGTGATGCTCGAGAGTTGTGACGGCAGCGGCAGTTGAATTGATTGTTGTCTACATTTGCTTATGAGATCACACAGTGGGAATTCTTAGCAGACGTTGGGAGAAGAAATTAGACAACAGGTGCTATGGAGGTGTGCATTGTTATCTTCATTCATTGTATGCTGGAAACTATTAGAAACATGGCATCAGCATCTTGATTATCATCGTCAAAGCTGATATATGCAGCATCTTTGACATTGTCTACTTCGAGTGGGTTAGGCTAATTAGATGTTGTCTTGAGCATATGTAGACATCAAATTAGCATGACCAGACGCATGCGCAATGTTTAGTAGTTGTAAAAGTGTGTGCATATGTTCAGCTTCACTTATGTTTTGGAACAAAAATATGTCAGGTTCTTTTTGGTTGAGCCACTTTTCACACAAAAATGATACAATTAAGTTTCTAATCAATTTTAATTGCAGTAAAAATAATCTGAATTTATCAATTATATTTTTTGGCAAAATACTCCAAAATACCACAAAAATCTAGTGAAGCATTTGTAGTATCCATAAACGCATGCGTCTTTGTCACACGCGCTTTGTTTGTTTGCCTTTTTGGTATGAGATAATTTTTTCGTTTGTTTTGAATATTTCTGTTGGCTAAAATCTTCTTTGATTTTATTTTGGTATTGATTTTTTATTGAATTTCGCTTTGCTCGTTAATTTATTGCTGTAGTTGTTGTTTTTTTGTATTTTTGGTTTTTCTTTTTTGTTTGTATTTTTGTTTTTGATTTTTTTTTCTTTTTTGGGTTTCTTAACTAATTTTTATATAATTTTAATTTCTTATTAAATATTCTTCAAATCTCCGCGCTATCTAACCGTTCGCTTAGTATTTTCGCTCATTTATGTTAGCTGAGATTTTGCAGATCTTGGCACTTGCCATTTGTGTTTGGCTTTTCGTTAAAGCTTTTGCACAATTCTCTCATTCATTGGTTCTGTCAGTTTGGGGCCAGTTTTGTTGGCGGTGCGGTGGGCACTCTATCTTGTTTGTTTCAGTTGCGAATTATTATTTTTCCATTTCTTCCATTCGTATTGTTTGTTTTGCTTCGAGCATTCACGAAGCTGTTTTTTACCAAACTGGTTCCTCATAATATTTGTATAAGCTTCAGTTGTGATTTTATGTTGTTTTTTTTTATTCGCACCCGCCTCTTCTACAACGACCATTCATTAAGCGTGTGTTTGAGCTTTTACGGAGCTAAAGACCAGTAGCTTTTGTTTCTTGTTATTTTGCTATTTACTGCGAGAATTGTTTAAGCCATGTTATGATCAATAATATTTTGAGAGAGCTCACGAACAAAAGCTTTAATACACCCAAATAAAAATGTCCAGAAATGTTAAACTCGTTTCAACAGTTCGTGTTAGGCCTTCTTAGTACTCCAAATGCGCAATTTATACAGGGTGAGATGAAACAACAAACTTCAGACTGCTGTCGTTTCTAAGCCACTCGTCCGACAGCTATTAAACCTATTCCAGTGACATCTCATTACATTGTATAGAAGCGTACAAAAGCATTTTAGTGAGATTTTTTTCAAAACAAAAGTCATTCGTGATGGAATTCAAGCGTGATAGTGGTTTTTGGTAGAGTAACCCGACGTCAATGAAGGGGACGGAAGAATACAGCAACATCAGCAGAAATGGTTCGAAAAGTAAAGAAGCGACTTGATCGAAATCCGTGTCGCAGTGGCCCAAAATGGCTTGTAAGCTGAACATATCGCAATAGTCCATTCGGAAAATATTGACAAATGAGCTCGGGGTAAAGCCATTGAAATTCCAAAAAGTGCAAGAATCTACACCGCAACAGAAAGAAAATAGACACAAAAGAGCTAAAGAGTTGCTTCGCTTGGCCGAAAGTGGTGAACTGTCGAATTTGGTTTTTTCCCAGGAGAAAAAATTCGTTGTCCAGAAGTTTGTAAACAAACAAAATTACCATGTTTACTTGCCAAAGAGGTAAGCAGAAAATGTGCAACTTCGGTTGGCCACCAGAACTCAAGCGCCGACATGGTGATGGTGTGGATCGCCATAACAGCCATTGAAATTCCAAAAAGTGCAAGAACTTACACCGCAACAGAAAGAAAATAGACTCAAAAGAGCTAAAGAGTTGCTTCGCTTGGCCGAAGTTGGTGAACTGCCGAATTTGGTTTTCTCCGATGAGCAAACATTCGTTGTCGAGCAGTTTGTAAACAAACAAAATTATCATGTTTACTTGCCAAAGAGGTCAGCAGAAAATGTGCACCTTCGGTTGGCCACCAGAACTCAAGCGCCGGTCATGGTGATGGTGTGGGTCGCCATAACAGCCGATGGTCGCTCTCCGCTCGTATTAATCGACCGTGGTATCAGAATAAACGCAAATATTATCGCGAAAATATTCTGGAGGGTGTATTAAAGTCTCGGGCACGCAAACATTTTTGCCGCAGACCTTGGGCATTCCAACAGGCCTCATCACCATCGCACTCAGCACGCGCCACCCAAGAATGGTTACAAAATGAGGTTTCTCGCTTCATTTCCAGCTCACAATGGCCACCAAAATATCCGGATACCAATCCGTTGGACTATTGCGTCTGGAGTATTTTAAAAAGCAAGGTTCGCACTAAAAATACCAAAGTGTCGATCACCTCAAGCAAGCGCTTCGCCGAGAATGGGTCTAAATACCACAGGGCGACATTCGGGCAGCATGTGACCAATTCGAAAAAATCTATACTTATTCTAAAATGTTGATGCTATTTCCAACATTTCTTGTTTCCATTCAATGAAATTAAAAAAAACAAGTAAGCAAAGGCTATAGTCGTGCGGGGCCGACTATATTATACCCTACAACACTACAATATGTTAGAAGCCCCCTTTATGTCCAAATCCATAGTGGAAGATTTCGCTTTTGAAATTAGGATTTTGACTTGGGACATTTGCCTAATATTTCTGCACACAGTCGGGCTGTTACTTGTTGTTGTAGTCCATTTTACAGCTAAATATAATCCAATGGTCATCCAAAATTCTAGAATCATTCCCTGTTCTTAACTCTCTTCACAGGCGTGTCGATTGGCTTCAATTGTGTGATCGGAAAAACATTTCTGTTTTTGGTTAATTTGAACCCCTAAATATTTTGCAATCATCCCCAAAAGCAAGAAGCCCCTCCGTATCTCCAAATTTAGACTCATCTATATGATTTGCTTGTCTACGATATTTGGCTATATTCGTCAACGAAATCAGCATAAAAACGCCAGAAGTTCGCCTTTTGTGTATTTCGGATATCGCCCTAAAGTAATGCTGGTATTTTTTTCACACAAAATTAGTGGTCCATTATACCCGCTGTCCTAAACTCTAACTTAAAGTGAGATTTCGTGTCCTTTGGATTCTATTTGTGACCTTTATAACGGCTGCAAAATCACGAAAATTTTTAGTTGTTGGTCTATTTCAACCCCTAATATATTGCGGACATCTTTGAAAATAATAGGCCTAGCCCTTCCGAGCCCAACCATACCCTTGTGATAATTTTCGTGAGGATCGGACGATATTTGCAGACTGTATATAATAACCAAAACATGTGTTGTAAGGTGAAAAAATATTACAAAATATACACTTCAATATTATAAGTCAAAATGAAAAAATTGCATGCGATAAAATTTATGAAAAAATAAAAAATGTCACAAAATACCACAAAATCTATAAAAACATCATTATTAGCATATTTTTTGCATTTTTTTTTTAGATTTTATACTTTTATGTCAAGAGGGCATTCTGGATTGACAAAATTTGTCAAAATCGGTCCAGCCATTCTTGAGATATAAGCATTCTAGCTAACATCCCCTTCCTTTGTACATATACATTGTGCATATTTCGCTATATATATCCGATATATTTACTATCGGCATCTACGTAACAGTCAGAATTGACCTGTCCGTCTATTTGTGATTTCGCCGGGATTAAAAATATTCGCGGTTTAATGGAAAATTTGACTTTTATTTAACACAAATGATGTGGTCTATTTCACCCACTAAATATTACCCGATGACCATCAAAATTGGAAGGCTTCTGCCCAGCCCTAAGCTCTAGCCCCATGCTAACTTCCACATCGATTGGTCCACAATTGCGTCTTGCAGAGCAACGGTAAAATCAGGAAATTTTTCAGTTTTTGGTCCATTTCAACCCCTAAATATTATGCGATCATCTCCAAAAGAAATAGGGTTCTATTCTGGCCCTAGCCCGACCTCCATTCTAAATTTCGTGAAGATCGGACCATAATTGCGACCTGCAGAGTGATTACAAATTAACATGGACAGACGGACAGACGGACGGACGGACATACATAGCTAGATCGACTCAGTTCGGCGAGATAGGAAGATCCATATATGCTGTCCTATGTGGGAAACCAATATTTCGAGGTGTTACATAATTTTTGGCCCAATCAAACTTATAATACCCCCAACACATAGTGTTGTAGGGTATAAAAATGTAAAAATTATGGCGTTTGACTTTGTTGCAGTTTTTTAGCTCACCTTGTTTGTAATTCAGTTTTTTTTTTTTTTTTTTTTTTTTGACGAATAATTGAATCTTGTTGTACTTCTTCAACGTCTACATATGTAATCCCTAGAAACCAATAGTGATCTCAATATCAAATATTAGAAAATCAGCATTGTCCTTTCACTTACAACAAAATTTTGTAACGCATATCCAAAACAATCCACATCTCTCCATCCTAGAAACCAACAGAGATCCAAAAATGGTATCATTTACTTCTTTTCGAAAAATTATAGTACGCATTTTCAAAAACACCAATGGAACTTAAAACCAGAATCCAACAGAGACAGCATTATGGAATGTCGAGATTTCAGTACTTAAAATCCACTAAATACCGTATTTTGTAAAATTTAGTACTTCTAGATAATCACATAATCTCAATATCAAATTTCAGAATTTCAACTATATTCAAGCACCATTCGTACAATTATAGTCAACATTTCCAAAACCATCTCCATATTTAAATAAAAACCGAAGCCAAAAGTGATCTTAATATCAAACTATCAGGATTTTAGCTCTATTCCTTTACCCAATACCAAATTTAGTACTATTAAGTACCTTTCGTACAAGTATAGTACACATTTCCAAAACCGCCATCATATCGCAATCCCAGATACCAAAAGTTATATAAATGTCAAATTTCACACTTTTATGTTAGTTCACATTTTCGAAACCACCCCCATATATCCAGGAAAGGAACGCTTTCACCAACCGAATTGTTTCCATTTCTTACACTTAGCACACATTTCCAAAACCACTTCCTTACATCAACACAATTTCCTAGAATTGATTCTCATACCGAAGATTTTACCACTATCCATTCACATACCACTGAAGGGTACCAATTTAGTGCATTTTGGTACTTTTGGTACACGTAGCGGAATTGTTTTGAATTTAGTATTTGAAGTTCGTAACGGATACTACAGCCTGTGACAGAAAATTGTCAGCGCAGGTCCATGTCTTCGTATAGCCCTCATATAACTGTACCTCCCGATATACGGTATTTTGATGATTTTAACGACATTTTTCAGTGGAATTGTTTCAAATTTGGTATTTGAAGTTCGTAATGAATACTACAGTCTATGACAGAAAATTGTCTGTGCAGGGCAACGTTTTGGTAGGGCCTCCATATAATGGTAACTCCCTATATCCGGTATTTTGATAATTTTAGCGACTTTATTCACCGGAATTGTTTAAAATTTGGTATTTGAAGTTCGTAATGTATACTACAGTCTATGACAGATAATTTGTCTGTGCAGGTCCACGTTTTCGTATAGCCTCATTTAACGGTAACTCCCGATATTCGATATTTTGATGATTTTAGCGACATTATTCACCGGAATTGTTTCAAATTTGGTATTTGAAGTTCGTCGTGGATACTACAGCGTATGACACAGAATTGTCTGTGCAGGTCTACGGTTTGGTATGGCCCCATATAATGGTACTTTCCTATACCCGGTATTTGGATGATTTTAGCCACATTATCCACCGATTTTTTTTAAGCTTCGCATTTGAATATTATCGTCGTATTTGTAACGGTTTTTATTTTTTGAAAATTTCAAAATTCGTTCCAAATGTTGGAGGGTATTCAAGGTTCGTCTTGGCCGAACATACAGCCTTTTACTTGTTACTCTTTTCTTTATATACTTTGGTACATGTCTAAAGTAGTAACTCAACTTAGAGAAAAAATTTTACAGCTCGGCCTCTTTAGGGTACTGTTGAAATTCTTCCGAAGTGATAGCGGACGTTTTACTAAAATGTTAACCACTTTATATTCTTGAGTTGCTGAAAGAAATAGGGTTCTATTCTGGCCCTAGCCCGACCTCCATTCTAAATTTCGTGAAGATCGGACCATAATTGCGACCTGCAGAGTGATTACAAATTAACATGGACAGACGGACAGACGGACGGACGGACATACATAGCTAGATCGACTCAGTTCGGCGAGATAGGAAGATCCATATATGCTGTCCTATGTGGGAAACCAATATTTCGAGGTGTTACATAATTTTTGGCCCAATCAAACTTATAATACCCCCAACACATAGTGTTGTAGGGTATAAAAATGTAAAAATTATGGCGTTTGACTTTGTTGCAGTTTTTTAGCTCACCTTGTTTGTAATTCAGTTTTTTTTTTTTTTTTTTTTTTTGACGAATAATAGAATCTTGTTGTACTTCTTCAACGTCTACATATGTAATCCCTAGAAACCAATAGTGATCTCAATATCAAATATTAGAAAATCAGCATTGTCCTTTCACTTACAACAAAATTTTGTAACGCATATCCAAAACAATCCACATCTCTCCATCCTAGAAACCAACAGAGATCCAAAAATGGTATCATTTACTTCTTTTCGAAAAATTATAGTACGCATTTTCAAAAACACCAATGGAACTTAAAACCAGAATCCAACAGAGACAGCATTATGGAATGTCGAGATTTCAGTACTTAAAATCCACTAAATACCGTATTTTGTAAAATTTAGTACTTCTAGATAATCACATAATCTCAATATCAAATTTCAGAATTTCAACTATATTCAAGCACCATTCGTACAATTATAGTCAACATTTCCAAAACCATCTCCATATTTAAATAAAAACCGAAGCCAAAAGTGATCTTAATATCAAACTATCAGGATTTTAGCTCTATTCCTTTACCCAATACCAAATTTAGTACTATTAAGTACCTTTCGTACAAGTATAGTACACATTTCCAAAACCGCCATCATATCGCAATCCCAGATACCAAAAGTTATATAAATGTCAAATTTCACACTTTTATGTTAGTTCACATTTTCGAAACCACCCCCATATATCCAGGAAAGGAACGCTTTCACCAACCGAATTGTTTCCATTTCTTACACTTAGCACACATTTCCAAAACCACTTCCTTACATCAACACAATTTCCTAGAATTGATTCTCATACCGAAGATTTTACCACTATCCATTCACATACCACTGAAGGGTACCAATTTAGTGCATTTTGGTACTTTTGGTACACGTATAGTTATAATTTCGAAAAATGTTTCAGTTTGTTTGTCCTACACAACATCAGAGACTCTCACTCCAAATTTCAGATTTCCAGCTTTATTCCTTCCCCAAATACCAATGTGTAGTACTTTTTAGTAAGTATTTCCAAATCTCACACCATGAATCGACCAAACTGCACAAAAGGTGATCCTAATGCCAAATTGTTCCAACTCAATCCCTTACCGAAATATCAAATTTAGTAGCATTTTGTGCTTTTTAGTACGTATATCCAAAACCACCTTCAAACCTCGTACGCTTGCTGAACACATTTTCAAATCCAACTCCTTATCTTAACCCTGCCCACCAGTAGAGACACCAATACCAACATATTAAATTCCCAGATCAACACGTTCAACCAAAACCAAATTGTTTCGAATTTAGTATCATTTTATGGATTATGGATTTTATGTACATATTTTTTAGTACATATTTCCAAAATATATCAACATCAACACTACTTCCCAACCTAAAATGTAAAACTTTTGGTCTAGTCCGAATTTCCAAAAGCGATATCTCCCCCTACCCACATTGATTCACATGCAAAATTTCAAGATTATAACATCAACCGTTCCGCCTGGACGTTGATGTATTAGTCAGTTACTCACTCACTCACTCATTTTTATACCCTCCACCTTAAAAAGGAGGGTATATTAACTTTGCCATTCCGTTTGTAACACCCATAAATATTTGTCGTAGACCCCATAAAGTATTTATATTCATGATCAGCATAATATTCTAAGTCGATTTAACGATGTCCGTCTGTCTGTCTGTCGAAATCACGATGCAGCCCACATTATTTGACGTAGAGCTTCAAAATTTAGTACAACAATTTGTATTATGTATAGGAGAGTTGGTATTGAAAAGGAGATATATCGGTCCATGTTTTTGTATAGGCGCCATATAACGGTACCTCCCGACATTCGGTATTTCAATGAATTTAGCGACATTATTCAGCGGAATTGTTTTGAATTTAGTATTTGAAGTTCGTAACGGATACTACAGCCTGTGACAGAAAATTGTCAGCGCAGGTCCATGTCTTCGTATAGCCCTCATATAACTGTACCTCCCGATATACGGTATTTTGATGATTTTAACGACATTTTTCAGTGGAATTGTTTCAAATTTGGTATTTGAAGTTCGTAATGAATACTACAGTCTATGACAGAAAATTGTCTGTGCAGGGCAACGTTTTGGTAGGGCCTCCATATAATGGTAACTCCCTATATCCGGTATTTTGATAATTTTAGCGACTTTATTCACCGGAATTGTTTAAAATTTGGTATTTGAAGTTCGTAATGTATACTACAGTCTATGACAGATAATTTGTCTGTGCTGGTCCACGTTTTCGTATAGCCTCATTTAACGGTAACTCCCGATATTCGATATTTTGATGATTTTAGCGACATTATTCACCGGAATTGTTTCAAATTTGGTATTTGAAGTTCGTCGTGGATACTACAGCGTATGACACAGAATTGTCTGTGCAGGTCTACGGTTTGGTATGGCCCCATATAATGGTACTTTCCTATACCCGGTATTTGGATGATTTTAGCCACATTATCCACCGATTTTTTTTAAGCTTCGCATTTGAATATTATCGTCGTATTTGTAACGGTTTTTATTTTTTGAAAATTTCAAAATTCGTTCCAAATGTTGGAGGGTATTCAAGGTTCGTCTTGGCCGAACATACAGCCTTTTACTTGTTACTCTTTTCTTTATATACTTTGGTACATGTCTAAAGTAGTAACTCAACTTAGAGAAAAAATTGTACAGCTCGGCCTCTTTAGGGTACTGTTGAAATTCTTCCGAAGTGATAGCGGACGTTTTACTAAAATGTTAACCACTTTATATTCTTGAGTTGCTGCAATGACCGCGTCGTTTTGCAATTAACAATTGTTAAATAATTTTTTTTAAATAATAGTAAATAGAAACAATTATAGAATACTTGAATTTCTCGATAAATTACTGTGCCCTACAATACTATATGTTGAGGGTATAAATAATTTGATTGGACTAAAAAGTCCGAACATAATATTGGTCCTAGAGTCACCATGCAGTTTATCGATCTTCCTACCTCACCGAGCTAAGTTGTTCCAGCTATGTATGTCCATCCGTCCGTTTTGACAAAATTTTTCAAAATCGGTCCAGCCATTCTTGAGATATAAGCATTCTAGCTAACATCCCCTTCCTTTAAATATATACATTGTATATATTTCCCTATACATATCCGATATATTTACTATCGGCATCTACGTAACGGTCAGAATTGACCTGTTCGTTTATGTGCGATTTCGGCGGGATTAAAATTATTCGCGGTTTTATGGAAAATTTGACTTTTATTTAACACAAATGTTATGGTCTATTTCACCAACTAAATATTACCCGATGATCATCGAAATTGGAAGGCTTCTGCCTACTCCTAAGCTCTAGCCCCATGCTAACTTCTGCTTCGATTGGGGTATAATTGCAAACTGTAGAGCAGCTACAAAATCAGGAAATTGTTCATTTCAATCCCTAAATATTATCATTATCTCTAAAAGCAATAGGTTTCTATTATGACTCCAGCCCCACCTCCATTCTAAATTTCGTGAAGATCGGGCTATAATTGCGACCTGTAGAGAGATTACAAAATAACATGGACAGACGGACGGACATACATAACGATCGACTCAGCTCGGCGAGATAGGAAAATCCATATATACTTTCCTATGTGGGAAACCAATATTTCGAGGTGGTACATAATTTTTGGCTCAATCAAACTTGTAATACCCTCAACACATATTATTGCAGGGTATTATAAATTATTAAATATAATTTAATTTTTGTACAAAGAAACGAATGCAAATTTCATTGGCGAACGCAGTCGGCCACTGGGGCAAGGTCCGTCTATTCGATTTTGGGATAGTTGGCTGTCGAAATAAATATTCCATCGACCTACCCAATTTTTCTTCGACTTATTACCGACTTATAAAGCTCTGTTAAATCAGCTTTTTGTATCTAAATTTTTGGATCGAAAATTCGACCAATAGGACAAATAACATATACAATTTTCAACAGAATTTATTAAAATATAGTATTTAATATTTGAATTGAGCATTTATACCTCTAGCAGAAAACTTTTTTTATAAGATCATGATGTTGTATAATCCTCAATTGAACGACTTCTCTTGTTAATCGGTATTTTGATGATTTTGGTTAGATTTTTCAATTATATTTTCAGGAATTTGCTATGTAAAGATCATCCATTTTGAAGTCTTTCGCCACACCTATATCGAGAGGCTGAAACGGAGCTGATATCCGCATCCGTGTGCATTCGAATCTCGAGAATATGTTGTCTTGTTAACAGGTTATACTCGTATCGCTTCATACTCTGTTCAAAAATTGAGCTATTGATTAGTTTATCCAGCGCCATCCCTTTTTAGTTATTACCAAGAACGGAAAGATATAATACATGATGGACATTGATTTTCCCTCTTCAACTTTATAAGAGTCAATGGATATTCGCACTTTATAAAATCCTGTGAAACAAGTGAAAAAAAAAAACATTAAGTTCGGTTGGGCCAAACTTTTAATACCCTCCACCTTAGGGTAAAGGAAACATTAGAAGAAATGTGGCAAAAACCATTAAAATGCCGAATATCGGGAGGTACCGTTATATGGGAGCTACGCCAAATCGTGGGCCAACACATGCAATGTTTCGCCAACGGAGCTAGAACCCATTATGACCGACAAATACCAATTTTTAGACAAATCCGTGAAAAAATGTGGCAAAAATAATCAAAATATCGAATATCGGGAGGTACCTTTATGTGGGCGCTATACCAAAACGTGGACCTATACCTGCAATGTTTTGCCACATGTGCAGAGACCCGTTATGACCCACAAATACCAATTTTCAGACAAATCTGTGAAACAATGTGGCATAAATCATCAAAATACCGAATATCGGGAGGTACCGTTATATGGGGCTATAACAGAACGTGGACCGATATATCTCATTTTCAATACCAACCATCCTAGACACAATACAAATTGCTCTGCTAAATTTTGGCGCTCTACGTCAAATAATGTGGGCTGTATCGTGATTTCAGCAGACAGACGGACATCGTAAAATCGACTTAGAATTTTATGCTGATTATGAATATATATACTTTATGGGGTCTACGACGAATATTTAAGGATGTTACAAACGGAATGACAAAGTTAATATACCCTCCTTTCCAAGGTGGAGGGTATAAAAATTAATAACTTTTTACGTTCAAATTGTATTGTAAATTTCAACTAATTTTTAAATACAATACCTGTATCATTTCAATAATTTCATACGATAACAATTTGAATTTTTTATTAAAACATTTGTTCACCTTTTGTTACATTTCTCCTCCACCTTATCATAATCACAGACTGTGTGCCAATTTATTCACCTGTGTCTCGTTATTTAATTTCCATCTGACTTTTGTGTCCTTCACAAGTTTCTTGGGGTTATTGGCGTCTTACGACAGGCAGGCAAGCAGAGCGACAGACAAATGACAAAATAACTGAAAATTGAAGGATAAAAAGATTTGAGCCAACAAATTCTATTCAAATAAAAATGCACACCTAGTTGTTGTAGCGAACATTCAAAAGATAGAAATTAATATTTCCATTGTCAAAGCACCAACTTTCAATCCCGCACAGAGGACGTTTATAACTGAAGAAAATTGTGTCTGGCTGTGTGTGGGGATGTGTACAAGTATGTCTTCGACATAGCCTGGTTGTCGAAACAATTGGAAATTCTTAAAGGTAAGGCGGGTAAAAATGACAATGCCTTATTTTATGTAAGTGTGTAGGGGTGGGTGGGAGTGTATGTGTGTGTGTACGGTAGGGAGTTTCGCTTGGAATGGATGAATGTCCTCCCATAATACGTAATTGTATTCAAGATGTGATATAAAATTGAAATGCGCTTTTTTGTTGTTCTTGCTGTTGCTCATAACACCGGTAATCGTAAATTAATTTTAAATCCAAATTATTATTCTCCAGCTGCGACACAGCTTTATCTATATTTGAGAAAAGGGTAAAGCTGCAGAGTATGGCAGATGCTAACAAATATATTTTGGAAACATTTCTATGAATTTTGATATCATATCAGATACAATGGCATTACTTCGAGAAATTGCAGGACCAGATGAATTACTTTGATAAAGAGGAAGCTAAAAAACCAAAATTCGAACCATATTTTTTATGAGCGGATTGTGACGATGTATTTTAAACTTCGGTTGAATGGAGGATTATCTAAACAAGATAACGATACGATAAAAGACTTTGAAGACACAATTGTGTAACTTAAATGCGATATAAGTGTATTCTCATCTGTAACCATACATAAGGTTTGGGTTGAATTGTTCACATTAAATTTATTCAATGGCATTACTTCGAGAAATTGCAGGACCAGATGAATTACTTTGATAAAGAGGAAGCTAAAAAACCAAAATTCGAACCATATTTTTTATGAGCGGATTGTGACGATGTATTTTAAACTTCGGTTGAATGGAGGATTATCTAAACAAGATAACGATACGATAAAAGACTTTGAAGACACAACTGTGTAACTTAAATGCGATATAAGTGTATTCTCATCTGTTACCATACATAAGGTTTGGTTTGAATTATTCACATTAAATTTATATTATTATATATTATTATATAACATGATACCTCTCGTACATCATCATATCATTTCTCCAAATCCAAAATATGCACTTTGGATTTGAGAAAGGTTCAATTTAAAATCGGATGAAAATAATATATGACAGCTACAATCATAACTGAATCGATCTGGTCAATATTTCGTAGACTTTATTATAGTCAAAACATTATTTTATGATCGAAAATTCAATCAGAGCATGGTTTGTGTATAATGTACATTGTGTTAGAGGAAAATACAGGGTGAGATAAAAAACTGCAATTAAGTCAAACGCCATAATTTTAAATTTTTTTTTAAATTGTACTGAGTGAAAGCAAAAAATGTCGGAAATAGCATCAAATTTTAGGATAAGTTTAGATTTGTTCGAATAGGTCACCTTTGGCAAGAATTATGGCCTTCAAACGGCCAATAAAACCGTCACACGCTGCCCGAATGTTGCTCTGCGTTATTTTGGCCCATTCCCGAAGCGCTTGCTTGAGGTGTTCGACTTTCTGTTGTTTTTAGTGCCATCCTTGCTTTCCAAAATACTCCAGATACAAAAGTCCAACCGATTGGTGGTCATTTTTCGCTGGAAATGAATGAGTAGCCCCATTTTGTAGCCATTTTTGGGTGGCGCGTGCGGAGTACGATGATGCTGAGTCCTGTTGGAATGTCCAAGGTCTGCGGCCAAAATGTTTGCGTGTCCAAGGCTTTAATACACCCTCCAGAATATTTTCGAGATAATATTCGGCATTTATTCTGATGCCACGGTCGATTAATACGAGCGGAGAGCGACCATCAGCTGTTATGGCGGCCTACACCATCACCATGGCCGTCGCTTGAGTTCTGGTGGCCAATCGAAGGTGCACATTTTCAGCTGACCTCTTTGGCAAGTAAACACGATCATTTTGTTTGTTTACAAACTGCTCGACAACAAATGTTTTCTCATCGGAGAAAACCAAATTCGGCAGTTCACCACCTTCGGCCAAGCGAAGCAACTCTCTAGCTCTTTTGAGTCTATTTTCTCTACACTACACTTTTTGGAATTTCAATGGATTTACCCCAAGCTCATTTTACAATATTTGCCGAATGGAATATTGCGATATGTATTTCGATCAAGTTGCTTCTATATTTTTCGAACCATTTCTGATGATGTTGCTGTTTTCTTCCGTCCACTCCCTTGACGTCGGGCTACGCTACCAGTATCACGGTAACGAGCGATGGTACGAGATATAAAAGATTTATTCACATTTTAATGCTGGTGTGATCTAACGATAGCCACTTGTGGTTTTCCAGCCAAATATAAAGAAATCACACTGTCACGCTTGAATTCCATCACGAATAACTTTTTTTCTGGAAATTCTGACTAAAATGCTTTTGTACGCTTGTAAACAATATAATGAGCTGTCACTGGAATAGGCTTAACAGCTGTCGGACGAGAGGCTTAGAAATAACAGCAGTCTGAAGTTGGGTGCAGTCTTTTCATTTCACTCTGTATATGGGAACTATATATTAGTCTGAACCGATTTGGCAATGTTACTTTTAAGCTGTATGTGTTATATTTGGCACATTTTATTAAAAAAGAGAGTGTGTAACATCTTTGAATTACATAAATATTAAATCGGATGAAACATATCTATGACAGCTTTACCTATATTTGAACCGATAATAAGGAGAAATAATTACGTGCCAAAACTCATTCAATTCGGACAAATATTACACATTTGGTGAACATTAAAACTTTTTTAATTTAATACATCGCCTATATATTGTGATCATCTTCAAAACTTATAGGCTTCTATTCAGTCTCTAAGACTGATTCTGTATCTGGTCATAATTACGGCCTATGGAGTGATCAGAAAAAAAGGAAATTAAATTTAAAAGGTATAAGTTCGGACGTACTGAACTTTCATATCTTTTTTCACCGGCTTTAGTACCTATTACGAACTTCAAATACGAAATTTGAAACAGTTCCGGTGAACAATGTCGCTGAAATCATCAAAATACCGAATATATGGAGCTACAGTTATATGGGGCTATACCTAAACGTGGACCCATATAGCCCATTTTTAATACCAAAAGTCCTGCAGACCAAGCACATATTTGAGTAAAATTGTACCAACCTACTTCAATTCGTTCGGAAGTGGCTGTGATTTCAACAGATGACAAGCGGACGTGTCGTTAAATCGACATAAAATTTTATGCCGATAAAGAATATATTCACTTTGTGAGGTCTAATTCATTTCGATCAGGGAACAAGAAATTATTTGAAAAATGTTAAGATAATTTCGTTGGACTATTATAACATTGTCCAAGAAAAATATCCTTTGAGTCACAACGCCTTTATCATACTGTGAATCACAGAGACATATATTTCTCCAATTCCTTCCATCCCCTATACTTGACAACTCCCCTCCATGTCAATTACTTGTCACTCTAACAGCTACCTTTTGCGTTTGCCTTTTCCTAACATGCGTTTGTAAATGTCACCGTAGTTTTCATTAGCCAGCAGTTGCTGTTTTCCTAAGGGGGTGGAGAAAGTGGATTGTAATGAGGCTGGGAATATTTTCATAAAAAGGGGAATGTGTGCTCGTGTCGCTGTTGGTAGTTAAAGTAATTAGAGTGTGAATAATTTCGCCCACCCCTACTTTTTTCATCGTCTTTGCAACCCCTTTACACGCGTCAAGTTTTCATTTGTTCGGTAACTCTTTTTTTAATGATTGCCATTGTTCCCTTGTCTTTTGCCTGTTTTTGTCTTCGTTATGTTGGTTGATATTAAATTGTCTATTCCGTTTACCTTATGCTGTTGGTTTCTATTAGCCTTGTTACCGCTGTTGGTGTTGTTGTTTTTCCTTGTTCCTTGTTATGATGATGATGATATGTTAATTTGTGTTTAACTGCCTTTATAAGATGCCTCAATAGCTTAATGTCGCTAAAGCCTTTACTATTTCCAAGTCTTTAGCACAGTGTGACGAGACGTGCTCTGTATAAATAGATTCAAATTAATAGATTCAGTTACACTTTAGTATAGGATGTGCTTAAAATTTTAAAAAATAACACAAAAAATTAAATTCTAATCAATTTTTTTATTCGAAAGATCAATACGTGACACTAACAATTGAAAATGATTTCGAGCATATGGGCACCGCGGCTGTTCTTGACGAAGTGCATTCTAGACGTCCAATTTTTGGCCACTTTTTCGAGCACTGCTGGCCGTATGTAACGAGTAACACGAACAATGCTGGCCTCCAAGGTGTCAATTGTTGCTGGTTTATCAGAATAAACCAGTGACCTCACGTAGACCAACAGTAAATAATCGAGAGGTGTCAATTCGCATGACCTTGGAGGCCAATTGATCGGTCCAATTCTCGAAATCAACTTATCGCCAAATTTTGATTTCAATAAGTCGATGGTTGCGTTCGCCGTATGGCACGTAGCGCCATCCTGTTGAAACCACATCTCCTCCGGATCAATGTCATCCATATTTTTAAACAAAAAATCATTGATCATGGTGCGGTCCGATGATGCCACCAGCGTGAAAACCGCACCATACGGTGCATTTTTCTGGAAGTAATGAAGTCTGTATCTTGTGTCTTGTGGATTGGTCGTACTTCATATGCGGCAATTTTGCTTAACAAACCCGTTAAGGCAAAAATGCGCCTCACCGCTGAACACAATTTTGCGATAAAACAACGGGTCATTTGCCAACGGCTCTAGGGCCTGATTTTCGTAGCGTTGTTCAAGCGTGAGTCTATTCATGGTGATTTGTCAGAGTATACTGAAACAAATAAAAAAAGTTTCATCAAAATTTCATTTTTTGTGTTACTTTTTACAATTTAAAGTTCTATCTAGCTTAAAAACACCCTTTAGATACGCTACAAGAATATGGTTCTGTATACAATTGATCAAAACTAGAAATTATTGCGACATTACTTTGAATATTATGGTCATGTTAAGAATACACCGTCAGCTCCGTATGTAAAAACGAAAAATTGACGGTATATAGAGGGTATATATAATTTGATACGGTCAAAACCTGCCTGGTCGAAATACCGGTTTTAGACTATTTAGGTCTCTTTGGATCAAATCCGTTTCTGGACATTGAGAGTCGATCAACTATCGAGGGACTTTTCGATTTGGTCCAAACTTAGTACATCGTAATATTTTTGTCAAACTTAGATCGAGTTCGGAGATGGACAATATTGGTCCACTCCTTCTATTTTCTGCACAGAAAGAGAAACCATAATCCGATTTTTCTCCAACTTTGCAAATCCTAATATTTGCTCACTCCATCATGTACCTCCCGCACAAAGGGTCAACATTTTGTATAATTACAACTATTATAAAATGTGATATAAGAGTCCGATTATCTTCAAATTTCACACATTCCAATAATTTAATTTATACATCGTTCCACTCATTCTAGTACCTCCCACACAAATGGTCGAAATTTTCAAAAAAATATTTTTTCTGGACAAAAAGAGAAACGATAATCCGATTTTAATCCAACTTTGCAAATCTTAACATTTGAGTCAGAGGGTCAATATTTTTAATAATTACAACTTTTATAAAATGTGATGTAAAAGTCCGAATGTCTTCAAATTTCACACATCGCAATATTTTAATTTTCAAGGTCTGGTGTTAAGATGGAATATATCGGTCTACTCCTTCAAGTAACTCCCCCACAAAATGTCAAAATTTTCAAAAAATATATTTTCTGCAAAAACTTTCCAACTTTCCATTCCAGACTTGCTACATCTCAATATTTCAACACAATATCAGTTATAAAGACGGTAGAGATCGGACCATTTCTTTTGTAACCTGTTCCATATAGGGTTCAAGATTTTGAAAAAAAAAAAACAAAACGCTCAAAGAAAGCGATATAAGCATCCAACTCTCCTCAAATTTCATACATACAAACATTTTTGCTAACTCAAGATCTGTTGTAATGATGATATGTATCTGCGAACTCCTTCTGGTACCTCACCCACAAAAGGTCACAATTTCCAATACTTTTATCTATCATAACTTGTGGAACAAGTCTGCGATTCTTTACAACTAAATATTTATCTCATCCAGAAAATATATTTGAATAATCTAACATTGGCTGAGGGTACACATCTGTCGGCGAAACCGACTTATACATTTTAACTTGAATGTTGTGCTAAAAAATATTGTCTTTATTGCAAAGTCAGTGCAGATCTTGATAGAATACCGATACATTAATTTCCTCTTTTTACCCGAAAAAATATATTAACTTGTGTCAAATATAAGACAACTCAACCTTTCCTTGCTAATGTGCAATTGGCAAAGGTTTTTAACCACTTTCGAAAGACTTTCAAAAAAAATTGTATTCGCCTCGCTTTCGTAACACTGTGCCTCATTATGCGTAGATTGAAAATCTCAAAGGTGTCACAATTCTACTTGTTGGCATAGAAATAAACGTGTACGTCACATTGAAATAATTTCTGTGCCCAAAAATATGCTACAGAAGTGATATCAACGCTTCAGTTGTCACTGTCATTATCACCGCTTTTTGAATTCGAAAATGTCAATGTGCCTTTTCGCCGCCTTTATAAAACTGCTGATGATGGTGGTGCTTTTGTTGTATTTTTAGTATAATGTTCATCCCTACTAGACTCGTGTAAGGAACAACATTTGGTTAATGCTGGCAACTTTTTTGAGGATTTAAACTGGCTAATAAGCATTCATTGTGTATGCGTTGGGGTTAGGTTAGGAGTCGGGTTAGGCATTTAGCTATATTTATCATTTAATTAAAAGAAATTAAGTCGCGGCTGTTTATTCAGATATCGAAGCAGGAATATTGTTTATGGAATTTTGTTATTGCGTCTTTGTTATTTTTAGTAAGCTAATTATGAGTTCGCCTCATTAGCTTTCATTAGGCCAAATGTTATGGCTATGCCATGGACAAATTAGTTTTAAGGGAAGAGATTTTAATTGATATTTTAATAAAATATCGTTTAATGTAACATTGTTAATTTTAAAGTTTTTTTTTAATAAAAAAAAATAATCTACAAATTTATTTATAGGGAATATATAAAATAACTCCAACAAATTAGTCTTAATGGTTTACAGCAAAGGAATATATAAGAATATTATGAAGCAGGAATATTATGCAAGACCAATTCCTGCATGTACATCCTGTGTTTAATTGTGCCATAACTTCCCTGGATTGCTCAAATAGATTCCTAATAAATCGTTAGCCTTCTCTATTTAAGTCATACCAATACTTCCTAATAGGCATAGACGGGCGGTTCTAAAATCATTAAAAATAATAAAAAAAAAAAAAAATAAAAACAAAAAATTATGGAAAAATGTATAGTAACTCATTAATTGAGAATGTCTAGGCCGATGTGACTTAAATTTTCTTCAGGTTGTTTGTGAAGAAAGTTTTGTGAAAGAAAAGTCTCGAAATTGCAAAAATAAAAAGTTGTGCTTTAATATGGAATTTTGAGCGGAATCATTACTAAATAGCTTTTCGAATGAAAAAAATGTGATTTTTTTTTTGTATAACTGCGCTTATAACCAAAGAACGACTTGTCTTATTTTGGCATAATCTGTTGGCAAAAAGAATAAAGTCGAAAAAACGCATAAAAATACTCCATCAGAAATGTGAATAATTGTGTTAGAAGGTGTCATATATTTATTTATTTTTTTAATTTTTAAATAGCACTTGAAATTTTTATACCCTACAACACTATGTGTTGGGAGTATTATAAGTTTGATAGGGCAAAAAATTATGTAACATATTGAAATATTGGTTTCCCTCATAGGAAAGTATATATGGATCTTCCTATCTCGCCGAGCTGAGTCGATCTAGCTATGTATGTCCGTCCGTCCGTCTGTCCATGTTAATTTGTAATCACTCTACAGGTCGCAATTATGGCACGAAATTGAAATTGTAGGTGGAGCTGGAGCCAGAATAGAACCCTATTGTTTTTGGAGATGATCGCATAGTATTAGGGGCTAGAGATTAGGGCTGGGCAGAAGCCTTCCAATTTTGATGGTCATCGGGAAATATTTAGTGTGTGAAATAGGCCACAACATTTGTGTTAAACAAAAGTCAAATTTTCCATTAAACCGCGAATATTTGTAATCCCGGCGAAATCACAAATAGACGAACAGGTCAATTCTGACCGTTACGTAGATGCCGAGATATATCGGATATATATAGCGAAATATATACAATGTGTATATACAAAGGAAGGGGATGTTATCTAGAATGCTTATATCTCAAGAATGGCTGGACAGATTTTGACAAATGTTGTGAATTCAGAATGTGCTCCTGGTCTAAAAGAATATAATATAAGAAATTCGCATAAAAATATACCAGTAATGGTGTTAATATAGATTTTGTAGTATTTTGTGACATATTATTATTTTTTCAGATTTTTTTATAGCACGTGATTTTTCAATTTGATTTTTAATATTGAAGTGTCTATTTTGTAATATTTTTTCACCTTACAGCACAGGTTGGGGTTATTATATACAGATTGCAATTATCGTCCGATCCTCACGAAAGTTTTCACATTTTTAGACCCAGTAGGGCTAGGCCTTTTCAAAGATATCCGTAATCTATTTAGGGGTTGAAATGATGATCGCACAATATTTAGGGGTTCAAATGAACCAAAAGCAGAAAAAAATTTCCTGAGCACACAATTGAAGCCAATCGACAAGCCTCAGAAGAGAGTAAAGGGCAGGGGAGAATTGCATTATATGGATGACCATTGCATTATATTTATCTGTAAGATGGACCACAACAACTAACAACACGACGATGAGCGTAAATATTTTGCAAATGTCCATGGTCAAAATGCTAAGGGCAATATCTGGGCAGTACTCTATACCATAATTTCAAAAGCAGAATCTTGCAAACTGGATTTGGACATAAGGGGGCTTCTAACATATTGTAGTGTTGTAGGGTATCACATGGTCGGCCCCGCACGACTATAGCCTTTGCTTACTTGTTATGTTTGACTTTCCATACATAATGGTTTTAAAAATATGTATACGTTAAACGCAAAAACTATGGGCCAGCAACGCGGATCAGCTCAACTTGTTTAGTATACAATTTAAAGTTGATAATTATCTGTTCTAACTATATAAAAAGTAAGTTATAGCAAGAAATTATTCATCACTTAGCAACATCTATAATGGAACACACCTTATGTAGATAAGCAATATTTGAAACAATAACTGACTAAAAATATGCTACACAAACGATAGATATAAAATTGAAAGTAAAATACAAGTGAACATTTAACAAAATTGAACTGGCGCCTTAGGGTATGTGTCACATTTACAACATTAACAAGACAACTAATAAAACCATGCTGCATAGAACCAAAAAAAGACTAGGCTTAGTCAGTTTACAGGCGGGAAAATTTTACGGAAGATAAATGTGAGTTTTATTAAGCTAAATATCTCTGTCACATCATCCCTTTCTCCAAACAACGATCATTTCTATCTGTCAAAATTCACACTTACTTTTTGAACCAGGAATAAAGTATCGTATTGTTATTTTTGCGATAATTTTGTAAAAATTTTTGAAAGTTTATCTACATTTGCATTGAAATTAAAACTTAAATTCGGAGATCTTTAGCTCAAGGATTGTTATCGTTTAAAGATACTAATAATGGAATCAGCTGACAGGACAGTTGGCCGCGGAATTGGAAGCTAATTTTCCCTCCCCGAATGACAATTAAATTCAAAATTCGGAATATATTTATTATTATCCAAACAAATTCAGCTGCTCAAAATTATTATAACATCAAAAGTAGAGATTAAGCTGTTGCGAATGTTTGATGCAAAAATTAAGATTAATAGTAAATTTCAGGAAGTTTGAAGATAACGAATTATCAGTAAATTTCGTGGTCGTTAGCAATAAAATGAAAAATTATAAAAATCCTGAAAATATTGAGTGGTCATTTTGTAGCTCAACTAGAACCTTCGACAAATGATTATCTGACCGATGTCCCGAATCACATTGTCCAATTCAATGCTGAATCTGCTTCCTTCAATAACGAACATGTCAGTAGATTCAGAACCATGGAAACAGTTCACGTAATTTTAGCAAACTTATATAATAACAAGTAAGCAAAGGCTACAGTCGGGCGGGGCCGACCGTTGAATACCCTACAACACTATAATAAACGATACAGTTTATATAGGCGATATACTCGGAAGAATTCCACAAGATATTGTGACAAATAATAAAAGAAAACAATCAGGTTTCGTTCTCTAATTTTCGAATAATAGCAACTTTAATTAATTTGCTCATTTCCAATTTATTGGAAGATGTTGCACGTAAATGGTCTTCCTAGATCTGGAACCAATATTTCCCAAAGACCTATAATCTCTCAGAAGTGGCAAAAGATTAACATTTATTATTGGTTCTTGACTGAAACGCATCTATATGAGATATATACATTTGACTATATTCTTCAGCGAAATCAGCGTTAACATAATAGTCAGAAGTGCGTCTTTCCTGTATTTGTGAATTCTCCAAAAAAACACTGGAATGGACTTTTTCGTATTTTATCTACAAAAGTTGGCAAACTCCTTCACACATTGAATATTTTTGGATGGCCATCCAAAACTGCTTGGCTTTTGCAATGTCCGGTAACCCCCATAATTACGACATCCTGACAATTTTGCAGTTTTTTGGTCCATTTCAACACCTAAATACATGGCGATCATCTCCAAAAAGAGTAGACTTCTATTCTGATCCTCATCTTATCCCCATGCAAAATTTCGTAAGGATCGGTCCATAAATGCGATCTGTATATGATATCCTGATATCCTAACTACTCAGTTTTGTTAGTAGGCTTCTTCCCCGCCCTAAACTCTATCTACATGCGAAATTTCGCGTCGATTGGTGCATAATTGTGACCTATAGAGCAACTGCAAAATCAGGAAATTTTTCAGTTTTTGGTCCATTTCAACCCCTAAATATCGTGCGATAATCTCCAAAAACAATAGGGTTCTATTCTGACCATAACCCCACCTCCATTTTCAATTTCGTGAGGATCGGTTCATGATTGCGACCTGTATCTTGATTACAAATTAACATGGACAGACGGACAAACGTACGGACGGACATACATAGCTAGATCGACTCATCTCGGCGAGATAGGAAGATCCGTATATACTTTCCTATGTGGGAAACCAATATTTCGAGGTGTTACATAATTTTTGGTCCAATCAAACTTATAATACCCCCAACACATAGTGTTGTAGGGTATAAAATCGTCGCCATCTTCGCAAGCTTCCATTTAAAGCACTCCAGTATCTGGTTGTTATATTTAACAGTTTCTTAAATAATTCATATGTTCCTAAAATCTGGAAGATTGAAAGATTCTGCCAATCAAAAAGAAAGAAAATTCAATAAATATCAACAAATTTAGGCAAATTTGAAAAAAATATACGCAATAAAATGGATGAAGGTTTACGTTCTGATTATATACGATATTATCAAATTTGGCATCAACAGAGCGCATTCCACGCTGGATGCTTTGACTAAATTTATTAATGATATAATTTCGTGAATTGAAACGTACGGTTGCAGTTTCTTTGAATGTGGAAAAAGCGTTTGATAGAACGTATTATAATGGAGTATTTTTTAGAAAGACGCAGTTAGGAATTGCAGCGAATATGGTGAAATGATTTTAAATACGATACGCAATTTTATATACCGTTGAAAATGAGTCAATTTTATCTCATCCATTTAACATATGACTTCCTGCTGCGGCTTCGTCTATGTTATTTTATCATCTAAGTACAGGTAAAGCAGAAAGTAAGTCCTTAAGGTTGCCTCTAAATCGTGTAGAGATACCACTAAGAGATATATTCAAATATTTGGGTTTTTGATAAAACAAGCTGTTCAAATTTGATGGAAATGAGCGAGGCTCTCTAGGTAAGGCCGGAAAAAACAAAGTTAATGCTTTTTAAACTATCAATTTCTGGAATGGCAATGAAAAAGAGTGGAGTATTTGAAATAAAAATACAGGGTCTGTTTTGGAAAAATTTTCAGTATCATAATAAGCGTTACTCAAATCGGCATATATACGAAGTATCTAAAATTACCCCAATCTCAGTATATGCCATGCATCTGATTGAATCTGAAATTACACAAACGGGCTTTTATGCATTCAAACTCACTGCGAATATGCTGGCAAACACGCAATATCTTAATGAAAACTTCAATGGCGTTTTTCATAAATGCTGGGGTATTTCATTAATACAGAGTCCAATTTCCTTCTTAAAGGCTTGATTTATCGTCGACTTATTGTCTTCAAAAACCCCAAAGAAGAAAATCTACACGATTAAATCGCACGATCTAATTCTGGTATCCACAACGCGGAATAACACGACCGTGAAATATCTGATACAGCAATTGAATTGTTTCTCTGGAAGTTTATCACGTGGCGCCGTCGTCTTTTTTAAATTCAAGACAAGAAAAAACTGGTTTTCATTTCACGATACCGAACTCCGATTTCACGATTGCATTCTTTATATGGTATCCAATGAATATTTAAATGTGTTGCAAATATAATGACAAATTTGAAATAATCTACTTTCTAAAGGGACTCTATAACGAAAAAGCAAAGCCAACAGTCAAAGACATAGAAGTATAAAGATGGGATAAGACGGAAAAAAAATATTGTAATTTTCCTAACAAAATTTTCCTCTGTTGTTATAACAACAATTAAATAGGAAATCTATTGAATATAATTTCAAAACAAAATTTTGGGATTTTTCAAATGATTATAATTGATTATTTTCAATAATGGTGTTTCTTATATTAACATGCTTCTGTCATGGGCTGAGCCACAAACTTTTTTCAAAATGCATTTTGCCTAGTCTTTAATATTTTAGCTCTTTGTTATAATTATAGATGTGATAACCTAGGAAATAATGACCGAATTCCACAAGATATTGGGACACGTAATTTGCCTACTTAAAAATTGTTCGAAATATCGAGGTTTTACTCTAATATTCGAAGATTAGTGCTAGTACGTATCGACAAATTCAAATAATCCTCATAAATCTAGAGTCAATATTTTCTATGAAAACCTGCGATGGGTACAACTTTCAAAAGTAATTCATCGATATTTTATATCACTGCAAATGGCTCCAGTGAAAAAATTGAAGATTCCACAATTATAAATAAGTTTGGACAGACGGGCGAACGGATACAAATAGTTACATCAAATCAGCTCGGCGATTTGCAGGTTTTCCCACATGCTCGGCAGGTTTTCCCACATGCAAAAAAATAACCTATTATACAAAGAAAACATATAGAAAAAATAATTTTTAAATATATATTAGTATGGATCGGTAGCCCTTGCCCTATATTTAACTCATAAAATTTTCAAAATTGTACATATAAACGTGTTTGCATAAATACGTGTTGTGCGTTTTCGCACCCGTAGGCGCTAATGGGTGCTCTTTTCCTAAGAATGAATCATATATATGGGAGCTATAACTATATCTATACCGATTTTCACCAAATTAGAAGTACTTGCTTCTGGGTTGAATTCACTCGGATGTGCCGAAATCCATTCATATTGAATACATATTAAACATGTGGCGCACAATAAAATTTTGATCGGATGAAAATATATATGGGAGCATCGAAATCTGAACCGATTCCAGATATACTTCTAGACTGAACCTGGCTGCGTGTACCTAAATTGATTTGATTGGGACTGATATTACGCATTTGGTGCACAATACTTATGAAATCGGATGACACTATGTATGGGTGCTATATTCAAATCTGATCCGTTTATTACAATTTCCATAGATTTTCACTTGGATGATTCATTCTCTTTTTATAAGGTAAAAGATTTTCTTTGTATCAAATGACATTATCCTCTTAGTCATAAGACTGACGTTGCAGAAAAGATCTTCTATGTTACTCTTCAGACTTATCAACATCCAGCACGTATATTCGAATCCTTATATTGTAAATTTGTTAAATTAAGCTGTTTAACTACTATAAAAAGTATAGTATAATAATAAATAAATAGAGTGCAAAAGGCACGTCAAACCCCATTGCTATATTCTCAAACAAATTCTCTCCAATATTCATAATTGGAACAAGCATTAAGTTCGGCGGCGCCGAACTTTGAATACCCTCCACCATTTGGAACGAATTAGGAAATTTAAAAATACCGAATATCGGCTGATATATGGGGCGATATACGATATTGTGTACCTATAAAGACAATTCTCTTTCAGAGGGTAAAGTACTCACAAGGAACTCCTTGTGTTGAATTTCAAGCAATGTCATCGAAAAGTGTGACTAAAATCATCAAAACACCGATTATCGGCGATTACCATTATATGGGAACTATACCAAACCGTGGACGGATATATATCATTTTCAATACCAACTATCCTAGACACAATACACATTTTCTGCTAAATTTTGACGCCCTACGTCATATAATGGGGCTGTATCTTGATTTCAACTGACAGATGGACAGACGAATAAACCTCTTTAAATCGATTTAGAATTTTGTGCTGATTATGAATATATATATACTTTATGGGGTCTTCGGCGAATATTTAGGGAGGTTACAAACGGAATGACAAAGTTAATATACCCTCCTTTCCAAGGTGGAGGGTATGATAACGTGCAACCTTTGGAACTAAATTTGAGTCATTTTATTAAAATTCCAACTTAATTCATATATTTTCCTTTACAATGTTATTAATTTATTAAAACATTTTCTAGTACTAAAATTGTACTCAGTAACGCCGAGTACAATTTTAGAGGTAGAGATAGGGGGCTGAATTTTTGTGCGTGGAATGTGAGTGACATTAGGGCATCCTCCACTAAGTTTCAATATTTTTCTCCCACTAATAAGGGAGCCGGCGTTAATGGGTTAACACAAACTGTTGTAGGGTGCAACAAGCAAATTTGGCCGCAAATGATTATTTTTAGACAAATTGCTATTAACTGGCAACTAATGTTTGGATGAAATTTGAATTTTACTCTGACGATTTTACTATATTTCCGTTCCGGTACTTCCTGAGAATATTAGTTATCTCAGAACAAGTTAGAAAATTGAAGAATGTGCACTTTCCAAATGTATATAAAGTATTATATAGTGCATATATTTGAATAAATTTTATTTCTTGTTATATTATCACTAACCATTTAGTGATATTTAAAAAAAATTGCACTACCGCTACATTTTAGTGGTAGTGAAATTTTAATAGCACTACCACTAAATTTAGTGATTTTTCAAAAAATTGCACTACCACTAAATTTTAGCGAAGCCAAAAAAGCACTATGTATATAAGTATTATACCAGCTATCATGAAGTTTATTGAAGTGAGTAGGGAACAACAAGCAAAATATATAGTACATATTATATATAAAATTTGATTACTTTTCTACATAGCACTAATTTAGTGCTATTTTTATGAAATACCACTAATTTAGTATAATAGTTTTTAAATACCACTAAATTAGGTGGTAGTGCTATTGAAATTTCACTACCACTAACATTTAGTGGTAGTGCATTTTTTTTTTCAATATTACTAAATTCTTTGATTTATTTTAATTTATTTTTCTTGTAATTTTGGATATACCAATATTTTTATCGGTCGACTATATCTGGTACATCAGACACGTTTCAACATTTTCTAAAAATTATCACATATCTCATATAAAGTGATATTTATATCATATTTATTTAGCTCCGATCCGAAATGAACAATATTGGCTCATTCCTCCGGAACCCACTCCATAGAGGGTCAACAATTTGAATAATCAAAACAGAAGTCAAAATATATTTAAACTATCGAACATTGGCTGAGGGTATACATCTGTCGGCAAAATCGACTGATACTTTTTAACTTTTTAAAAATAACAAGTAAAAAAGTAGTAAGTTCGGCCGGGCCGAACTTTGAATACCCTCCACCATTTGGAACGAATTAAAAAATTTTCAATAAAAAAAATCCATTAAAAATTATTTTAAAATCTTTAAAATATCTAATATAGGAAGGTGCCGATATATGGGGGGATATACGATATTGTGGACATATAAAGACAAATCTATGTCTGCGTGTAAAGTACTCACAAGGAACTCCTTGTGTGGATTTTCAGATAATTCCATTGTGGCTAAAATCATCAAAATACCGAATATAGGGGAGTACCGTTATATGGGGTATATACGATATTGTGGAACTGTATAGACAATTCATTTTGAGGGGGTAAAATGCCCACAAGGGCCTCCTTTTGTGGAATTTCAGACAATTCCATTGAAAAATGTGGCTAAAATCATCAAAATACCGAATACCGTGGGGGTACCGTTGTATGGGGGATATACGTTATTGTGGACCTATATAGATAATTCTCTGTCAAGGAATAAAGTACCCACAACGAACTCCATGTGTGGATTTACAGACAATTCCGTTGAAGAATGTGGCTAAAATCATCAAAATACCGAATATCGGGGGGTACCGTTATATGGGGGATGTACGATATCGTGGAGCTGTATAGACAATTCTCTCTCAGGGGGTAAAGTACTTAAAAGGAACTACTTGTGTGGATTTTAAGACAATTCCATTGAAAAATGTGGCTAAAATCATCAAAATACCGAATACCGTGACCTGCCTGCAGACAAAAGAGAGATCTGTGCAAAATTTTAGGTAAATTCTTTAATTAATTATCGATGTAATTAATATAATGCATGAAATATTGTATTAAGTTCGCCAATTTCTCACTAGGTAATTTTCAGCGACGACTTATTCAATTAATGTAACTGTCGTTACAGCTTGTAGCTTAGTAATAACGATAACAGTCTAAAAGGATGCTAAACAAACAATTAATATAAAATATTAATTACATAAAAATTTTCTGATTAAATAAATTTGAGCTGGCGCCTAAAGGTATGCTCCAGTCGAATGCATCAATTAATGAACAAAATATTCTAATATCAAAAGTGAATGAGCTTCGAGAAGTGGCTGTGTTTCAGATTCGGATTATAAGGCAGAATATATATACTTAAAATATTTAAAGTATGCTGTAAATGAGTAATTACAAACGTTCATGCCTTCAGGAGCAAAGTCAATCTAGACATGTGAGTTCGTCCATCCGAAATTTCCATTACGAAATTTGGTTGCTTTATACGACTGTTTTACCCTACCGCGGAATAAGCGTTGACTTGGATATAAAGATAAAGAAAATAAAGATAATAATCCTCTATTTAAAAAGAATTATTAAATGCAAGCATTTAATCTACGAAGTCACAATAAGAGCATTGAACCAATAATGCAGTCAGACATTTATCGTAGACAGAAGGCAATTGCTTACATCCATCTGCATTTGGTAGTTATTTGAAATACAAAAAATAAAAAGAAAACCATGACAATATATTAAGAGTAGTTTCTTTCATCATAATCATAACCAATTTCCGGAAAAGAGACAAATTTATTTTTTTTTAAGATTTTAACACTCGACTTACTTTTAAGAGGATTTTATGCACACAATAAAAACAAAAACCAAAGAACCAATGAAGAAAAGAAAAACAATGAGACGGAGAGTCAAATCCTGGTATGGTACGGCAGTACAGGATGAGATAAAAAAACTGCAATAAATTGAAATGCCATAATTTTTAATTTTATTGAATGAAAGCAAAAAATGTCGGAGATAGCATCAAATTTTAGAATAAGTTTAGATTTGTTCGAATTGGTCACCTTTGACACGACTTATGGCCTTCAAACGGCCAATGAAACAGTCACACGCTGCCCGAATGTTGCTCTGCGGTATTTTGACCCATTCCCGGCGAAGCGCTTGCTTAAGGTGATCGACACTTTTGTATTTTTTAGTGCCAACCTTTCTTTCCAAAATACTCCAGACAAAATAGTCCAACGGATTGGTATCTACAGGGTTGCCCACATTCGACGGACCCATCTGGCAACGCCATAACTTTTGACAGATATGTCACATCGCTTAATGACATACCGCCTTTGAAGCGTCAGTCCAAGCAGATTTTTACTATGAACCAATACACGTCACGCATGCGCTCTGAAATTCACATTCAACAGAAGAAGTCAATTGTGAAAACTCAACGTGCTTTTAAAACATTAAAAAATGTGAGAAGTGAGCCTTCTAAGAACACCATTAAGCGTTTATACGAAAAATTTTCGACTTGTAAGGCTATTTCTAATCCGAAGAGGCCATATAAAAGTCGACCAAGGCGATCGGCCGAGAACATCGCTGCCTTACAAGCCAGTGTTGAGAGGTCCCCAAGAACATCCCAAAAACGCCGTTCTCAGCAGTTGGGCATGGCTCGGTCCACTTTACAACGGATTATTTGCATTGATTTGCATTTGATCCCGTACAAAAATCAATTGACGCAAAGAATGTTGCCTGCGGACAAGCCTCGTCGAATGGTGGGCATTGTGCGCTGGAACTGAAGTGAGGAACCTCATTTTGTACCCATTCTTGGGTGTCGCGTGTTGAGTGCGATGGTGCTAAGTGCTGTTGGAATGTCCAAGGTCTGTGGCCAAAATGTTTGCGTGCCCAAGGCTCCAGAATATTTTCGCGATAATATTCGGCATTTATTCTGATACAACGGTCAATTAATATGTGCAGCCGAAGGTGCACATTTTCAGCTGACTTCTTTGGCAAGTAAACATAATCATATTGTTTGTTTACAAACTGCTGGACAACGAATGTTTTCTCATCGGACAAAACCAAATTCAGCAGTTTAAATTCGGCCAAGCGAAACAATTTTTAGCTCTTTTGAGTCGAATTTCTTTCCGTTGCAGTGTAAGTTCTTGCACTTTTTTGAATTTCAATGGCTTTACCCCGAGCTCATTTTTCAATATTTGCCGAATGGAATATTGCGATATGTTTAGGTCACGAGACATTTTTCGGCCATAGCCTTGCGGGTTTCGATCAAGTCGCTTCTTTACTTTTCGAACCATTTCTGCTGATGTTGCTGTTTTCTTCCGTCCATTTCCTTGACGTCGGGCTACGCTACCAGTACACAGTGGTTTAGATGGTATGGGAAAAGCGTTCAAAAATACTTTCAGTGCAGATAGCAATATGAATCTTTGGTTATGGTACCTTAATGGGATAAAAATAAAAAATGTGACAAAATGGAAATGGTCGGTTTTGGCATGATCCCCTTACAGCGTTCCTCCTGAATAAGAGTTATTTACCCAATTCTTGTCACATTTCATTATTTCATTATTTGACATTTTACGTTCTAAAGTGTTAAAGAATAATCTTACTGATAATTATTTGGAACGGCCCGCCTTCATGTAGAGTCCCCATGTAAAGGTACCTCCAAAGTATTCCAAATTTTAATATTTTCAAATATTTTGTAAACAAAATAAAATAATAATTCAATATAAAATTAAATCAAAGTTATTAATGGATATTTATAAATTTCAGTGTTATTCAAGTAAATCATATACTGGTTTTAATAATATATGTAAATTAGTTATTGTTTGGTAACGTTCGCTGTCCCGTTATAAAAGGGTCAGATCTGTATTTGTTGAAACAAGAGAATATTTTCGGGTATGATTTAGTTGAAACTTTTTTATATCTTTATTTCTAGACTCCGCGGCCTCCTCCTATAATTTTTCAATCGATTCAATGGCATATTTTAGACAATTGAAACTATAATTGCAATCTTCTAGCCTTTTTATGCTGATTTCGTTGACGAATATAGCCAAATTGCTTTTGGAGATGATCGCAAAATATTTAGGGGTTCAAATGAACCAAAAACAGAAAAAAAATCCTGATCACACAATTGAAGCCAATCGACACGCCTGAGAAGGTGGTTAAGCACAGTGAAGAATTCAAGCATTTTGGATGACCATTGGATTATATTTAACCGTAAAATAGACCACAAAAACTAACAGCACGACGGGGTGCATAAATATCGGGTAGATGTCCTTGGTCAAAATGCTAAGGGTAATATCTGGGCAGTGCTCCGTGACATAATTTCAAAAGCGAAATTTTCCAGATTGGATTTGGAGATGAGGGGGCTTCTCACATATTGTAGTGCTGTACGGTATCACATGGTCGGCCCCGCACGGCTATAGCCTTACTTGTTATACCCTACAACACTATGTGTTGAGGGTATTATAAGTTTGATTGGGCCAAAAATTATGTAACACCACGAAATATTGATTTCCCACATAGGAAAGTATATATGGATCTTCCTATCTCGCCGAGCTGAGTCGATCTAGCTATGTATGTCCGTCCGTCCGTCTGTCCGTCTGTCCGTCTGTCCATGTTAATTTGTAATCACTCTACAGGTCGCAATTATGGCCCGATCTTCACGAAATTTAAAATGTAGGTGGGGTTAAGGTCAGAATAGAACCCTATTTCTTTTGGAGAAGATTGCCAAATGTTTAGGGGTTGAAATGGACCAAATACTGAAAAAATGTCGGATTTTGCAGTAGCTATACTCGTCGCAATTACAGACCAATCGACGGAATTTTGCATGTAGCTAGAATTTAGGGCGGGGTAGAAGCCTACCAATTTGTGTGGTCATCGGATAATATTTAGCGGGTAAAATAGACCATATCTTTTTTGTTGAAAAAATTCAAAATTTTTCATTAAACCGCGAATATTTTAAGTCGCGGCGAAATCAGAAAGCCATGACAAGGTTACTTCTAATCTTTACATTGATGTTAACATCCAACAAAACGGATACATAGCAAAATATGTGCGATATATATGTCTACCAAAGAAGATATGCTTGAAGATATGCTTGTCTTATATGTCGAGAACGGCTGAACTGATTTCGACAGTTCTCATTAATTCAGAATGGCCTCTTGGCAGGAAAGATAAAACGTCTAAAAAAATCGCATAAAAACATCTCTCTAAAGATGAAAATATTGATTTTTAAAATTTTCTTATATTTTTTCAATTTTGTCATATTTTTGGCATATTTTCATTTTGAATTAAACATTTGGTAATATTTCTACAACTAACAAAACTAAGTAGTTAGGATATCAGGATATCATATACAGATCGCATTTATGGCCCGATCCTAACGAAATTTTGCATGGGGATAAGATGAGGGTCAGAATAGAAGCCTACTCTTTTTGGAGATGATCGCCATATATTTAGGGGTTGAAATGGACCAAAAAAAAACTGCAAAATTGTTAGCAGGTCGTAATTATTGCCCGATCTTCACGCACGTTTGAATGGGGGTTACGGGCATTGCAAAAGCCAAGCAGTTTTGGATGGCCATCCAAAAATATTCAATGTGTGAAATAGTTTGCCAACTTTTGTAGACAAAATACGAAAATGTCCATTCCAGTGACTTTTTGGAGAATTCACAAATACAGGAAAGACGCACTTCTGACTATTTCGTTAAGGCTGATTTCGTTGCAGAATATAGTCAAATGTCTGTATCTCATATAGATGCGTTTCAGTCAAAAACCAATAATAAATGTTGATCTTTTGCCACTTCTGAGAGATTATAGGTCTTTGGGAAATATTGGTTCCAGATCTAGGAAGACCATTTAAGTGCAACATCTACCAATAAATTGGAAACGAGCAAATTAGTTTAAGTTGCTATTATTCGAAAATTAGAGAACGAAACCTGATGGTTTTCTTTTATTATTTGTCACAATATCTTGTGGAATTCTTTCGAGTATCTCGCCTATATAAACTGTATCGTTTATTATAGTGTTGTAGGGTATTCAACGGTTGGCCCCGCTCGACTGTAGCCTTTGCTTACTTGTTTTTAAATGATTTTGTTTTATTTTTTCTTCAAATGTGAGTTTCAGAGAAATTAAATAAAAATTTAATTAACAGCCTGGGTTTGATAATTGGACTAATTTCTCCTTTCAATTTCGGATGTTTTCATAATTCGAGCAATTCTCTTGTATCCGAAACCATTAATTTCCAGAATACTACCTTGACTAGGAGAATTACCATAGTTAGACCCATAGTTATTTTTGATGATTTTCATAGAATCACTTTATGAGTCGGTTTATGCATGTCTGTCCGTCCGTCCGTCCGTCTGTCCATATATTCTTGTTTTGTAATACAGTTATATTTTTACTCCACTTTTGCACTGATCCCACTGAAAAAATCAACTAACTACATTTTCCCTTTTTTATGCTATTCTCGAAGCGGTTTGGTAGAATAAATCCATGATTATTATGTTTTCTAAAAAGCTTAACCCCTTAAGAGCTCTTTGTACATATTTGACAAAAAAATATACGATTTTCGCTTTTTGAATTTTGACCAATGACAGCGATCACTGTGGAGTATCACGGTAACAAGCGATGGTACGAGACACAAAAGATTTATTCACATTTAAATGCTGGAGTGCTCTAACGATAGCCACTTGTGGTTTTCCAGCCAAATATAAAGAAATCACACTATTACGCTTGAATTCCATCACGAATAACAATTTTTCTGGAAAATTCTCACCAAAATGCTTTTGTACGCTTATAAACAATATAATAAGCTGTCCCTGGAATAATTTTAACAACCGTTGGATGAGTGGCTTAGAAATGACAGCAGTTGGTTGCAGTTTTTTCATCTCACCCTGTATACAGTCTCCATATTTGGAAAGTATAATGGAATTTGGAATAAAAATAAAATTTACCAATTTATATTGAAATCGGCTCAGATTTGGAAATAGCTCCTATATAACATTCTATGCGTCAATTGAATTTTGTACGGGAACAAATGCAAATCAATGCGAATAATCCGTTGTAAAGTGGACCGAGCCATGCCCAACTGCTGAGAACGGTGTTTTTGGGATGTTCTTAGGGACCTCTCAACACTGGCTCGTACGGTAGCTATATTCTCGGCCGATCGCCTTGGTCGTTTTTTATATGGCTTCTTCGGATTAGAAAGAGCCTTACCAGTCGAAAATCTTTCGTATGAACGCTTAATGGTGTTCTTAGAAGGAGCACTTCTCACATTTTATAATGTTTTAAAAGCACGTTGAGTTTTCACAATTGACTTCTTCTGTTGAATATAAATTTCAACTATTTCAGAGCGCTCGCGTGGCGTGTATTGGTTCATGGTAAAAATTTGCTTGGACTGACGCTACAAACGCGGTATGTCATTAAGCGATGCGACATCTCTGTCAAAAGTTATGGCGTTGTCAGATGGGTCCGTCGAATATGGGCAACCCTGTATATAGCTCCCATACACATTTTCGGCTGATTTCATTTATTTGATGCACCAAACAAGCTATGTGTCTCTAATTGCAATGAAATTTGGAATGTGTAACGGAATTTTAAACGAACATACACTTAACAAATTATATTGAAATCGGTTCAGATTTGGATATAGCTCCTATATATATTTTTTTGTCGATTTCATTTATTTGATGCCTCCAATTTTAATGAAATCTAGAAATAAATTTGTAAAATATTGAAATCGGTACAGATTTGGATACAGTTAATACACACATTTTTCGCCTGTATTTGAATTTAGCTAACTAAGCTAACAGTAAAAAAACTACACAACAACTTAATAGAGGCAACGAATATTACGGGGAAGTATGTAAGTGGTTTGCATTGCTACCTAGACTCTCTCCAATAGCTAAAACAATGTCGTTTAACTTGAAAAGATTGCAGTTTCCTGTGTGGTTGGCATTTGCTATGACAATTAATAAATCCGAAAAAGACAAACTCTTCGTGCATGCGGACTAAATTTGGCATGTTCCTGTTTTTCTCAATGTCAGCTGTATGTGAAATGTTCAAGTGAGGGTAGATCTATCGATTTGTTTATTGACGCTCCTGAACAAATTGGTTTTTATACCCTACAACACTTTGTGTTGGGGGTATTATAAGTTTGATTGGGCCAAAAATTATGTAACACCACGAAATATTGATTTCCCACATAGGAAAGTATATATGGATCTTCCTATCTCGCCGAGCTGAGTCGAGCTGAGATGCCAATAATCATGTTAATATAGATTTTGTAGTATTTTGTGACATTTTTTTATTTTTTTCATATATTTATCGCATGCGATTTTTTCAATTTGACTTATAATATTGAAGTGTATATTTTGTAATATTTTTACACTTTACAACACAGGTTGTGGTTATTATTTATATACAGATTGCAATTATCGTTCGATCCTCACGAAATTTTTGACAAAAGTAGGGTTAGGCTCAGAAGAACTAAGTCTATTGTTTTCAAAGATGTCCGCAATATATTTAGGGGTTGAAATGTTTTATTTTTATATGTTTTATTTTTATTTAAAAACCACATACTATTTTAAGAGCAAAATGGATAGCTATCCGCACCGGGTTCCGCTAGTCTATATTAAAGTTCAACTGTCATTACGATAATTGAAGATTTAACAGAAAATATCTCAACCTTTAAAAGTCAGTTGGAAATTTATAAAAACTGTTTTTCATATACCATTTGCCAACGATTTCTTCGGAATGTTCAACTAAACCACATTGTCATATTAAAATCAAGTTTTTAGCTTTTATTCCGTTTTGTCTCATTTGCTTTTAAAAAGTTCAAGTCATCGATTGCTGCTGAGCCATTTCCAATCCATAAATAAGAAGCATTTTATCGCAATGTTCTATTGAACAGGTAATGTTGTGGCTGCTGAACGTTTTTAGGCTTCATTTATTTTTCATGGCATGAACTATAAAAATTGTAATTTCATTACCGCACAGTCTGGCAATCTGGAATCGGGAGAAAGGACTACTTTGCCGGAGTGCCTGGTAAACACTTCAATGAGGTGGTGGAAGGTGAGACGGAATCGAAGAGGCCGCTAAGTACGTTAACAAACAAACATACATAGGAGCGAACGGCAGGATACGATGGAGCAGAAGATGTGAGCTGAAAACAATGGCAGTAAGAACAACATTTAACAACTTAGAGGCAAAAACTCACTGCATTGTGGGTAACCTACCTTTCAATCTGGCCATTTACCCAGAATAACGAAATGAATTTTCCAATTTTTTTACATTCTATTCTGTTGCGTTGTTTGCTTTCTTTTTTATATCAATTTTGAAAATTGTTTTCCGCCAGTTTCATTTCTAAAAAATGGTTGGCATGATAAGTTAATTTATGATGATGTAACATTTTTCAAAGCTCTATGGAATAGGCAATACAATGCCTAGGGCATCATTGCGTATGAGCACTGTATGACAATGTGTCACGTTTTGTTTTGTAAAATCATACAATGAGGAATATATGTGACAAGTTTTATGCCCTAATGCAGGTGAAAGAAATCTTGTCCATGTGATGTAAACACGTGTCTGATGTGCAAAACTGTAAGGTAAAAGAAAAAACTCAAACGTTGCAAACAGTTTTCATTGTCGAACGGTTTTAAGGGGCTAGGAATTGTGGTAAGTCATAGTAAGTCAAAAAAAATAAATAAATAAATAAAAAATCTTATAGGGCTGGGGAGTCGAGTCACTTTCATCAGATTTCGTCTCGACTCCGTAAACAAAATCTTTTCATTCTATGAAAAAAACTTTAATACAAATGTGTCTAGGACCCATGACACAACCAATACAATATAGACAACTTTATATTTAACTAGCTGGCCCGGTCCGCGTTGCGGGCCGGAATTTTAGTCTTTAATGCTATTATATCATCAACCTTGGAAAGGGGGGTATATTAACTTTTTATTCCATTTGTAACATCACTTAATGTTCCTCATAGACCCCATTAAATATGCATATATATTCATAATCAGCATAAAACTCTAAGTCGTTTTGTCTGTATGTCTGTTTGTTTAAATTATGATACAGCCCACATTATTTGACCTATAGCGTCAAAATTTAGCCGAAAAATTTGTATTGTGTATAGGATGGTTGGTATTGAAAATTATCTATCGGTTCACGTTTTGGTATAGTCCCCATATAACGGTATCTCTCGAAATTCGGTATTTTGATGATTTTTGCCACATTTCTCCTCGGATTTGTCTAACACATATAACGATACGTTCCTACATTGGGTATGTTGATAATCTACACATTTACGCGTATAATTTTTTCAAATTTGGTATTTTAGAAGGTTTGATAGATGACAATCCTTGAAGTATAAAATTGTCCACAGAGGTTCCCGTTTTGGTATGGTCCCATATAACGGCCTCATTCAATTTATGGTTTTTTGATAAGTTAACTGCATTATTCAAACAGTCTTACGGGTATATGAAGTTTAAAGTGAAACACGCTTGAATTTAGATTATTTTATATAAAAATGTTTCCTTCACCTTCAGATGGATGATATTAAAAGTTCTGCCCGGCCGAACTTAATTTTTTTACTTGTTTTTAAAGTAATATGGGAATTTATTATTTTGTCATTGAAATTGCGCGTTGGAGACCCCATAATTTCCATATCTTTTATCATAGTATAATTCAAAGACGATTCCTTAAATCATATGATGGTTATACAAAACGTGATCAGTTTTTGCATGGATGGTTTCTTCCCAAATTACCAACATTTGCCGAAAATAGTATGAAAATATAGTTAAAATGTAAGATATACTTGAAATCGGGTTGTATCCTTATCCGGGGGTTATGGCCCATATCATGAACTACAAAAGTGATTTAAGGTATCGTGAAAGTTTAGGAAGAATTTCTGAAAGAATAGAAATCCTTTTTCCTTTATATTCGGTATTTCACTGATTGCAGTCCCAATGAATTTTGCATATTGAGTTCTCATTGGACGGATTATTGTCATGTGATAGAAGTAGGTAGGTCCACGTGTTGAAATGAGCCCCATAACGTTTTGTCGGTTATTTTTGCTTATTTAAATGTGTTCGCATCTTCCAGCTGAAGCACGATGTAGATCCTGGAGTTGAAAGCTAAATGCCAATTTCAGACATGAAAGATCGCCATTTCACATCTTATTGCGTACTATTTAATTTTTGATATTATTCATTCAGAATTCAAAACAATAAAAAATGTACACTTCTATATAGTTTTTAAATTGAAAAAATTTCACGCCAAAAGGATTTCTTCTTTTATATTTTTATTGGCATATTTTACGCAATTTTTTTGCAAGATTCCATTCCGAAGTTGTATGAATTGTGAAAATCCGTCAAAACTTTCTTGAGTTATAAGCATAGTAACTAATAAACAAATTGAAAAAAATCTTCAACTTTTTCGCTGGCTTTTTACAGCCAATATTTAAAGGTCCTTACGAAGTTTGGTCCTTACTATTATATTGAAATTTGATTCCATTGAAAAAATGTTCTCAGTTTTTCCCTATTTTAGAGTTTTTGCAGTGCAATATGCCCATTTTTTGATTTTTTAGCAATTTTGGTTTGACCACGTTAAATTATTTTGACATCATTGACATTCAGTTCCGCCACTCCATAATTTTCGTCGCTTTCTACTACCCAAAAAAACTACACATCATATAAGAATTCAAAAAAAAAAAAAAAAAAAAAAAAAAAAAAAAAAAAAAAAAACACTACAAATGTACATTCCGAAATAGTAAGTCTAAATGAAAAAAAATCATGCAAAATAAAACATTACTATTGTACACTTTTAAAGTCAAAATGAAAATTTTAAAATTCCACATTTTTACGCGATTTTTTTGGATTTTATCCTTTTCTGCCAAGAGACAATTCCGAATTTGTTTAAATCGTTAAAATCAGATCAGCGGTTCTTGAGTTATAAGCGTAGTAAGTAACACAACTTCCTTATATATAGACAGATTAGAAGTATGCGTGGTCAGTTCCCTGGCGCCCAAATAAATTCCTAAGATTGGAGGGAAAGTCAACAGTATCTCGTTTGTACAAAAAATTATGAAAATCGGTCCAGCCGTTTTCAACTGATTCCGTTACCAACAAACAACAATTGATTTTTTATATATATAAAAGAAGAAGATAAGAACAAATGCAACAAGTTATTTTGTTTATTTCAGACATTTCTTAAAATATTTTAGTTAAAACAAAAAAATTCTATTAAAATCATAAAAATACCGAATGTAGCTGTTATATTAGGGTCTCTACGACGACATGGGTCTGCATAGGTAACTTTGGTCATAAGACATTACAATATTCAAATGCGAAATTTAAAAAAATCGGTGAATAATGTAGCTAAAATAATCAAAATACCGAATATCGGGATGTACCGTTATATGGAGGCTATACGAAGACGTGGACCTACACAGACAATTTTCTGTCTTAGGCTGTATTATCCAGTACGAACTTCAAATACCAAATTTGAAACAATTCCGGTGAATAATGTAGCTAAAATCATCAAAATACCGAATATCGGGAGGTACCGTTATATGGGAGGTACCGTAAGTCTATTTAATTTCATACGGAAGCTAGATTGATTTCCACAGACGGACGGACATCGCAATAGAATTTTATGCTGATCAAGAATAAATATACTTTGTGAGGTCTAAAATGTATATTTCGAGGTGTTACAAACGGAATGGCAAACTTAGTATACCCTCCATACTATGGTATGAGATATGTTAGTTACTGCGCATATTACTCAAGAACGACAGACATTTTGACAATTCTGACTAGTTCAGAATGGACTCTTGGCAGAAAAGTATAAAATCTATTTTCAAACACCACAACAATATGTGTTGGGAGTATTGTACGTTTGGTTAGGTAAGAGAGTTTTTAAAACCATGAAATATTAGTTCTAGGCCCATTATTATACCCTACAACACTATGTGTTGGGGGTATTATAAGTTTGATTGGGCCAAAAATTATGTAATACCTCGAAATATTGGTTTCCCACATAGGAAAGTATATATGGATCTTTCTATCTCGCCGAGTTGAGTCGATCTACCTATGTATGTCCGTCCGTCCGTCTGTCCATGTAAATTTGAATTCACTCTACAGGTCGCAATTATGGCCCGATCTTCACGAAATTTAAAATGGAGGTGGGGGTAGGGCCAAAATAGAACCCTATTGATGAGATGATCGCATAATATTTAAGGGTTGAAATGGACCAAAAACTGAAAAAAATCATGATTTTGCAGCTGCTCTACAGGTCGCAATTATAGACCAATCGAAGCGGAAGTTAGCATGGGCTAGAGCTTAGGGCTGTGCAGAAGCCTGCCAATTTTTATGGTCATCGGATAATATTTAGTGGTGAAATAGACCATTACATTTGTTTTATATAAAAGTCAAATTTTCTATTAAACCGCGAATATTTGTAGTTCCTGCGAAATAGACGAACAGGTCAACTCCGACCGTTACGTAGATCCCGATAGCAAATATATCGGATGTATATAGCGAAATATATATAATTTATATATAGAAAGGAAGGGGATGTTAGCTAGAATGCTCAAGTTATGTTAGCTATCTCAAGAATGGCTCGACCGATTTCGACAAATTTTGTCAATTCATGACAACATAAAAGTATAAAGTCTAAAAAAATCGCATAAAAAGATGCCAATAATGATGTTAATATAGATTTTGTAGTATTTTGTGACATTTTTTATTTTTTCATATTTTTTATCGCATGCGATTTTTTTAATTTGACTTATAATATTGAATTGTACATTTTGTAATATTTTTTCACTTTACAACACAGGTTGGGGTTATTATATACAGATTGCAATTATCCTCACGAAAAAGGGTAGGGTTAGGCTCAGAATGGCTAGGCGTATTGTTTTCAAAGATGTCCGCAATATATTTAGGGGTTAAAATGGACCAACAACTAAAAATGTTCCAGATTTTGCAGCCGTTATAAAGTTAACAAATTGAATCTAAAGGAAATCTCGCATGAAGTTAAGGTTAGGACAGGGGATAGAATGGACCACCACGTTTGTGTGTAAAAATACCAACATTACTTACAGGCGATATCCGAAATAAACAAAAGGTGAACTTCTGGCTTGTTTATGCTGATTTCGTTGATGAATAAAGCCAAATATCGTAGACAAGCAAATCATATAGATGCATTTAAATTATGTTGATTCAGAGGGGCCTCTTGCTCAAATGAATCAAAAACCGAGAAAAATTCCTGCTCACGCGATTGAAGAGAGATAAGAACAGGGAAGAATTCTAGCATTTTGGATAACCATTGGTATATTTAGCTGTAAAATGGACCACAATAACTAACAGCAAGATGGAGTGCGTTAATATTGGGCAAATGTCCCTGGTCAAAACGCTAAGGGTAATATCTGGGCAGGGCTCCATGACATAATTTCAAAAGCGAAATATTCCAAAATGGATTCGGACATAAGGGGGCTTCTAACATATTGTAGTGTTGTAGGGTATCATATGACCGGCCCGCACGACTATAGCCTTTGCTTACTTGTGTTACATATAGATCTACAGGTCGCAATTATGGTCATGAAATTGGGGTTAGGGTCAGAAATGAAGCCTATTAGTTTGGAGATGATTCCCAAACATTTAGAGTTTGAAATGAACAAAAAAAAAACAGTTGCTCTGCTGGTGGCAATTATAGATAATGATGCTAGAGTTTAGGACTCAGCAGAAGCCAAACACGATCGGGATATGACTGATGCTACAACTGAATTGTTTCTCTAGCTGTATGACAGGTTGTTATCATTTCACGATACCGACTTCGTATTTCACGAGTGCATTTTAGTTGGGACACGCTTTATATCAAATAAGGGGATGTTAGTTAGACCGCGTATAGCTCAAGAACCGCTAGACTGCTTTAACAAGTAATTTTGGTAAGATAACAGTTTTGCATGACAACGTGACTTTACATATGTTTTGACAGAATAAGGGCACCAAAAGAAAAATAAATGTATTAAGGGGGTAGCTTTGTTCAACCTTCAGTTATTTTGCACTGGTGATACCGGTATATGTTGGCTACAGAATAACGTGGACCTGTATCGACAAATTTCGGTCAGAGGATGTAGTACCCATAACGAACTTCAAATATCAAATTTGAAATAATATTGTTCAATGGTATGACCCAAATTATCAAAATACCGAATATATTGGTGCACAATTATATGGGGTCTGTACCGAAGCTTGGACCAATATATAGATCTCAGCAGGAACATTTTCCACATATTGGGAGTACAAACTATTAATTAACAGTTATATTTCGTTTAAAACTGTGAGTAAAACCCCGAATAAACCTTAAATCTGCCGGTACCGTTATATGTGTCCTATACCAAAACGTGGACTAGTAATGACTTAAAATACATTTGAGTAAAATTTTATCTTTCTTCTTCATTTCGTCCGGAAGCTGGAGTTATTTCCTCAGACGGGCACCCGTATAGAAATGATCATCTTATGATTTTCAAACGGAAAATAAACTTCATAGATTATCATAAATCATTAAAAATAGTTTACTTCTTGGGAAAAACTCATATACCATTATTTATATAGCAGGTCTCTATGCCACATAACCAACACAATCGTTTTCATAATCTGTTTTCCGAATAGCGGCTTTGCTATTCGTTGATGCCAATTTGTTTTCATTTTTATGCAGAACTTGCTAAATCTAAATTTGTGCATTGTAAATTTTCTTGCCGTAGACAGGCATACACACAGTCATACATTCATCCGTACATGTGAACTTAGTATGTGCTAATGTCAGAATACCTGAGTTGATTCTGTCGAATAAGTGTTTGCACGGTTATAACTGAGCCTGCATTTTAGTTGTATTATTTCAAAGTGCTTCGGGTTTTTTGTTTCACGGCATGGCTTCATGGAACTCCATACTTTACATGCAATTCAGACACCGTTAAATGGAGATTTTCCGTCTTTTTCGTAGACGTTTTTACTCGATTTGTGCGGTTATGCCTAGCATCATTTTAAATTGAATTTTCACTTTTTTGTGGCACCTTGCTGTTGTTGTTTTTAGTTCTTCTTCTTCGACATTCGAGAAGCAACAAAACTCAGTGCTGCAAAAAACAACGAAATACGCGATAGAATGAAAAATCAGCTACAAAGCTACAAAAAGTGGCACTAACACATAGATAAGTGAAGAGCGAAATCAATTTTTTACGTACCTTAAGTTTTGAATAGAGATGTCGTCGGTTGAAACGGTGATTTTTATTAGACCGGGCAATGTAAGGCTTGAGAAATAGACCAAACCTTTTGTGTGAAAAATATTAGTGTCAACCTTGCCTTATCTTACTTGTTTTTCTATCAATATTATTAATGTTTTCCATAAAAACGATGTCATTGATAGAGACGAGGCCCACCAAGACATAACTCTGTATCATAGTATGGGCCTGGAAACTAGGTCAATTTTAGAAAGCGTTAGTCCAAAAACAATTAGCTATGCTATCGTGGACGAGTCTATATTTTTTAGCAATTAATAAAGCTCAGGTGATAAAAAACATGACAAACAAGTAAGCAAAGGCTACAGTCGAGCGGGGCCGACCGTTGAATACCCTACAACACTATAATAAACGATACAGTTTATATAGGCGAAATACTCGACAGAATTCCACAAGATATTGTGACAAATAATGAAAGAAAACCATAAGGTTTCATTCTCTAATTTTCGAATAATAGCAACTAAAACTAATTTGCTCATTTCCAATTTATTGGTAGATGTTGCACAACAATCTGGAACAAATATTTCCCAAAGACCTATAACCTCTCAGATGTGGCAAAAGATTAACATTTATTATTGATTTTTGACTGAAACGCATCTATATGAGATATAGACATTTGACTATATTCTTCAACGAAATCAGCGTTAACGAAATAGTCGGAAGTGCGTCTTTCCTGTATTTGTGAATTCTCCAAAAAGTCACTGGAATGGACATTTTCGTATTTTGTCTACAAAAGTTGGCAAACTATTTCACACATTGAATATTTTTGGATGGCCATCCAAAACTGCTTGGCTTTTGCAATGTCCGGTAACCCCCATTCAAATGTGCGTGCGGATCGGGCGATAATTACGACCTGCTCACAATTTTGCAGTTTTTTAGACCATTTCAACCCCTAAATATATTGCGATAATCTCCAAAAAGAGTAGGCTTCTATTCTGACCCTCATCTTATACCCATGCAAAATATCGTAAAGATCGGGCCATAAATGCGATCTGTATATGATATCCTGATATCCTAACTACTTAGTTTTGTTAGCTGTAGAAATATTACAAAATGTTTAATTCAAAATGAAACCAGTAAGGAAAGCTCAAAAGTCGGGCGGGGCCGACTATATGATACCCTACACCACTATGCATACTTAGTAGAGCTCTCGTAAAAAGGTTTATACAGGGCATTTCAGAGCTCTATGAGATATTTGGTACAAAATCAAAATCTATCTAATTCTATCGTGCATTTTACGAACTATAGCTATCTCTGAACCGGGTTTCTCCAAATTTTACGTATTAGCTTCTGGACTGAATGCGGTCTTATGTACGAAAATTCATGTGATTTGGGCTGATATTGACCATTTAGTGCACATTTAACCCGAAATCGGATGAAGATATATATGGGAGCTATATCCAAATCTGAACCGATTTCGATAAAATTTAAAACAGCTATTCCTGTGCTCCATCTAATACCTGGTACCAAATATCACGGTTGTGGAGTGAATATTACGAATGTATGGGACTAAAACACTAAATCGGATGAAACATATATATGGTTGCTATATCTGAACCGATTTTCACTAAATTTGATATACTTGCTTCTAGGCTGAATTTGGTCCGATGTACTAAAATTCAGTCCATTTGGACTTATATCGGCCATTTGGTGCACAATTAACCCGAAATCGGATGAAGATATATATGGGAGTTATATCCAAATCTGAACCGATTTCGATAAAATTACAAACAGCTATTTCTGGGCTGCATCTTATATCTGGTATCAAATATCATTCTTGTGGAGTGCATATTACGAATGTGAGAGGCTTAAACACCAAATCGGATAAAACATATATATGGGAGCTATAGCTGTTTCTGAACCGATTTTCTCCAAATTTGTTGTATTTGCTTTAAGACTAATCTCGGTCACATGTGTCAAAATTCGGGCCATTTGGGCTGATATTGGCCATTTGGTGGTCAATTAACCCGAAATCGGATGAAGATATATATGGGAGCTATATCCAAATCTGAACCGATTTCGATAAAATTTAAAACACCTATTTCTGTGCTCCATCTAATACCTGGTACCAAATATCACGGTTGTGGAGTGCATAGTAGGAATGTGAGGGACTTAAAGATCAAATCGGATGAAAGATATATATGGGAGCTATAGCTATATCTGAACCGATTTTCTCCAAATTTGATATACTTGCTTATAGGCCGAACTCGGTTGGGTGTGCCAAAATTCAGGTAATTTGGACTGATAGTGGACATTTGGTGCACATTTAACCCGAAATCGGATGAAGATATATATGGGAGCTATATCTAAATTTGATCCGATTCTCACCAATTTCAATAGGGTTCGTCCTTGGGCCAAAAAAATATTGTTTGGAAAATTTCATCTCAATCGGATAATAAATGCGACCTGCATTTTGTTCACAAGAATACATGGACAGACGGACGGACCGACAGACGGACGGACGGACGGACGGACAGACAGACGGACTGACATGCATAAATCGACTCAGAAAGTGATTCTATTAAGGTTCTCAAAAGTACCTATGGGTCTATCTCGTTTCCTTCTCCATGTTACAAACAAATGCACAAAGACATAATACCCTTACCACTATGTGGTGTAGGGTATAAATATGCCAAAAATATGACAAAATTGAAAAAATATGAGAAAATGTTACAAAATCAAAATTTTCATCTTTAGAGAGATATTTTTATGCGATTTTTTTAGACGTTTTTTGTTTCCTGCCAAGAGGCCATTCTGAATTAATGAGAACCGTCGAAATCAGTTCAGCCGTTCTCGACTTATAAGATATCTTTCAAGCATATCTTCTTTGATAGACATATATATCGCACATATTTTGCTATATATCCGATTTGTTGGATGTTAACATCAATGTAAAGGTCAGAAGTAACCTTGTCATGGCTTCGTGATTCGCGGTTTAATGAAAAATGTTGAATTTTTTCAACACAAAAAATATATGGTCTATTTTACCCGCTAAATATTATCCGATGGCCACCCTAATTGGTAGGCTTCTTCCCCGCACTAAACTCCAGCTACATACGAAATTTCGCGTCCGATATATTTTCAGTATATGGTCCATTTCGACCCCTAAACATTTGGCGATCATCTCCAAAAGAAATAGGCTCCTATTCTGACCCTAATCCCACCTTCATTTAAAATTTCGTGAAGATCGGACCATAATTGTGACCTGTAGCGTGATTACAAATTAACATGGACAGACGGACGGACGGACGGACGGACATACATAGCTAGATCGACTCAGCTCGGCGAGCTAGGAAGATCCATATATACTTTCCTATATGGGAAACCAATATTTCGAGGTGTTACATAAATTCTGGCCCAATCAAACTTATAATACCCCCAACACATAGTGTTGTAGGGTATAAAAAGGTATTAGAGCAATAGATATACCGGACTGAGTTTAACCAAATGGTAAAATTCGGTTGAATGTATGAAAAGCATATTCAATTTGGGCTGATATTCCAATGGTGAGCAATAACGGTAAAATCGGATTAAAATGTATATCGAAGCTTTATAAAAATCTGAACCAATCTCTATAAAATTTGGCAGTGTTTTTTTCGAGCTACATCTGATGTCCGGTCATTATTGTGAAGTGCATAATACGCATGGATAAAACATATATATGGGAGCTATAGCTATATCTAAACCGATTTTCACCAAGATTTAAAGCACTAGCTTCAAAGCTGACTTCAGCAGGAACATTCAGTCCATTTGGGCTGATATTAGCAATTTGGTGCACCATAAACCTAATATCTCGATAAAATTCGATAAAGTTATTTTTGAGTTCAATGAGGAATCTGGTGCCAAAGATTATTGTGTTATAAAAGTATATATAGGAGCTATATCCAAATCTGAATCGATCTTGATAAAATTTGGCAGAGGTATTTTTGATCTATATCTGATATCTGGTTCCAATATCATTCTTGTGGAGTGCATATTACGAATGTGAGGGACTTAAACACTGATGAAACATATATAGAAGGGCCATAGCGATATCTGAACAAATTTTCACCAAATTTAATATACTTACTTCTTGACTGAATTCTGACGAAAGTGCCAAAATTCACTTCATTTGGACTGATATTAACCATCTGGTGCACAATAAACGTGAAATCGATCGAAAATATGCATGATGAGATGAAAAAACAGCAACCAACTTCAGAGCTGTTAAAATCATTTCAGTGACAGCCCATTATATTTATACCCTACACC